>NC_139222.1:112337151-112937151 GCF_055691185.1 Crinia signifera | reverse complement strand
ATTACCAGTGAGGGGCAGCAGGTGCACAACCTTTGGTGCAACTGACAGTGCAACTGGCAGGTATATATATAAAAAAAAAACCTCTGCACCCCTAAAAAGTTGCTGATCACCTCAGATATAGTGATCAGCACAAAAGGCGGGGGCAGCAGACACAAAATTTAGCACTCTCTATCACTCTCTGTCACTATCTCTCTCTATCTCTCACTATCTATCACTCTATGACACTGCAGCAGCAGCACTGACAGTTATATATATGAAAAATAACCCCTCCACCCCCAAAAAGTTGCTGGGGGTGCACAAAAGGGGGGCAGCAGACACAAAATATAGCAGTCTCTATCACTCTCTGTCACTATCTCTCTCTATCTCTCTATCTCTCACTATCTATCACTCTATGACACTGCAGCAGCAGCACTGACAGGTATATATATATATAAAAAATACCCTGCGCCCCCAAAAAGTTGCTGATCAGTTAATTTATACTGATCAGCACAAAAGGGGGGGCAGCAGTCAGTTATATAAAAAATATATAGCACGATCTGTCACTATCTCTCTCTATCTCTCTCTATCTCTCTCTATCTCTCTATCTATCTCTCTATCTATAACTCTATTACACTGCAGCAGCACAAAATATAGCACTCTCTGTCACTAGGCCTCTCTATCTCTCTCTCTCTATCTCTCTCTCTCTCTAACTCGATGACACTGCAGCAGCACAACACAGCACAACACAGCACAGGATGTCACAAGATGAAGCAAGATCCCAAGCAGTGATCAGGTAAGTATTGAGCAAGGTTCTGGTCAGTAAATGGCGACAGCTGGGCACGGTGACCGCACTGCACGCTATTCCAGACCGGAATGGCGTCTGCAGTGTAGTCCCCGTTAGTTTAAACCCCCCTCCATGGCTGTGATTGGTCCGTCGGTCCGACGGACCAATCACGGCCTTTGGGGGCGGGCGGGGTGAGGTGGGGTGACACCAGTGTCACCCTTACACCCCGCGGTGATTGGTGCTGTACTTTACAGCACCAATCACCTCCGATCCCGTGTCACCGGCGAACGTTATTCGCCGGTGACACAGAAAACGCTGTAATTGGCTGTTCACACTGAACAGCCAATCACAGCGATCGCCGACGGGGGGGCTGCATCGCAGCCCCCCCTGGGCATGCAGGGACATGTCTGCTGTCAGGGACAGCAGACATCGTCCCTCTGTCACTGCGTCTCTAGACGCAGTGACAGTTAGAAGTCATGACGTATATATACGTCATGTGTCGGGAAGTACTTCCCGGCCATGACGTATATATACGTCAAATGTCGGGAAGGGGCTATCTATCTATCTATCTATTCTATCTATCTATTCTATCTATCTATCTATTCTATCTATCTATCTATTCTATCTATCTATCACGCAGTTTAGCTATTAATCAGTGACATGCAGGTATATATGTATGGCAAAATGTGGCATGTTTTAGTGGATGTAGCTTTCTAGTAGATTGGTGAGTGTTAAGGCAGGAGAAGTGTGAGTGAGGCTCAAGTGTTGTTGTGATTTTGATACATACATTGGCAATTTTATCAGTCACATATTCTGTATTGTAAGCCACTGTGTGTGTGTGTGGCACCATCATATTTTTTTTCCCATTATAAACACTATTGCCGATGTAATTGTTTGTATGTATGATTTATCATGCTGTAGGTACTTAGGATTGACTGTACAAGGTCTACCTGAATAGCATAATTAATGTTGAACCCCCTTTAACATGCCCACAGATGACCAGAGGGAAGAAGGCGAGGGTGTGAGAGGGGCCCTCCTAAGGCTGCGGCAGCACCTACTAATAATGGCTGCAGATGTGCAGGACCTCTGCGACCTCCTGCTCTGAAGCATTTAATTTTTTATTTTTGTGTGTTAATAAATTTGTTGTTAAAAGTTAGAAGTGGTCTGTGTGTTATTGTATTATTTTACAGTATAAGTATAAATATAAGTATATAAGTATAAATAGTGCTGTTTATTTATGTAAGGTGCAAAAGGTATATACAGTATATACTGTAGATGGGTTTATTGCATACAAGTGGTTGAAAGTGAAGGGTAATGTAAAGATGTACATAGTGTGTTGATGTGTATGTGTGTGTTTGCATGTGAAGAATAATTGATGATGTAATATGCATACATAACACATGGGTGTAAAGGGGCGAGAAAGAATGTGGTGAACTTAGCATGATGTAAGGGTTAATCTAAAGTGGTAGTAAAGTGTTTAATTATCAATTAGATAAATAATAGATGACCATTAAAAAAGATCCCTTTTTAATGAGGTTGCCTAATTGCATAAGTGAGTCATGTTACAGATTTCGGTGTTCAGATAATAGTGTTGAATTGTGCGTAAATACACCGCATCGGTGCGTATGGGCAGGTTCCCGTCCGTTCTGACGCGGGAAGACCGTGCATATGCTGTAAGACCGTGCAGAATATGTGTGTGTCCACCGCACACGCAAAGGTTTGGATGTCGTCCGTAAACACGTCCTCTTCTTAAAGAGTGAGTCCGTCCGAATGCGGAGGACCAGTGGGCGTTTTTTCGTACGATGTCCGCACAGCGTGGCGTGCGGACCTCTCCGAAATAAAGCGGAAATATACGCACCAACCAGAATAAGGGCCTTTGTTATTATGGTGGGTAGTAACCCGTCAGATTTGCTGCTATTTATGAATAGGAACTCTGAAACATAAATAGCAACAATAATGATTGTAGTTTGTTGGGTATGGATAAAAACCGGACCAGAACTAGACCACCGGACCGGACATCAAACTCTGCATTTTGGAGCTAGTAGTGTCTGGTCCGGGGGGTCTCCTGTCCAAGGGGCTGCCTTTCACTCCTGTCACCAGGGAGAGGAGGAAAGGGAGAATAAAACCTCCCTGTATGGTCCGGGCATGTAGCAAAAACTGGGAGGCTGTAATCTCCCCTTCCCCATGTCCCTGGTGAAAGCTATCACAGGGACATCCCCGGACAAGACACCCACCGGACCGGACACTACAAGCTCCGGACTGCACATTTTGATGTCCGGTCCGGCGTCTTGTCCGGGTCCGGTTTTGACATAGTCCCTAGTTTGTTGCATATTAGCTGCCTAGGACTTGGGCATCACCAGGACCATTTACATCAAACTCTACAGTCTCTCCCTTTGTCAGACTTTGAAAAAAAAATTGGGTTGTCCCCCTGTATGGCCATGTAGTGTACAAAGATAGATTTATCCCCATTGCACATAGAAACAAAACGTTTAGCCTATAACTTTCCCTTGCACTGGCTGGCGTAACACGGTCCCTATACCATAAGTATTTCCTGAATAGCTAGGGAGCCTTGGTGCCCTAAATTAATGGGGCGAGGTAATGGGAGTAAATTAATGTGATGTCATTTGAGGCACAGACAGCTTCTAGGCTACCACATGTAACATCACAAACTGGACAGTACAAATATCAATAAATAAAATAATTTAATGATAAATGTCAAATATTATACACTTCACATTACATTGTTATCTACATACATTAAATAGACTATTTTTATGTAACTGCTGCTGCTTTCACACCACAAAAACGGCATTGACACTGTAATTTAAAACGTTTTTTTTTTTTTTTAAATGGGTAAGACAGCCTTAACCCCTTTTACACCGCATATCTTAAACGGTATATTACCCGTTTAACTGCGGTCTGAAGGGGGTATTACCGTTTCAATGCCGTTTTGTCCCATCACATTACACAGGGACACTGGAATGGGTAGGACCCTGCTTTTTAACCTGAAGAAAGATAGAGTGAAAAGGTATAGATTGCGCTTAAAGCAGCTCGCTATTAAAGTTACAGTGAGAAGGGTAACACAACACCCTTTGAATGGAAATGTGAGAAAGGTAACTGTGACTTAGATGGTGAGCGCTATGATTGAAATGGTAGTACTCCCCTGTTTTGATGATTCTTTATGGTGCTCCTCAGTGGTATTGAAGGAGCCATATATGTAAGAAAAGAAGGTACTTGTTTCCTAGCACGGCCACAATCGCATTGATCTTGTGCCCTTAATAGTGGTATGCGATGGCCCCCGACGCGATGGACCCGATTTCCTATTGAAATGCATTGAAAAGTTAAAAAATTGCGTCGGTCGCGTCGCATGCGGCTAAATAAGCATTAAATGGTCCCGACGCGATGCCCCCGATTTCCCATAGGGAACAATGTTAAATGCCTCAATTTACCCAAATCAACAGGGAACAATGTTAAATGGTCCAGAAACCCCCCAAAACACCCCTGAACAGTGAAATGGCCCCCCAACATTAGTTAACGCCACCCCACGATCAACGTGAACCCTGAAGCGGATACCTTCACAGGTAAACGCGTCCCCTCGCGGGCTTCACAGGTGTCCGCGTCGCCACGGACAACTGTGAAGCCCGCGAGGGGACGCGTATAACTGTGAAGGTATCCGCGTCCCCTCGCGGGGCTCGCTGGCTCGCTGCGCTCGCCACACTATTCTATTCTCAACTCCACGCCGACGTGGATAGTGGTGGTATGAAAAGGTCGGAGGACGCGTACCGCCGCCCCTCGCGGGCTCGCTGCGCTTCGGGTTCACGTTGATCGTGGGGTGGCGTTTACTAATTTTGGGGGGCCATTTCACTGTTCTGGGGTGTTTTTGGGGGTTTCTGGACCATTTAACATTGTTCCCTGTTCATTTGGGTAAATTGAGGCATTTAACATTGTTCCCTATGGGAAATCGGGGGCATCGCGTCGGGACCATCGCATGCGATTTTTTAGCACGCATGCGATGCGACCGATGAGATTTTTTTACCTGCGATGCCCCAGATTAGAATCGGTGTGGCCGTGCTAGGAAACAAGTACCGAAAAGAATTTATAGGGACACTTCGTGTAATACTGATTGGTTAATTTCAATGTTATACATTCAGTCGGGAGTATCCCCTTATTCTAACACATATAGGTTTAATAGGACTGAATACGGGGAGTTATCCCCTTTCTAATAACTCACAGGTGTCGGAGTTAATCAGGCGTGTCTCAAGGTTCTTGCTTTATCCGGGTTATGAATATAAATGATTCTTCAGTCACAACTAGGACAAAATAGTTTGACTTTTATTACATAATGTTAAAATACCAAGTGTAAAACAAGTGGGGTACTCATCTTGAGGGTTCGCAGGGGTCAGCTGAATGATGGTATAACCAGGAAGAAACGGGGCCCCGTTTCCTGGAGTAGTCCTGCTTTTTAACCATTTTAAATTACCGGTTTTCTTGAACCGGTAATATCAAAACGGACCTTTCACAACGCACATATTACCATTTTGAAACGGTAAAAAAATTGCATTTTACTTGGTAATAAGTGCGGTCTGAAAGGGGTAAACATCTCCTTACAAGGATGCCATGTTCTAGCAGGGTATTACATAAGTGTCAATTTCTGTATGAAGAGCCTGAAAGGTTCAGGGAATTGGGACCAGATATCACTAAAAAGCTGGCTGCTGATCGTCAGTAAGTGGTTTATTATAGATTGCACCTTCATCAGAAGCTCCCTCTATGTATCCACCATGTTATTGGTTTATATAGTTAGACAAGCTCTTACATCCATCTCTCAATATTCAATATAACATGGACACCATATAAGTGTACCGCGTCCCCTTGCATGACTCCCTGCAATGCCATGCTTCGGGAATGCACCCAGCACACTCTCCCTCCCGACCAGTGCGAACGCATTGGCGAATCTATATACATCATAGAATTTATTTACGATGCCTTTGAGGAAACTTGGGGGGGGGGGGGGGGGGGGGGGGGGGGCTAGGCAAGATTCTGCTGTGATTTCCAGTGGCAGGTGCAGCCAAAGTGTGCCCAAGTAGTGATCTGTCGGGCAGCTGGAGGCCCAATCTGTGTTCAGTCGGCAGGGTGGCTAGAGGCTCCTTTGCTGCACTTCCACAAGCCGGGTGTCAGCTCCTGCTCTTGCGGCGGAAACTCACCGCGTTTGTGCAAATTACGCTGGGTTATGTGTGCGGCTTGCACAGAAGTCTCTCCCCCTGGGTGAATGCTGTGGAAAGGTGTGTGGGGCCCTTGAAAGATGCGTTTCGCAGTGCACCGGGCGGCTGTTTCAAAAGAGGGCAGCATCCCTCTACCATAGAGGCTGCTGGTATATAATACACACAGCACTCACCCATAGCACCAAAGACATTTTTGGTATTTAAAGTATTAATTTTCTGCAATCAGGTGTCACCAGGTTCCTTATGCAATCTGAGCTGCAGTTCTGAAAACTCTGGATGAGCACCACTGGGTTTGCGTAAATTTGAATAAGGCTGTTTGCCAGCCTGACTGCTTGGATCCTGATGGCTTCCTGGTGTTCCATATTTACTCAGTTTTAAGCCCCATACACACAGGGTGACTTGTTCTGCTGAGCTATCTAGTTAGCACAGATCTCTTAGCACACATTGTAGACCGCCCATACACAAATAGCGATGTGTGCTGAGCAGTCGGTGCTAACCAGTGCTTTCTTTACCACATGCAGGTGATCTATCCAGACTTGACTGCATGTGCTAAAGATCCGATTGGGCAATGATGTCAAGCAGGACCGTGCATCGTCATCACTATAGAGCATACACACAGAGTGATCCGTGCTGAATTTCTAAGTGATCTGTCTCGAAATCACCCTTTGTCTATGCCCTCTTAGTGCCCAGTCTCATAGCTCAGGTGTTACTCTGTTTTGAGCCTTGCACCAGTCATTATCTTATCAGTCACACAAATCTCAGCTACTCCTATGCTTCCTACCTCTCTGCCAGTACTCATGCGCCATGCCTTTTTATTGCCAACCCATTAACACCAGTCATGCTTGGTCCTGACTAGGGGGTCCTGATCAGTGTGATGTCACGGTGCAGTCTATAACTCAAGTCCTAGTATATCTCCTGTACCATGTTACACTTGTCTGTCCCTCAAAAGTATGAGAGATACACTTGTTAGTTTTCCTGCTCTCAACTTCTCAAGAGACTCCAGAGGCGATGTTCCCGCCATTCCTGAAGGTAATGTTCTTACAGTTAGTGCCAGAGATAGTTGTGCCAATGTGACCACGTAATATACTGATGAAACCCATACTTTATGTTCAGTACATTGTGCTACATCACCATTTGAGTCCATGGATTTATTTAGTCTTCGTTGCACTTTCCAGAAGTCCAAACTTCATTAGATGCAAGGACAAATATAACAGTTAAATACCCATTGTTTTGTGCAAAATTTCCTGAGCATGCATACACTGTGCTCTTTGTTACAGTGGTGTTACATCATGTGTATAAGCCTAAAGAGTACAGAACCCTAAATCAGGCCCATGCTACAGCTGTGAGGCAAGGATGGTCCCAGCATCCAGCTACATCACCCTTCCAAACACACATTGACCTACACAGGAATATTGCCACGCTGTGTCATGGCATAATACTGTTTTGATCTTGTCACATGACAATTTTTCTTAATTTATCACAAAATGTTGATAATTTATTAATAGGATGCAGTAGTGTACCTCTGCCTGTGCCAGTGCTCCTGTATGTGTGGAGCCTGTGCCACAATACATTCTTCATAAGCTCCAGTAACTACATGGTATATATAACTCCCACGGAGGACTGATGCCCATTACTACAAATATCAAAGTGAAGCTTCATATGTGCCAATTACGATTATAAATGTCATTCTGTCAGGAATGTAACAAGGCTTATTGTTTTAAATGATCATTTATGTCTTTGATGATCAAAGCCTACAAGCCAATCCTTTATGACAGATAATGAGTAAGCCCAGGCTGCAAGAACAGTGATTGGCTCAAATCTGTCAGTAAGATGTTCTCAACTGTGGAATGTTTTATTTCATTGTGTTCAAAGAATTCCAAAAATATACTGATACAGAACAGTATGAACCTAACTTTCAGTGACATTATTTCTATTTTCTGATTTGTTACATCAATTTAACTAGAAACTAACTCTTTACAGGTTTCCAGGGATAGACCCGATAGTGCATCTGGTTAATAGACCACTCGTTGCAGCCAGGAAGTGCAGCTTTAAAGGATTGAGACCATAACATACGGTTGTTGCGTACACCTCCGATGGTGGATTAGCTGTGCAGAGCAGGTCCTGCGTGGTCATGTATATGGGCCCCAGGGTATGCAGCCTGATTGACTGCAGGAGTTTGGAGGCAGGTGGAGCTGAGTGGCATTCCTGAAAACAGGAAACAATCACACCCATTGGGGGTAATTAAGACCCGATTGCTCGGCCGTAAATTTGCAGTGACCAGTGTTGAGATGGATGCCGCCCTGTGCAAATGGATGTGTATGGCTCGGACTTGGTGATGTCAGCCTCGTAGCACCCCCAGTGACATGTAGTATCTGGTCTCCTCAGGAAAGTATGCCTGAAGTGAAATTGTGTCTGCAGTAAGTAGACACATGGAAAAATGGGGAAAGGGGGAGGGGATGGGGGCCAGGTGCACAGGACTAATTTGCTAGCAGGTAAGAAGGTTAAACTCCAGTCAACATGTGAGTGAGTAAATTATATTATAATCTCGTTGTGGAGGTGCTCCCGGGGAGTATGGTAAGTACAATTGGAAACGGGTTGATATTCAAGGGAGAATATCAGGAAAGAAACTCCCGGGTGGGGCACTGCCTTCTATAATATAAACGTATCAGTCTAAAATATCAACTTTATTAATACTAAAATTGATCCTGTTAATGGATCAAGAGACGAACATGAGACGAGGACATACAGATAACATGAATAGAAAAAATTGAGAAAAGATCGTGAAAATATGATATCTGGGTCTGAAAATGGGCTAAATGCCTCTGTTCAATATGGCTGTAATATCAGCGTATTCCTGTAAAGGATTATTTCAGACTAAGCACGTCTTCAATTAACCATATTGGTTATCATAAGCACATATCTAATAAATGCGTAACAAATGGCACACTGTCTGGCAGTACAACTTATTGTTATCTTAATTACTTTCTAATGGTCGAAAACTGTGTATAATCTCACTCTAATTGGACTGCAAGATCCAAGAGAAATTGAGAATTGTGGTGAAGTACCTGGGTTGAAAATGCTCGCCTAGTGGCTGCTGCCTGTGCATATGATGGCAACCGGACAACTGCACAGTTGAGCGGACTCTGCGAGCGTCACAGGTACAGGAGTTAAGACAAAAAGGAGGTTTCTGCTGTCTCCAGGGGTGACCAACCTGGCCCTGTTATACAGTGACAGCGCAGAGTCAGGTAATGGGTCCCCTGGGGATGAGAGAACCCCGACTATGGGAGATGCCAGAAAAGAAGAGCAATTTCACTTTAATCCCAGGTATACGCTACTGTCCAGTGTGTACGCATGTAGACGTAGTGAACAATGGTTGAGCGGTATATCTGGGTAGTGAATTGCAGAAGGAAGCACAGGGTGCACTCTGGTATTGTTCCTAGTGTGTCGCTGCTATACCGTGCAAAGGTAGTAAAAAAAGGAGGAGATTTCAGAAAATGCACAATCTGTACTTCACATAAGACTGAATATCTTGCTCTAATTGGCCGCAAGCCCAAGAAAGAAATGGGCTAACAAAAATTGATACAACTCCCAGTCAGATGGATATCTATGATAGAATATACACAATGGTTTAGAATGCAGTCCTGGTCTGTAGTCTTGTGTCGGCACACACGATGTGTCGACCTTACCCAAATACACTATATTCAATGTTGAAATTTTTGATGAATGGAGGGAACAAGTCCCACGTATGTGACAGGGTGAAAATATATATGAAGGAAAGAATCCCCTATAAATACGGAGTCACACTTTAAAACCTTAAGTCAATCAATACATTCAAATATAGCATCAACTCGTATAGGCAGGGTGACAGGGTGGGGTAATTGGAGAGAGAAATCCTCCATGCAATACAGGTTCACAATTTAGTGCATACAACTCCCAATCAGATGGATATCTATGATGGAATATACACAATGGTTTAGATTGCAGTCCTGGTCTGTAGTCTTGTGTCGGCACACACTATGTGTCGACCTTACCCAAATACACTATATTCAATGTTGAAATTTTTTTAAATGGAGGGAACAAGTCCCACGTGTGTGACAGGGTGAAAATATATATATGAAGGAAAGAATCCCCTATAAATACGGAGTCACACTTTAAAACCTAAGGTCAATCAATACATTTAAATATAGCATCAGCTGGTATAGGCAGGGTGACAGGGTGGGGTAATTGGAGAGAGAAATCCTCCATGCAATACAGGTTCACAATTTAGTGCATACAACTCCCAGTCAGATGGATATCTATGATGGAATATACACAATAGTTTAGAATGAAGTCCTGGTCTGTAGTCTTGTGTCGGCACACACTATGTGTCGACCTTACCCAAATACACTATGTTCAATGTTGAAATTTTTTAAATGGAGGGAACAAGTCCCACGTATGTGACAGGGTGAAAATATATATGAAGGAAAGAATCCCCTATAAATACGGAGTCACACTTTAAAACCTAAGGTAGATCAATACATTTAAGTATGGCATCAACTGGTATAGGCAGGGTGACAGGGTGAGGTAATTGCAGAAAGAAATCCTCCATGCAATACGGGTTCACAATTTAGTGCCTAGGTGAATCAACATGTGATATCAATAAATATAGGTAGGGGGTTGTATTGCCATAACCCTGTAATTCCAACCATTAAAAAGCAGATAATGACAGTATTGCCCTGAGGGCTGTTGGTAACTCACGGACACCGGTTCCCGGGTGCAGCGCTGGGAATATCGCGCTGTCAGGGCAGTAGTAGTAGCCAAGTAGATATGTGTGAAGCGTGCAGGGTCCCGCTTGTACACAGCGGGGTCCTAGGACACCGAGACGTACGTTTCACTTAGGAAGCTTTCTCAATCGGTGTAGAGGTGTGCTCTGGCGTTCAGTATTTAAATGATTCTTAGCCAATCCCAAATGGGGGCAGGTGAAAAATGGGAGGGAGTAGGATCTGAGCCTAATTGGAAGTGCATGTTGAGGCTAAAAAGCATCCTGAAATAAGTTAAATGGAAGGTTTCTAATTAATTGATTAATTGATAAATCCATTTAACAGATGGAAGGAGGAAGGAAAAGGAAAGTGAAAGGGTATTGACTGGGAGAAATGATTATGTTTGATTTTCAGAACAGCGTAGAATTCTTATAATAATTATGACCTTATTAAACCCCGTAGGGAGAATATATGTGGCGAAATTAATTAATTAATTAATTAATTGTATGAGATGGAGGTAAAAAGTCCCCAGAACAGTAGAAGCACTAGCTAAAAACATATATGCGTATATATGGTAGGAAGTGCTGCATGCTAGGCACAGTATTGCATTGGCATTTAATATTATGATTGATAATACATATGTCATGAGGATGTTTGTTCATAAACTCAATTCTTCCTATAGTGAAAATAGCAATATGCTGAGTATATAGTGCGTATAGTGACGTTTGAAAGTTATATAAATAATGTATTATCAATCATAATATTAAATGCCAATGCAATACTGTGCCTAGCATGCAGCACTTCCTACCATATATACGCATATATGTTTTTAGCTAGTGCTTCTACTGTTCTGGGGACTTTTTACCTCCATCTCATACAATTAATTAATTAATTAATTAATTTCGCCACATATATTCTCCCTACGGGGTTTAATAAGGTCATAATTATTATAAGAATTCTACGCTGTTCTGAAAATCAAACATAATCATTTCTCCCAGTCAATACCCTTTCACTTTCCTTTTCCTTCCTCCTTCCATCTGTTAAATGGATTTATCAATTAATCAATTAATTAGAAACCTTCCATTTAACTTATTTCAGGATGCTTTTTAGCCTCAACATGCACTTCCAATTAGGCTCAGATCCTACTCCCTCCCATTTTTCACCTGCCCCCATTTGGGATTGGCTAAGAATCATTTAAATACTGAACGCCAGAGCACACCTCTACACCGATTGAGAAAGCTTCCTAAGTGAAACGTACGTCTCGGTGTCCTAGGACCCCGCTGTGTACAAGCGGGACCCTGCACGCTTCACACATATCTACTTGGCTACTACTACTGCCCTGACAGCGCGATATTCCCAGCGCTGCACCCGGTAACCGGTGTCCGTGAGTTACCAACAGCCCTCAGGGCAATACTGTCATTATCTGCTTTTTAATGGTTGGAATTACAGGGTTATGGCAATACAACCCCCTACCTATATTTATTGATATCACATGTTGATTCACCTAGGCACTAAATTGTGAACCCGTATTGCATGGAGGATTTCTTTCTGCAATTACCTCACCCTGTCACCCTGCCTATACCAGTTGATGCCATATTTAAATGTATTGATCTACCTTAGGTTTTAAAGTGTGACTCCGTATTTATAGGGGATTCTTTCCTTCATATATATTTTCACCCTGTCACATACGTGGGACTTGTTCCCTCCATTTAAAAAATTTCAACATTGAACATAGTGTATTTGGGTAAGGTCGACACATAGTGTGTGCCGACACAAGACTACAGACCAGGACTTCATTCTAAACTATTGTGTATATTCCATCATAGATATCCATCTGACTGGGAGTTGTATGCACTAAATTGTGAACCTGTATTGCATGGAGGATTTCTCTCTCCAATTACCCCACCCTGTCACCCTGCCTATACCAGCTGATGCTATATTTAAATGTATTGATTGACCTTAGGTTTTAAAGTGTGACTCCGTATTTATAGGGGATTCTTTCCTTCATATATATATTTTCACCCTGTCACACACGTGGGACTTGTTCCCTCCATTTAAAAAAATTTCAACATTGAATATAGTGTATTTGGGTAAGGTCGACACATAGTGTGTGCCGACACAAGACTACAGACCAGGACTGCAATCTAAACCATTGTGTATATTCCATCATAGATATCCATCTGATTGGGAGTTGTATGCACTAAATTGTGAACCTGTATTGCATGGAGGATTTCTCTCTCCAATTACCCCACCCTGTCACCCTGCCTATACGAGTTGATGCTATATTTGAATGTATTGATTGACCTTAGGTTTTAAAGTGTGACTCCGTATTTATAGGGGATTTTTTCCTTCATATATATTTTTTCCTTCATATATATTTTCACCCTGTCACATACGTGGGACTTGTTCCCTCCATTCATCAAACATTTTCAACATTGAATATAGTGTATTTGGGTAAGGTCGACACATAGTGTGTGCCGACACAAGACTACAGACCAGGACTGCACTCTAAACCATAGTGTATATTCCACCATAGATATCCATCTGACTGGGAGTTGCATGCACTAATTGTGAACCTGTATTGCATGGAGGATTTCTCTCTCCAATTACCCCACCCTGTCACCCTGCCTATACCAGTTTATGCTATATTTGAATGTATTGATTGACTTAAGGTTTTAAAGTGTGACTCCGTATTTATAGGGGATTCTTTCCTTCATATATATTTTCACCCTGTCACATACGTGGGACTTGTTCCCTCCATTCATCAAAAATTTCAACATTGAATATAGTGTATTTGGGTAAGGTCGACACATAGTGTGTGCCGACACAAGACTACAGACCAGGACTGCACTCTAAACCATAGTGTATATTCCACCATAGATATCCATCTGACTGGGAGTTGCATGCACTAATTGTGAACCTGTATTGCATGGAGGATTTCTCTCTCCAATTACCCCACCCTGTCACCCTGCCTATACCAGTTTATGCTATATTTGAATGTATTGATTGACTTAAGGTTTTAAAGTGTGACTCCGTATTTATAGGGGATTCTTTCCTTCATATATATTTTCACCCTGTCACATACGTGGGACTTGTTCCCTCCATTCATCAAAAATTTTCAACATTGAATATAGTGTATTTGGGTAAGGTCGACACATAGTGTGTGCCGACACAAGACTACAGACCAGGACTGCACTCTAAACCATAGTGTATATTCCACCATAGATATCCATCTGACTGGGAGTTGCATGCACTAATTGTGAACCTGTATTGCATGGAGGATTTCTCTCTCCAATTACCCCACCCTGTCACCCTGTCTATACCAGTTTATGCTATATTTGAATGTATTGATTGACTTAAGGTTTTAAAGTGTGACTCCGTATTTATAGGGGATTCTTTCCTTCATATATATTCTCACCCTGTCACATACGTGGGACTTGTTCCCTCCATTCATCAAAAATTTCAACATTGAATATAGTGTATTTGGGTAAGGTCGACACATAGTGTGTGCCGACACAAGACTACAGACCAGGACTGCATTCTAAACCATTGTGTATATTCTATCATAGATATCCATCTGACTGGGAGTTGTATCAATTTTTGTTAGCCCATTTCTTTCTTGGGCTTGCGGCCAATTAGAGCAAGATATTCAGTCTTATGTGAAGTACAGATTGTGCATTTTCTGAAATCTCCTCCTTTTTTACTACCTTTGCACGGTATAGCAGCGACCCACTAGGAACAATACCAGAGTGCACCCTGTGCTTCCTTCTGCAATTCACTACCCAGATATACCGCTCAACCATTGTTCACTACGTCTACATGCGTACACACTGGACAGTAGCGTATACCTGGGATTAAAGTGAAATTGCTCTTCTTTTCTGGCATCTCCCATAGTCGGGGTTCTCTCATCCCCAGGGGACCCATTACCTGACTCTGCGCTGTCACTGTATAACAGGGCCAGGTTGGTCACCCCTGGAGACAGCAGAAACCTCCTTTTTGTCTTAACTCCTGTACCTGTGACGCTCGCAGAGTCCGCTCAACTGTGCAGTTGTCCGGTTGCCATCATATGCACAGGCAGCAGCCACTAGGCGAGCATTTTCAACCCAGGTACTTCACCACAATTCTCAATTTCTCTTGGATCTTGCAGTCCAATTAGAGTGAGATTATACACAGTTTTCGACCATTAGAAAGTAATTAAGATAACAATAAGTTGTACTGCCAGACAGTGTGCCATTTGTTACGCATTTATTAGATATGTGCTTATGATAACCAATATGGTTAATTGAAGACGTGCTTAGTCTGAAATAATCCTTTACAGGAATACGCTGATATTACAGCCATATTGAACAGAGGCATTTAGCCCATTTTCAGACCCAGATATCATATTTTCACGATCTTTTCTCAATTTTTTCTATTCATGTTATCTGTATGTCCTCGTCTCATGTTCGTCTCTTGATCCATTAACAGGATCAATTTTAGTATTAATAAAGTTGATATTTTAGACTGATACGTTTATATTATAGAAGGCAGTGCCCCACCCGGGAGTTTCTTTCCTGATATTCTCCCTTGAATATCAACCCGTTTCCGTAAGTAGACACATGTAAGTACCATAGAGATTATAGTTCTGGTGGTATCCACCATGTAGTTTGTGTCACTGATTGGACTAGTAAAATGCTATAGTTTTATGTTTTCATAAATACCTGTTGTGTTTCAGCCCTTACTTTAAAAACATACAAATCTACAACATCTAACATACTTGGCGATGGAAATCACAGCATCGTAAAAGCCATGCAGCTTGTGTGGTGGCCACTACACAGACAGAACCAGTAGTTTTTCTTACAGGTACTCTGTGCACGTACTGAATGTGCAGGAAAATGTGTCATGAGGGATTATGGGAGACATTGTCACACATGGCACGAGGACATGCACTGAAACTAGAGGGAGGAAGATTTAGGAGAAATGTGAGGAAGAATTACTTCACAGAAAGAGTAGTAGATAAGTGGAATAGCCTCCCGTCAGAGGTGGTAGAGACAAATACAGTAGTACAATTTAAACATGCTTGGGTTAGGCATATTGATATCCTTACAAAAAAATAAGGATCAAATATGGTTTGAGGTAACATGTTTAAAAAAGGGGCAGACTAGATGGGCCAAGTGGTTCTTATCTGCCATCAAATTCTATGTTTCTATCATAGGGACTTGGTCATGTGCCCTCCATTTCCAGGAACTCTGGTGGTCAGATTGATAAACTGCATTATAACATTGTATTGTATTGCTGCTGGAAGGTAGTTTTTTAATTTCTTACTATTGTAGCTTAGTTATTTTATTGTATTGTTTATTATAAATGTCGACCTAGACATTGGGCGGTATTCAATGAGAATACCTGCGAGGTTCAGTGAATCCTTTTTTGGATTCGCTGCACATTCGCGACGTTCCGGAGCCTCACCGGCTCCAGTATTCAACGGGCGGTATTCAATGAGCCTGATTCGCCATGTTTTTATGGCGAATTTGTGCTGTTTGGCGAATTTTGGACTAAAACGGTGAATCACCCTATTCAATGACCACATGGCGAATACATTTGAAGGTTTTTTTCGCCATGATTCACCGAGTAGCAATCGCTATCTTTTGATGGAGAAGTGGAATGTGAACTTTTAAAATAAAGTGTTTTGTTTTTTTACATTTGGTGTCAAAAAATCAGGAATTTTATTCTGAGGAGGGGCATGCTACTTTTATTCATGTACTGTAAGCACATGAATATATATTTAATTTAATTTTTTTTTTTTTTACACAGCAGCCAGCAGGGGGCGCCGGAGCTGAGCCGCTCATTACATATTCATATATTCACTGCACCCGATCGTTACGATCGGGTGTAGTGAATATAGGTCCCCTGCTGGCACCCCCGGGGGGCAGCCTGTGCTGCCTGGCACCCGGGGAGCCCACCTCCCCCCCACAAACGTTCTGGGGCAGGCAGAGAGACCTCCATCTCTCTGCCTGCCACCGTCCTCATGCTCCCTGCGGCATTCGCCGCAGGAGCTCATATTCGCTGGTCAGGGGCTCGCTGCCCCTGACTCGTTGAATACCGGAGCCGGTGAGGCTCCGGAACGTGGCGAATGTGCAGCGAATCCAAAAAAGGATTCGCTGCACCTCGCAGGGAGCCTGAGGACGGTGGCAGGCAGAGAGATGGAAGTCTCTCTGCCTGCCCCAGAACGTTTGTGGGGGGAGATGGGCTCCCCGGGTGCCAGGCAGCACAGGCTGCACCCGGGGGTGCCAGCAGGGGACCTATATTCACTACACCCGATCGTAACGATCGGGTGCAGTGAATATATGAATATGTAATGAGCGGCTCGGCTCCGGCGCCCCCTGCTGGCTGCTGTGTAAAAAAAAAATATTTTTTTTTTATTAAATATATATTCATGTGCTTACAGCACATGAATAAAAGTAGCATGCCCCTCCTCAGAATAAAATTCCTGATTTTTTGACACCAAATGTAAAAAACAAAACACTTTATTTTAAAAGTTCACATTCCACTTCTCCATCAAAAGATAGCGATTGCTACTCGGTGAATCATGGCGAAAAAAACCTTCAAATGTATTCGCCATGTGGTCATTGAATAGGGTGATTCACCGTTTTAGTCCAAAGTTCGCCAAACAGCACAAATTCGCCATAAAAACATGGCGAATCAGGCTCATTGAATACCGCCCATTGTCTATCATCTCTACCAGCGGTTCCCAACCTTTTTTCTCTCCCATACCCCATATTTTTTAATTAGGAGTACCCCTCTCAATTTTAAATAACCACAGTACTTATAAGTGGAGTCGTAGTGAGCGGTATGCATATACTTACATTATGGAGTAGTTGAGGAGTAGTGTGCAGTCAGGAATCGGGTGCCTCTGTTAGTTCCCACTAATGCCTGTAGGATTAATGCTGCTGCTTCCTCCACCAGTGTCAGCACAGGGCAGATGTACACTGGTGTCTGAGGACAGCAAGTGTAGCTCCCAGTGGATTTCTGGTTGGGCAAAAGCACAAGGAGACAATGATGATGCTGCAGATGGAACCGGGAGTGATGGGACGTGGTTCATTTCCACGGCAAGTGGAGACTTCTTCCGCCATGAGGAGACTTCTTTCGTCATTACCAATATTAAGTTCACATACCCCCAACTGGTCTGCGGTGTACACCCAGGAAGACTTGTAACCCAGGTTAGGAACCACTGATCTATACCATAACCACTTAAACAAGGCTTTCATTTAGATGCTAGAAGCTAGATCCTGGAAGCAGAAACACTCACTGGCACAGGAACATAGGGTTTACTGCCCTATAACAGAAACAAGAAACAATCAGCGGCTTCCAGGGAGACCGGTCTCCTAATGATCAAACAGATTGCATCTGTAAGGTTGCACACACACACACACACACAAGGCATCTCAGCTGCTAAGTAACAGCCGAGAACCATGAATCGCCATAGCTGCCTGCATCCCGGTTGCCTAGCAACCATCAGAACCATCAGCCAGTGCGGCTGGTATGACGTGGCATCCCAGTTGCCTTGCAATGACTGTCAGTCAGCTATGGCAGCAGCTCATCACAGCATTACATTACCCAGCAGTGACAGCTCCAAACTGGGCATAGGAACAGGGCTCCCCAATGCCATCCATGGTCCCAGCACCGGTACAAAGAAGTTGACAGGCGCCAGGCCTGGTGCATGCACAGTACCAGTGATGGTACTGCACAAAAACCTGGCTTCTATGGTCTGCAGCCCACAGAGGCCAGTTAGAGCGGTATATCTCTAAGACAGGGGTGGCCAAACCGGTCCTCGAGATCTACCAACGGTCCACGTTTTTCAGGTTACCTAGCTGGTGCACAGCTGTAGTCATTACTAACTGTCACATATTAAAACCTGCTGCATTCATTCCTACTATAGATCCACAGGTTGCCTGAAAAACATGCGTTGGTAGATCTTGAGGACAGGTTTGGCCACCCCTGCTCTAAGGTATAGGAAGTCATTGCAGTCTCACGGACTGCATCTGGCTTCACGACTGCTGTGAGGTGGTGGATTTTAATGTAAGATGGGGGGAATGTCAACCCTTTCCATTTCCTACTACTCTGGGTATGTTGACCTTTTTTTATCTGTCGACCAATATTGGTTAACCTATTGACTGTCGACCTATTAGCTGCATCCCTAGTAACTACACCATGACAGTCTTAACTTAGCTTATTTGAAACAATTATAAATTAATTTAGATTATACAGATGGAGCCACAGGCAGCGGGTGCGCCAGCGCAGCAAGGCAACCAGACTCGGCGTGCCATTTGCTGGAAAATGGACACGCAAGTGTCTTACACACTCATGTGTCCATTGCCGCGAATGGTGCGCATGAGCTTCTCACGAGCATTCTCTGAATGGCATGTTGAGAGCGGCTCAGATGAGAGCGCCTCCGATTGTAGCTGTCTACACTGTTAAATTAAATTTGATTCTGTTGCTGAATTCTTTATAACCATTTAGAAGAGAAAGAAGAAGAAGCTCCATTTCCCAAAGAAACAACATTTGTACAGTCAATCTTACATACTCATAAATATATCAATCAGTATCTAACACATGTTAAGTCACTTATTTCAATATCATCTTCACTGACAAGTTGAAACAAATACAAGCGGCTATAAAGAAACTAAGGTTCTGAAAATTACACTTCTTTCAAAGTATTTCTTATCAAATAAATACAGTAAAATAGTTTATTTTTATTAATAGTCGGTAAAGCTTAAGGTGTGCACACACAGTACGATTTTTGCTAGTGGCCTTTTGCTAGCAATTAGACAAAACCACATGCACTGCAGCAAAGGTGGGTTTTCCACAAGACAACCTAGGCCCCAGCCTAGGACACGGCAAGGTCCCAATGGGCCTCATAAAGATATCCTGGCCATCCAAAATGTTCCCAAAGTAGGATTGCGTGACTACAGTGTGACATGATGACATCACATGTCCACACTTCCAAAGTCCCTTTGATGTTCTTTGATAGGATAACACGTGTTTGTAAAGGAAGAGGTCAATCCGTTTACTTTAAATGTGTCAGCGATATTAAGCCTACTTCCAAACGACCTTGAGCCCGATTCAGATTTGTATGCAATGCTGATTTTCATACAGTTGAGCATTTATTGGCAATCACCCGGTCGACCACTAATGGTCAGCATACCCTAGGTTGACACATTGGCATAGTCAACACCTAAAAGGTCAACACGATTTTCTCATTTTTTTTTGTGTCTATCGACAAGGAAACCCATTTAAGTGTACCGCGTCCCCGCGCAAGACTTGCTGCGCTCGCCCTGCTTCAGGCACTGTGCCATGCTGAGCTCGGCACACTATTATAATCTAACTCTATGTCCACTTGGATGGTAAAGTATGAACCAAGTTGGTCTAAACAAAAAAGACATGAAACAAAACTTGTGTCGACCTTTTCAGTGTCAACCATATCAATGTCGACCTGTCAATGTGGACCATTTATAGGTTTCAACCTAGTCACTATTAACCATTAGGGGTCAGTCTAGTGACGGTCGACCTAGACATTGACAACCCAGGGACCGGATACAGGTAGGAGAGTGGCCCAAACTGATAAATTGTACAGCGCCCCATGAGGTCTTAATCCATCTCTGCACTGCAGATTGTGCAGAGAGAGAGAGAGAGAGTTATGGCCCCCATACATTAGGCCGCCTTGTCCTAAGGACAAAATGGACCCAATTCTCCTGTGAGCCACCAGGCAGCTCCCCGGGAAGCTCACATATGATTTGGCACCGCACTTCAGTAGCGCATGCAGGGGGGGGGGTTTCTGAGTACCCAGAAACCCCCCAGGAGGCTGAAAGCTGAGTGTCCCCTCTTTCCATGGGTACAAGAAGTTTAAAAATCGGCCCTTGGGAACCGGAGATATCTGACTTCAAATCAGTGGTCCCCATCCAAGCCTGTTAATTGCTCTTCCCAGTCAGATATTTCAGATTCTGCCTGACTTAGAGTTTTTCTGAGGGTATATTCCAAAAGCTGGGACTCTCCCCCTTAGATGGACACTAGTAGCTTGTCTCTACTGTTCCCAGAATCAGAGATCAGCCTTCCAGCAGCTGGTACTGCTCCAGCTCCACACACCTGGTATGTAGTTTTATATTCTCGTTGGCAGATTGTTCTAGCTCCTGAACTCTGATCCCCTAGGCCCCAGTACCATTTGGTAGGAGGGATTCTCTAGTTTTTAATTCCATTAAAATCTAAGAAATCTATTTCTGGGAACTGGAGATATCTGCAGTCAAGCAAGCTGTCCTCCCACCAGAAAATTATGAATAATAAGCCCACTCCACTATACACCCCTCCTCTGTGTTTTAAACATCCTCTACCACCCTGGAAGTTACAGTATGTATCAGGGCCCCTTCATTCAGCCCAATGCCCCCTTCTCCCACCTCATCTCCCACAATCTGTGCAGTAAAGGGGACTTTAGTGGAAATTACTGATCCAGGCCCTACATGTTAAGCGGTTGATATAATACCCCCTACCACCCGCAGGACATCAAAGCTTCCCCCAACCCTACCGCTGGAGGATCGGTAGGGGCCACAATACATTGCTATGCCCAGGGGTCTACACTGCTGTTGACGCCCCTGTATGTATGTGATATATATATATATATATTATATATTTATATATTTTATTATTATTATTTATATACATTTGGTCTATCTATAATACTTTTACTGAACCGGCATATAGTGGGTCACCTAAGTGTCCATCTCCGTGCTTTGCTCTGCCCCTCTGGAAACCCCCTTCTGAAAATCCTGCGTTTGCCCCTGCACTTGATGTGCCATTTTTAACATGTGATAAATTGTATGCGTTTTATCCCATGTAACCAGGGAGCTGCAATGGGCAGTGTGGATCAGTGGGGCGGGTGGCAGGTGAGGTGCAATGGGGTGGGTGGTGATCAGTGGGATTGGCATGCTGGGTATTCGAATTTTAAAAAAATGTGTAAAATGACTGGCCACCCAGCATCTATTCCCTGCAGACAGAGGGGCGGTAACGGCAGAACAGGGCGTGGCCATGCGAGTGATGCTATTTGAAGGCCAGGCCCCCTCACTGTAAGGTCACATCCCTAAATTTAACCATGCGCAAAAGTCCCTCTTCAGCATCATAGAAAGTTAGAAGGTACTGTATGCTATGCAATACTGACTTAGCGGAGCTGCTCATCAGTATCGGCTGCTTGTTCTACACAGTGCAATTTTGGCTAAACTTCCAAGCGATTTTGACTAGATATAATCACACCATGTGTACACCCCTTAGTTTTACAATGCCATCAATTTTTGTAGTAGACATATGTAAGTTGCCTCCTATTTACATAAGGGGTTAAACCTACAGTATCAACCTCTCTACTTCTCGGCTTTTTGGCTAAGCTCAAGTGTAGTATCTGTTCTGGGACCCCTCTTTTTTTGCCTGGGAGTGGTGAAAAGTCTGGCTGAGTACCTTCACCTCTGCCAGTGGTAGGAGGTGTTGTTTCCGTAAACCCACTGGCGAGAGGGGGGGGGGAGAAACACTGGGCCTAGTAGTTTGGCTCTCTTGATGGGGTTCGTAGCCCCCCGAAGGATGAGACAGCGAAAGGCTCAGTCTAGTATCCATTCCCAAGGAGCGGAGAAAGGCTGGGACTGAGTAGAAGGCTCCTGTTCCAGAGGTTCGTAGCCTCTGATGGGGAGATCGCGAAAGGCCCAGCTTAGTACCTTAACCCTGGGATCGGAGAAACACTGAGACTGAGTAGATTGCTCTTCCGAGGGGGCCGTAACCCCTAAGGGAGTCTTCCGAAAATCCCAGTGGAGTACCCATTCCCATGCCAGGGGCTGGAAAGTGCCCTACGATGGGAGCAGAGAAACCTTGGTCGGACGCTGATCGGTCAGTTGCTTGGAGTCCGAGGCTGCACTGTGTCCCCGGGGAAACTCAGGGGTGCCGAACATGCACGGGTGATCCCAAAATCACCATGCACTAGTAAGCACTTGCACTGCGCACTTCCCTTCAGGTAGCGCTTCACGTCCTTACCTTGTCCTTTTGGATGGGGTAGGACAATTTTTCACACCCACACCCCGGCCTTCTGGCTGAGGTATCTTTATTATTTATTTCTCTTCCCCTCTCACGTTCGTCACTTTTCACGTTCCTTGTTTTTTGTAGTTTTGTCACGTTTTTTTGGGTAGTGTGGTCGACCCTTTTGGGCCTTCCATTTCCCCAATGTGCCGAAGCTCTCGCCTTTTGGGGAGAGCTTCGGTCCCCCCGAGGACGACCCCGAGCCGCAAGGCGGAGGGAAGTCTACTGAGGGTCTCTCCAAACCTTCGGGTGCGGAGGACCCACCGTCCTAACCCTTCCGGGGGTTGAGGAATGAGGGTCTCTCTAAGCTTCGGCAAGAGGACCCACTGTTCCCTATTTTCCCCTCTTCGGCCTTATGGTTGAAAGGGGTTAGGGGAAAAACAGGGCCCTTCTCCTTCGGTAGAAAGCCCACTTCGATCGCACAGCCCCCTTTGCACGTGTTTAGGCACAGCACTGGTGGTAGGGAGCACACCTCGGGCTCCTGAGTTTTTTCAAACTCATCAACCTCTCTACTGTATTTATTTTACTATTTTTGTATCTATTGCAGACATGTTACATATTTCAAATTAAAATATTGACAGATAACAACATGCCTGGTTTTACCCTTTGATAAACTATCCAAAAACCATGTATTGACCATTATATGCTGTGTGGCCAACATATTGCATATAGTAAATATTATAAGCAGAATTATTTTAAAAACTTATCAACTGAAATTCTTTCCTTGGAGGTCTGGTCACATGAAAAGAAGATACAATTCCCCCATCACGCTGCAGACAAGCCACAAAATAGATTTACATCCCACATAATAAAATAAATAATATCCGATTGTTATCGCGCACATGACTTATTTTGTAACGTATTGTTTTAAACCAGCAATTATGCATGAAATTGGATATTTATCCACAATCGCCTTGCTGGAGGTGCTCCTTGGAACTGCATACTTAGGGAGAAATTTACTAAGATGAGAGTTCTATTTCAGATCGGATGTTGCTATTGGCAACCAGATACTATGGGGATTATTCTGGTTCACTCGCAAAGGCAAATTCACTCTCAGGTGGACAAAACCATCTGCACTGCAGGTGGGGCTGATGTAATATGTGCATAAGGACTTATAGATTTAGGTGAGTTATTTTGTTTCTGTGCAGGGTTCAGTTTGAAGTACAAACCCTACCCAAATCTACAGTAATTCTCTCTGTGCAAGTTACATCTGCTGCCCCCCCTGCAGTGCACATGGTTTTGTCCATTTGAAAAAGAATTTGCCTTTGCAAGTGAACCAGAATAATCCCCAATCTATTCTCATGTAGTAGGTGCTAAATAAATAAGTAACTACTGATAGGTTGCCCATAGCAACAGTCCATGTGAATAGAACTCTCAGGTTAGTAAATCAACCCTAAATACTCAAAATTGTGACTGATTGAGGGTTCAACCAAAGAAACTAGTTCTTTGCACGAACTATCCATGCAATGGCAGCCTATGATTGCAAGACATCGCATGCTGCCCTAAAGGTGATTGATGCCCTGCGGGCGGAAATGCAGCGTTTTTCTGCAGTGTCGTGGAACCGCATGTATCCTTGCGTAGGCAGCCATCGCTGGCTGCTTGCAGGGTGGTTTACCACCCTGAGGCCGTTTGGGGGTGGTAAAACAGCTTTTCCTGGGAGTACCCCAATAAAATGCAGGTGCTTCCCAGCTGTTGGGTGGGAGGGCTGATGCGGCCTCATTCTCCCCACGGCCATTGCAGGTCCGAGTAAGTCCTGAGGTTTGATGGTTAATGATTGGGAATGGATTTCCCCTCATGTGCACATCTGCGAACAAATTTGCAGCCATGCACATGGGTGGGAATTCATTTGTGCCCGGCGGCATGGAGCGGGGTTTACCTGATCACTGGGCTCCGATAACTCGCAGCCTTGCGATCAGGTCTGAATTGGGCCCTTAGGGCTTTCTCTTAAATCCAGAGTTGTTATCCCCCTGCCCTTGAAATGTACATAACAGTTAGGGCTATTTCATATGCTCCGGCTCCTGCTGGGCAGCGAAACCCTGCACGGCCAAGAAGCCATGCCGCACTCAGGAGATTAGAATGGTGGGGATGGCCACAGCCAGGCAGCCGTCCCTTCCAGTGGTGGGATCCGGCTGCAACCGGGAGCCGGGCCGTGGGCGTCCCGTGTGAATGGACACAATTGTGTCCATTATTAAGTACAGTGTGCGGTTTTCGCCGTGCAGGGTTTCGCCGCCCAGCACGAGCCGGAGCGTGTGAAATAGCCCTTACTTGTTCCTGAAATCGATTATGTCTCAACCTTAAAACTTGTACACTCATAATGTTATTCCTACATGATTGAAAATGATCACTTTTATTATTCAAATATATATTTGAAACCACATTTTTACTATACAATATTTGCTAATTTAAATTTTGTTTCCCACCACTGTTATAGCTACAGTCAGATAGTTATTTCAAACTAAATTGTGACATAAGTTTCAGTCCAAAACCATAATGCCCAGTTCACATCAATATCCTGGTTCTGACCCAGGAATTAGATCATGGTTCCAGTCTGGGTTGGACCCTGTTCCTACCATAACTCCGACCATGTCCCTGGCTAGTGATGTTTATACTGCACTTGGGAGGAGTGGGACTGTTCTTCCAGCACTTGGAAATTACTTTATACTCATAGTAAGTAAGCTGTCACATGGAAGGTCCTGTTACCTCTTGTTCTTCCCTCTACACCAGTCTAATCACCAGAACTCTATCCCCTTTTCTCCTACTCTCCTTCAATGATTCTGCTCATCTATACATTGGATACAAGAACATTGCGGATCATGAATGAACTTGACTTGCCATTGACACACCACTTGATTCTCCTTCAAGCTACAGTGAATTGCCCTCACCTTGCACCTTTTTCCTACCCAATTTGTGATTTTGTGGTATTCTTTTAGTCAAGGTACAGTATGTACTTTATGTCTTAGCTGTTATGTATTGGGTTGTATTTATTTATTTATTCATTAATTCATTCAATTTTTGAGGTGTGACCAATGTCCTAGACTTCAATCCTTAGAATGTTAGACTTGCCTGATGAGGTTACCTGGTAAGGTGGGTAGACCAGGGCCAGATTTAGGGGTCAGGCCGCCCCTAGGCATAACATTTTTGCCCCCCCCCCATGCAGGAGGACCCTGGTGAGTATGGATTTTGGGAACCAGGACCGGCCCTTGAGTTTTGTGCTGGTTTTAAAAAATCCAGGGGACCCCTAGTTGGTTTGCCCCGTGATTTTTTTTAAACCAGGACTGGCTCTTTAAGCTTAGGGCTGGTTATGCTCAGGAGGGTGACCCCACGCTGTTTTTTTTCATTGGTTCTGTCAAAATCCCCTATCCGTACCTGGTCTGTTTGTGTGGCGATTTTTGGTAACGTTTTCTCGAAATCGCATACCATTAAATTTACAAATTGTATACTTTTTAATGGGAAAACATCTGCAAATTAAAATGTGTTGAAAAAAATCTTCAGTTTAGAATGTGCAAATTTGCGGCAAAAAGTGTGATTTTTTTTTTGTGTAATTCACATCCCATTAAATTGTCGGTTTTTGAAAAACGGGCGACTTTGGCATTTTTGACAAAAATTGTAAAAAACACAAATTCGCATCCCAAATGTCACTTAAGTATTTAAGAATATGTAGGTGAAAAAAAAAAAATATTCTAGGTTTAAGGTTCAGCTTTAATGTGCCACATTTGTGGACATTCCAGGGGTTAAGTGTATTTGACAAACATAGTCACCGCAGTAATAAATCTCTTATCCTGTTCAGACTTTGGGTGTTTTTCAAGGTCATCACAATGTAGCACGTCTAATGTTGATTACTGGGTTGTGTCTATATTTGCCATGCCCAAAAATAAAGGCCAGGCAGCCTGGGGATAGATAATATCATCTGCACACACCTTAAAAAGGAATCTTGGGAAACAGAAATCAGATAAACCTAGACGAGACTGCTGGAAAGTGGAAACCATAGGGATCGTTATAGGTAATTATTTCTCAAAATAATGAAGCTCCTGCCTATTCTATCACATACTGGGCCAGATGCACGAAGCTTCAAAAGTGATAAAATGGAGAGTGATAAACCACCAACCAATCAACTCCTACCAGACATTTTTCAAACACAGGCTGTGACATGGAAGGTAGGAGCTGATTGGCTGACTGTTTATCACTCTCCATTTTATCACTTTTGATGCTTAGAGCATCTGGCCCACTGCATTATATAGTATGCAAAACAACAACTCTTATAATAATAGGAATGTCTCAGATAATGGGCCAGATGTACTAAGCTTCAAAAAGTGATATAGTGGGGAATTATAAAAAACCAGCCAATCAGCTCCTACCTGTCATTTTTTTAAACCCAGCCTGTAACATGGTAATCAGGAAATTATTGGCTGGCTGTTTATTACGCTCCACTTTATCACTTTTTGAAGCTTGGTGCATCTAGCCAATAGAGATTAGAGCATTGCAGGCACAAACACACATTTTAATTCTTCATGATTTTGTGTAATATACATATATAATATATATTATTTATAGAAGGTGATTTTTGGTGACAATAAAAAAAAATTCCCCTTCATACTTAACCAAAATCGATAAATGAGGCACCATTTTAAAGATGTCTCCATTTTAATGTTCTCAGCTTCTGATGAATTGTTAATTTACAATTGCACATTGTATTGTTTGTTTAAAAAAGTAAGTTAAAAATTGACTATGGCACAATAAGCTCTGCCCCTCCACCTTACAACTTGCCCCCCGGGCTCAGTGTATGTCTCCCCCACTTGAAAGCTAAATACATTAGCCCGGCTTGTCCTAGGGACAAGTCGGACCTGATTTCCCAGGCAGCTCCCCGGGAGGGGAACACCCGATTAGGCACTTGATGTGCCAAGTTTTGAATATGATAAATCGCCATGCGATTTATCATATGCAACTCCCGGGGAGCTGCAGTGGGAGATGCGGGCAGGGGGAGAGCCGGGCAGAATCAGCGGGCGAGGGACACTGGGGAGCTGGGCATGGTAAGCTGTAAAAAAGGCAGCAGGCTGGGGGGGGCGCTGGAGAGCCAGGCAGGGGACACAGAAGCAGCGCGCGGGGGGACGCCGGTGAACCGACAGGTGAGCTGGGCAGGAGGATCGGGGAGAGAGAGAGAGGGAGGGAAGAGAGAGAGAGAGGGAGGGGAGAGGGAGGGGAGAGAGTGAGAGGGGGAAGAGAGAGAGTGGGGGAGAGAGGGGGGGAAGAGAAAGAGAGAGAGAGATGGAGGAAGCATGGGTAGGAGAGAGGACTAGGGGCAGAGAGACAGTTTGGGTAGAGCAGGGAAGAAGGAGGGGGAGAGAGCAGGATTGGCACTGGCACCCACCCCCCCTTCCCTATAGATGGTGCCATATAACTGCTACTTAACCCCCATTACTTACAGGTGCCCCCGTGTAATTACCCCCCCCCCCCACACCCAGTAAAGGTGCCGCTGTGTACATCCCACCCACCCCCAGGGCAGATGACGGTACCTCTGGTAGCACTCTGCCGGGTCTCAGTACTGTCGGGGCCTCCCAGCACGCCACCTGATCAACACCGCGCCGGGTCTCTGTATCATGAGCCGGGAGCTGCACCCACGCTGGGTCTCCAGAGTCCTCACATCAGCGCCGGAAACAGGCGCTTTCGTATGTCGCGCTGGGGCTGGTCAGTGGTCACTACTAGAGAGTGACGTTACCATGACAGACTAGCTGGAGTCTATACTACAGTGCTGCGCTGTCCCTGGGACACTGGACAGCGGCGCTGTCTGCCTGCCGCCGCAGCATTACTTAAAAAATTAAAGGGTGCAGGGGATGTTTGCTTGGCCCCCCCAGCCGCCGGGCTCCATAGCAACTGCATCCCCTGCACCCTCTATTGTTGCGCCACTGGCCTCCGTGTCCCCTGCCCGGCTCTCCAGCACCCCCCAGCCCGCTGCCTATTTGACAGCTTACCCTGCCCGGCTCCCCCTGCAGCTCCCCAGCATCTGCCGCCGCTGACTCGTCCCCCACCCGGAGGCTGCACATAAGATTTAGGAAATGTTATGTGCAGCCAGTCCGACTGCTAGACTCTGATCCGATGCGCACGGGACTGCGCATCGGATCGGAGGGGTTGTCAAAACATGCG
This sequence comes from Crinia signifera, assembly GCF_055691185.1. Classification (NCBI taxonomy): domain Eukaryota; kingdom Metazoa; phylum Chordata; class Amphibia; order Anura; family Myobatrachidae; genus Crinia; species Crinia signifera. The sequence continues at coordinate 112,908,214 of NC_139222.1, read as the reverse complement.
ATTTGGGACGATTTCCTGGCCCGATTCATCCGAATCGGGTGAAATCGTGCCCAAATCGGATAGCTCAGCCTTGCTGCAGGAGGCGCACACGCGCCACACGGACCCAGTCATAGGCAAAGCCGTAACACCGTGTCCCGGAGCCTTTGCGCTCCGTTCAGATCAGACCTCAGTACAAGCCACTCGTACCACATCCTTGCTTACAAAGCTGAGGCTGAGGACTAGGAGTTGGGGCATACAAAGGCGGTGGGAAGAACGGCTGCTTACCTTCCGGACAGGTGCAGCCATCAGTGGGGATCACAGCAGAGGCTTCTTTACACAGGCACTAATGCGTCCTTCCTTGTCTATACTAGCTAAGCCCGCTCAAAGCAAAAGTTTCGAAAGCTAGTCCTGATTGCCTCTGTGTTTCTGTATGTGTGACTGCCTCTGTGTTTCTGTATGTGTGAAAAAGGAAGAGATGTAGTTTCACTCACTGCCAGCAGATGGCGATTTTTCGGTTACAAAAGGACACTAGACATATATATTTTCTATACCATGATATTATCACATATGGGTGTGTTAAGCTTTAAAAAGGATTTACACCAGCTCCTCAACATCATAAGTGGTATATTGTTTGTGTTACAAAAAATGTATTTAAAAAAATGGCAATCTGTGGGACAGTGCAAATTAGTTTTATATTAGGTGCATGGTGCCTCTGGGCGTGTGCACCTCCTCAGCAGCAGGAAAAGGGGTGGGCAGTGCCACCGCTGGACAGCAGCAGCAGAGCTGCATAGAGTGGGTGGGCACAGGAACAGGATGGCAGCAGGGTGGGCAGTGTGGCCTGCGCAGCATGACCTTTTACTGTCACACTGCGCTGGCCGCACGCTGGTGTTGGACCAGCTGGGCCGCTGCCCAGCATTAGACTGCGCATGCGCAGTATAATCCAGAAATCCCGGGATTGAAATTCCGGACTTTTTGGAGCCAAATCCCAGGATCCAGCTGATCCTGGGATTGGCCACCCTAACTACAATGTTTATTATACTCTTATCGAACATTTATTTCCCAGACTTAAATTGGCTACAGTATTTTTGAATACATTTTTTTGCTGGTTACTAACAGATAACACCATTTATATGGGAGAGGAATAACTCACATACTGTCCTACCACACTGTCTACGCTGAAACTCTTCCCACACTTGGAAGTGTTGGACTGGGCTAGTACTTGAATGGGAGACCACCAGGTAATACCAAGGTACCGTATGTAAATCCTGTGGCTCCACAGGAATCATTGCATCCAGGATTAACATCTACTGTAACTGCTAAACTGACGGTCGAAATACCGACGCCGGAATCCCGACCGCCGCAATGCCGACAAGGGGGGCCCTGGATCGCCCCCCTTGCAGGCTCGCTGCGCTCGCCACACAGTGGGCTACGCTCGGCACACTATTTTATTTTACCTCTATGGGTGTTGTGGACACCTATAGAGGGACAAAGTGCCGACATTGCGGCGGTCGAGATTCCGGCATTGGAATATTGCCCGCATTCCAACTGGGATACCTCTGCTATATCATTCCACAATCTCTACCCAAGGTCTATGACCCATAATTTACAGTACGTTACCGCAAATATAACCACATGGTTAATCAGGCGGTACAAATAGGTTATCAAATATTGCTTACATTCCAGCTGCTATGATACACTGAAACACTGTTCCACTGTTCTACCTCCATTGCTAATTAATAGCTATATACAAAGCAAGTATTTTGCTATGTGCTATATTGCATGCAATAGGGGTTATATAGGCATTTTTCTTTTTAAAGTGATTTTTAAAATGATTTTTTAGCAATTATTATAACAGAATATTCTTGGCAAGTGTGCTCCCACACAGAGGTAACTTCTTCCCTCCTACTGTATACAGTCTCACTCCATAAAGTATCTGAATTTTGAATCAGAATTTTGTGGAACAAGTGAAAAATGTATGGATCCATGTGAATTTTTTGCTGCAGGTGAGATAATATTTTAACACTTTCTTAACACCCTGTGATATGCTATAAACATAAATGCTATAAAATTGGTAGTTCATACTGTACAGTATCTACTCTCAACAACATTTGTAATATGTGTTATGTGTGAAAAAAAAAAGCAAACTTACAAGACAATTTTATATTTTCAAACAAGAGAGTTGTCAATAAAATTAAAATGCCCATACATGTACAACATGTTAGGAAATCTGTACATAGTGGGTATCCAATTACCTGTGGTCATTGAACACTGGCAATTGGTTCACTGGCAGCTATCTGATTAGCCCTGATGCTATGCCCTGTGTCTAACAATACCTGCACTTAACCCCCAATAAGCAGTCACCAGACCCGGTAAAAACGTCCTGGATACCGTGATACTGACCAATGGTCAGAAAGTGATACTGTACCACTTCACAGTAGCAACACCATATTTTAGGGCAGACAGTGGTATCACCCAGCTATAAGGCAGACAGTGGCAGCACCAAGTTATAGGTGAGACAGTTGCAGCACCCAGTTATAGCGCAGACAGTGACAGTACCCGTTTTAGGGCAGACAGTAGCAGCATCTAGTTATAAGACAGACTGTGGCAGCACCCAGTTATAGGGCAGACAGTGGCAGCACCCAGTTATAGGGTAGACAGTGACAGCACCCATTATAAGGCTGACAGTTGCAGCACCCAGTTATAAGACAGACTGTGGCAGCACCCAGTTATAGGGCAGACAGTGCCAGCACCCAGTTATAGGGCAGACAGTGGCAGCACCCAGTTATAAGACAGACTGTGGCAGCACCCAGTTATAGGGCAGACAGTGCCAGCACCCAGTTATAGGGAAGACAGTAGCAGGACCCAGTTATAAGGCAGGCAGTGGCAGCATCTACTTATAGGGGAGACAGTGCCAGCACCCAGTTATAGGGCAGACAGTGGCAGCACCAAGTTATAGGGCAGACAGTCAGCACACAATTATAGGGCAGACAGTCAGCACACAATTATAGGGCAGACAGGGCACCCCTGGATTGATATAACAGAATAGCCAGGGCACCCTGGAGTAAGACAGCAGACAAAGCAAGGACCCACCCAACGCCACCACCCATACTCTCCTATGCTGGAGTGAAGATGACGCCGATCGGCGGAGACTTAAATAGGATCCAAAACCTGTGAGAATACGACAGCAGGATGATGCCATTTTGCCTCGTTCTGTGATCCGAGTCTCGCAGGAAACATAGAGCTGGTCTCGAATCCCGCCTCGAATTGTGAAGTTCGGGGTGTGTGTGTGTGTGTGTGCGATGGGGGGTGTCTCGAATCTCGGATATCCGAACCCGCTCATCCCGAGTTAGAAGCCGGTTGTGATTTACAAAATGCTAAGTCCTGTTAACTCTGAAAAGTCAGAGTAAACTCGCAGTTTTCCATCACTGAGGGTAAGTGATGGTACTGTATACTTATTATGTCAGAACACTTTGTAACACCACTTGGACATTATGTATAATGACTAATTAGACAATTGGAAGTTTCCAGTTTTCTTAATAAGTTCAATAATTACAAGTTATTTTTTGTGGTTTAAAAAAATGGTCTCATTTGACCAAATTAACTCTTGTTGCTTTATAGAAGTCAATTCTATTAGAATTTTTTTAAACAATAGCTTTTTACATTTTAGTCACCTCAAAGTACCCCCAAAACATTTCCTACAATTTTTTCATATGAAAGTAAGCAAAAAAGTTAACTTTTTATAATTATTTTTTTTAACTGTTTTAAAGAAATGCAAGAATCAGCCATTTAACACCATTTAAATACCTCCAGTACCTTCCTCATAACCACTAACTGTATGACTTTTAAATGAATTATAAATTTTTTTGGGGTTCCACGAAGGTCACCGAACTTTTTCATCCAATATACTCATATCCCATATGGCTGACAATTCACAAACTCCGTCTGCGAATACCGCTAATATGCATTTTTAACTGGATAGGAAAACTCTCAGGAGCACTTATACTTTTGAAGTCATGACATGACTTACAACTCACACCTGATTGGATAGGCCTTAAATGATCGATTTTGACTTTCTATGTGTTTTCTCTCCTAAATAACAGTTTTTGTATAGTTTAATATATTATATGCTAGTTTGACATGTTACAATATCACCCACCCTCACAGAACAAATGTTGACAGTTCTCTTTCAAAATTGGTTTACGACCAATTGATGCTCAACACCCACTGTGGCTCCACCCATATTATTCACCAAAGTTATCACCTACTGTAGAGGTGTGAACTAAAAGTTGTGCGTTCTCCCTTTCAAACCTGTCTATGATTTTCTAATTGAGCATCCACATTATAGGTTGGCAATGTCTTGGCAACGGTTAATAAGTCAATACCATACAGCCGACATTGACAAGCTTGATACAAACAAAAGTCAACAGAAGCAAAAAGACGACTTTCCATGTGACATGGTTGTCACATGAAGAGGTTAACATGAGTTTTTTTGGTTTTCTTCTTGTCCTGAACCTTTTCATACTCTACCATCCATGGTGACTCCTATTGGGAATGGTAAAGCATGGTAAGTTAAGCGATACACTCAATTGGAGTTTACAGTATGTTGTCAAATCTACAAATTGACACACACAAAAACATAAACCTTATGCTGATCTTTTCATGTGTCAACAACTTCTGTGTGGACTTTTGCTTGTGTCATCCTTTTGTACAGTATATGTAGACCTTTTAGTATTGACCTAGACATTGCTGATCTAAGAAACCACACCCTTCTATCTGAACAGCAAAAACTACGTGTCTCAGGTTTCTGTCATGGTAAAAAGTTCATGCAACCTAGTTTTTGGCTAACTGAACCTAATTAAAATCAGATTAAAAAAAACAATAATGTAAGTGACACTTTTGGTCATATCAATTGTTTAAAGTCTCTTTAAATGACACACAAGACAATATTTCAGCAGCCATTTCAGTTTTGAAGGCAGCAGAGGTATGTATGAGCAATTTTCCAGAATTTACGACTTACAAAACATTAGCAAATCTGCATAACCAGCTACTCTGCTACTGCGAGGAAGGGGGTGGGGGTTGTCATTCTGAGATGGATAGAGTCACACACAGGTGAAAAGAATGCTTGCAGGGGTGTCATCTTTCAGAGAATACTTACTATAGTGTAGATCTCCCCCCACTTGACTTTGCTGCCTTACAACTTGACCATGCAGGAGATTGCAGGGAAACTTCTCGGAATTGTGGTAAGAAAAAAAAAATATTCTGCAAAAGAAAAGTTGCATGGCATTTAATTGTACTGATACTGACATTTAATGCACTCTTTTTCACACTTATTTTGATTGTGTTATCATAAGAGCCAAGTGATTTTCTTTCACTAGATTCAGCAGATCAATATTGTTCATGTTGTATTAGACATAGGGATAGAGTACATGGCTTTTTGCAATGCAGTGTGATGGGAGTTAGAGGAAATGTGAGGTAGTAATTCAAGTATTTAATTGTATAATTGTTTTTATCACAGGACTGTGGTATGTCAGTTTGTTATATCAAATAATTAGGAGATTTACTCGATGAACGCTAAGCCATCTGTCATTCTACAGGGATGAATCACGGAGCTTTGTAAAAACACCAGTGAATATGTAATGCAGAAAAAGTACTGTATCATACATAGACTTAATATCACCTGGAATACTAGAAAATGCTTCATGACAAGACTCACAAATATGCTCTGAAATTGTACCTGCGTAGAATTTGTGGTATTCAAAGAGTTGTAAATATAATGACCAGTTTGATCAGTAAATCAGCTGCTAAGGATAGTACAACCTCACTGTACTGTATGGTTCCAGATTGATAAATTACACATTTGCATACAGTACATGATTGGTGGTATACTGTAGCAACAGTTCTTCCTGGAATGATAAAAACAGTTCTTTTTGAAAAGTTTTACTGTAAAATTAATGATTTTAATAACCAACACATTTGATCCCTACGAATAGGAGGCTGTTATACTGAAGCCTGAGAACAGAAACTCAAATCACAATGTTACAATCATGGGGGGAGATTCTCTAAACTAAAAATGCGGTTAATACATCTGCCCCAATGATATTTAACACTAGCTAATAATCAGGCCCGGCAACAGGGGGGGTCAAAGGGGACAGCTGACCCGGGTCACAGGGGCCACAGAATCAGCCACACATTTGTGCAGTCAGCCGCCCGGTACCCGATTGCTGTGGGTGACTGACACATACCCCCCCCCCCCCCCCTAACAAGAATATATGCGGCTGCATATAAAAAAAATAGAAAATAAATAAATTTAAAAAACGGCGTGCCCCCCCACGGGCATAACCAGCACCAGGCTGAAAGAGCTGGGGCTGGTTTTAAAAAATCAGAAAACCAACGAAATAGGGGTTCCCTGTATTTTTTAAAACCAGCCCCAGGGCTGGGCCTGGTTCCCAAAATATTGGGACAAAATGAATAGGGGTCCCCTGTATTTTAAGAACCAGTCCCAGGCCCAACCAGCCAGCAGGGTAATGCCACAGCCAGGGCGGAGACTTTTTATACAAGTCCCCCCCCCCCCGGCCAAAGCATTAACCCTACCGACCAGTCAGCCTGGCCAGGGGTCCTGGGGGAGTGGGGACCCCCCAATGAAGGGGGTACTGGGCTGAAAAAGTGTAAAAAAATAGAATGATAAACCATTGGGTTTTGTTGTGGAACTAAGAGTCCCAGCAAGCCCGGAACGCGTACTGGGACTTGGATAACCACAATTTCTAGCATGCGGCCCATTAATGGGCTTGCTGGGCTCTTAGTTCTACAGCAAAACACTCCTGGTCTGGTGTCCTGGTGTCCTGGTCCGGTGTTGGCGTCCTGGTCTGGGTCCGGTGTCCGAAGAAATCCATAGGGGACCTGTGGAAGCAAATTATACTTACAAGTCTCCTCCGACAGGATCACATCCTCTTTGATCCATGTAGGCTCCCCAGGACTTGGCAAGAAATCAACCCGAGTATGCGAACCAAGCCGGACTGAGCAGGAGCCGCACAATGTCTTTGTTTACATTGTGCGGCTCCGTCCCACGAATAGCACTATTGGTCGGCTTGCGGCCTAGCGGCTCCTGATTGGCCTGGGGCTGGTTCTTAAAATATGAGGACCCCTATTCATTTTGTCCCCCATATTTTGGAAACAAGGCCTGGCCCTGCTGCTGGTTTTAACAAATACAGGGAACCCCTATTTAGTTGGTTTTCTGATTTTTTAAAACCAGCCCGGATCTTTCAGCCTGGTGCTGGTTAAACCCGTGGGGGGGGGGGGGGTATTTTATACGAATTAGGCTTACTAAATTTCCCCCATTGGATCTTTCACATCTAAATATGTTGAATAAAATGTGTTCAGAAAGGAGGACAAGAAAAAAAAAACACGTTTATCATGGCACTAATTTTCTTTTTATATACAGTAATGTGTAGTTTAAAGAATCATAGAAAACAAAGTTGTTACCTTAAGCTGCACACTGCACTCCTGATGTTCATGTGAAAAATTGTTTGACATAGTTGTTTTTAATTAGGGGAATGAACAATAATGTACAGGTGAGTGAGCGTTCAGCATTCCCTCCTGTGCCTCCTTACAAACCCCTCTCAGTATGAGCCGTGAGGCATCTGAACAGAACCATGGGCCTTATTCTGGTTCACTCTTAGAAGCAAATTCCTTCTCAAATGGACTAAACCATGTGCACTGTAGGTGGGGTAGATGTTACTTGTGCAGAGAGAGTTAGATTTGGGTGGGGTTTTACTTTAAAGTGAGATCTATATTGCAGTGTAAAAAGAAAGCAGTCAGTATTTTCCCTGAACAGAAACAAAATAACTCACCCAAATCTAATTATCTCTGCACATTTTACATCTACCCCCCTGCAGTACACATGGTTTTGTCCATCTAAGAAAGAATTTGCCAGAAGGAGTGAACTAGAATACCCCCCCATATGCTTAATGGATTTGGCTTGAGCCAGCCACTGTGTTACAGGCACTTATCCTCTGACCCTGAATCCTGTTCCTCCAGTTACAGTATGTGCATGCACCAGCTCGTTCTTTGCTTACACCTTGTATTTAGTATCAATGTCCAGAAACATTGGCAGGTTTCAAAATTGGGTACATAGAGTAGAAATGTCACTTAAGTTCCTTATTATTGACCAATACATAATGATCATTGCTTTTTTCTGATTCCTAAATGTCAGATGCAATTCTTATTAGCTATTATTTTTTGTGGGATTTGAAAATGAATACTAATTGAAGACTATGTAAATACAACAATCACAATACAGCATAAAACAAATGAATCAATCATGATTTAGAAGGATGCCCAAGAAATTTTAATTGACTCTGCTGCTGCAATTAGCATGAAAATGAGCTTGGTCAAAAGTAGTTAGAGATATGCACTACTGCAACAAAACATATTGTGGTTATTCTGCCCCATGTCAGACCTGGTGTGACATGTAGTGTGAGACTGAGATACAGTATTCGGTTATACTGAGGTATAAATATTATATATTAATTTATTGTCTCTGTTTCTATGGGGGTATTTATCAAAGAGAGGAGAGAGATTATAAAGTACTAGTCACTCAGTTCCACACCTTACATTTTACAGGCGGTTAGAAAAATGACAGTTAGGGGGCAATTGTTTGCTACTTTATATCTCACATTTCTTTTGCTTTCCACGCTTTGAAAAATAGCACCCAACCCATGTGTATCCATTTTATTACAATATAGCCCTCTTTTAGGGGATGATTTCAGTGGCGTAACTATAAATTTTGCTCCCCCCTGCCATAAAATTTTGCGGCGCCCCCTCCCCCCCCCCCTATGTAAAAAATACAGTGCACTCCGAAAGAGAGACATGCCATCTCACAAGGACCATACACAATAGTAATCCCATTCCAAATTACACCACACAGTGGCACAACAGAACCAGTGGCGTAACAACCATTTGGTACCCTGTGCCAGAAAGGAAATTGGTGAGTGCACCACCACCACACCTAAAATAAGAGAGTGCGCGCCGTAGGCGCGCGGCAAAATGTAGGAGCGATGCTTCATGGGGAAGGGGCGTGGCCATATAAAAATACTAATAACATTGTAATGCCCATTATGTAGTACGCCACACAGCGTAATGCTCCTTACACAATATAGCGCACACCATAATGCCCATATAATATTACAACACACATTATGCTCTACGCAATGCCCCGAGTACACCTACACATGACTACATAATGCCCAGAGTTACCGACAGTAGTAGCGCTGTATATATATGATATAGATCCTGATGAAGAGATTAAAAACTCTTGAAACGTTGATGTAAGCAGGCGTCTGTCTCCTTTATTCTGAAAAGTCGCCGGAGTGCCGCCCTACCACCACGATATATTTGGGGACGTGCTTGTCTTCCAGGGGAAGGCACCTGGTGCTGCTGATTTTACACTGAACCGTGAAGTGCCGCCCTACCACCACGATAGTTTATATATATATAAATATATATATCTGTACAAACAATAGAATGAGAAGGAGCGCCCAATAGTGCATTAAAATTGTATTTTAATAGACATAAAAACATCCATCCTGGATACAAATAGTGGGGACTCATACCAAGATATAAAACACTGTGGACTGGTTACCAGTACCACACGGCATATGAGTAAATACCACGGCAATACAGCTGGGCATCCGTCTGATCCAAGGTCCCGCCGGACATCCACATGCTGGCTTGCAGTGCAGCGATCCGGGAGACCAAAGCCAAAGTTTTAGCCAGGTGTCAGATGTTTTTATGTCTATTAAAATACACTTTAAGGGCGAGATGTACTAAAGGGAAAATGTGGTAAAACCCCCGTTTTACCGCATTTTCCTATGTACTAAAACCCGTTCGCAGCGGTTTCGCAGGGCAGGGTATCGCCACCTTTGGGTGGCGATACCCTATAGAAGCCTATGGGCTTCTTTTCGCCGCCCGCCGCGTCGCCGCAACCCGCCGCCTCGCCGACCCCCCCTTTCCCCCCTCCCTTGGGCTTACCTTCTTGCAGGTCCTCCTGGACCCCGGAAGGTAAGCCCTTCCTCCCCCTAGCAACGCAGCCGGACGTCCTTCCGGCTGCAGGGGGAGGAGGAAGCGCCGGGGACAGCTTGCTTAGCTGTCCCCGGCGTGGATGCTGCAGAAGCCGGCTGGGAGGTGACGGAGACCCCCCGCACACCACAGTACAGGTATCGCGGGGGGCCTCCGTCACCGCATTGCGATGCCAGCCGCATATGTTAGTACATATGCGGCGGCATCGCGGCGGGGGGGGCGCGAAGGGCGGCGATGTATTTTAATACATCCCGCCCTTAATGCACTATTGGGCGCTCCTTCTCATTCTATTGTTTGTACAGATTTTTCACTCTGTGGATCCTGGAGTTGTTGCTTGTAGAGAAGGGAGCTGTGGCCATTACTGAACGGTCCTAGTGTTCATTAACCCTTGTCGGTCTGAACAGGAGGCTCAGGACCACTGGTCAAGTTCAAATAAGTGACTTTACAGCCCCTATACTCGCTTGTTATATATATATATATATATATATATATAACGCACACAGTTACCGACAGTAGCAGCGCAACTTATACTGTACATAACGACCACACCAGTTGCCGACAGTAGTAGTATCACAACTTATAAATAATGCTCACACCAGTTGCCGACACTAGTAGCGCTGCCTGTACATATTTCCACACCAGTTGCCGACACTAGTAGCGCTGCCTGTACATATGTCCACACCAGTTGCCGACACTAGTAGCACTGATTATACATATGCCCACACCAGTTGCCGACACTAGTAGCGCTGCCTGTACATATGTCCACACCAGTTGCCGACACTAGTAGCACTGATTATACATATGCCCACACCAGTTGCTGACACTAGTAGCGCTGCCTGTACATTTGACCACACCAGTTGCCGATACTAGTAGCACTGATTATACATATGCCCACACCAGTTGCCGACACTAGTAGCGCTGCCTGTACATATGTCCACACCAGTTGCCGACACTAGTAGCGCTGATTATACATATGCCCACACCAGTTGCCGACACTAGTAGCGCTGCCTGTACATTTGTCCACACCAGTTGCCGATACTAGTAGCGCTGATTATACATATGCCCACACCAGTTGCCGACACTAGTAGCGCTGATTATACATATGTCCACACCAGTTGCCGACACTAGTAGCGCTGATTATACATATGCCCACAGCAGTTGCCGACACTAGTAGTGCTGCCTGTACATATGTCCACACCAGTTGCCGACACTAGTAGTGCTGCCTGTTCACAATGTACAAAGATGGAGTGCCTCTCAGCAAGCGCTGGGACTCGCCAGAACACCCCCCGCTAGCGACCCGGCGCTCCATCTGACTGGGATGCGCGTCCCTTTTTCCTGGAGGCAGGGGACTTGAGCCCGTGAAGCGGAGATGGGCAGGTTTAGGGGGGGGGGGGAGTGGAAAGGTGGGATCAGGCGGCATGGGGACACATGCGCATCTGGTGCGCACACGTTCCCTTCCGGCGGCTGGCAAATCTATCGCCAGCCCCTGTAAGAATGACAGGCACTCCATCAGTATGTATATATATATATATATATATATATACACACATACAGATGGAGTGCCCGTCATTCTTGCAGGGGCTGGCGGGGCAGATTCGGCAGCCGCCAGCCCCCGAAAGGGAACATGCTCCATGCTGCCTGATCCCACCTATACAGTATTTATATATTTATTTTAAATAGTACTGGTGTAAAATAAAAAAAAACACACCTCTGTTCTTAACTCGTTTGTGACTGGGACACTTTCTCTTTCCTGCTGGCTTCCCAGCTCCTCTGGCCAGGCTCTCCAGGCTCCAGCGTGTGTGATTGCATAGCAGCTGAAGCTGAGGCAGGGACCAGCAGACACTGCTGCTTCCCCTGCCTCGTCTGACTGACACTAGAAGCCCGCCCACCCGCATCCCATTGGATGTTTCTCCTGACCTCCCTCCCATTGGGCAACCCACCCGCCCATCAAATAAATATATATTTTTTTCAGTGACAGATCCACTGTCATGGCCGCGCCCGTGCCGACTCGCCTGTGATCAGCAAGCGCACGGGCAGCGGCAGGCGGCGGTGGGCGGGCGGCAGCGGCACAACACCCAGCCGCATACTGTGTACTGTGTTTGTGCCGGACACTCACTTGTCCGGCACCCGCCCCCGCTCCCACTGAGTGAAGTGTGACAGACTCTCTGTCTGTCACACTCACTTGTCCAGCACCCGGCGCCCACGCAGCCCCCGCTCCCCCAAGCAGTGGCGGGGGCTGCCTTATGCTATCTCCGCCCCTGGATGATTTATCACCTTCCCCATCCTCAGATGCGGTTGAGCTGTGATAAGATCATCACAAAATGCAATGCGATAATTGATTACATTGCATGGATGTATTCATTATCGCATACAGGGACAGAACTTGTGAGAAAGCTCTGTTCCTGTGATGCCAGTTTGCAGCCATATCGGGGTATTTGTCACAAACTCACGCACCCACCCACTGCTGGTCATACTTACCAAACAAAGTGGATCAGTGAATTGAGTTCCTGGAGGGCTGCCGGTAATTGGAGATTCCTCTGTGCCATCCTGCGCTGATTAGGTAGCCACTGCTTTACAGCATCACTTTACTGTACCAGGGATTACATACGCAGCAGGGATCCCTGATGACTGGCAGCCCTCTCTGGAGCACCAATCACTGACCTGGCATTAATAAATGTATATTTTGGTTAATTATATATATATATATATATATATATATACAACCACAATAGTGTTTAGGCGCCCTAGAACTTATTTAATAGTGATTCCTTGTCTTTCCTTATTCTAAAAGAACCATACATGTAGTTTTATACACATAAAATTTATTAAAACGTGATTTTCCTTAAAAACACATATAATTTCTTCAAATCTTGTCATGGAAGTACATTCGGTACTTATGTATTATCTGGGCTCCCATGTTAAATGCACCCCATTTTTTCATACCCCTACTATCCAACTACGCATGGAGTTGATTTTATATAGTGTGGCGAGCGCAGCGAGCCTCCGTGCCCGAAGCGTGGCGAGCAGACGCGGTCTCATAAGAAAAACTGGAGCCCAGATATTACATAAGTACCATACATTCTTTAGTTTACAGATGGAATCAGATACCCGTATATATATATATATATATATATATATATATATATATATATATATATATATATATATATATATATATATATATATATATATATATATATGTATATATATATATTTATATACCGGGGGTGGTTTGGCACTCCTGCTAATTCTCTTGATGGCCCGCGGTGCCCTCCTTAAATGAATAGTCACTGTGCGCCCTATATCCCTGGAACCAGGTATAAATAAGGCAGGCGGCACTCCAACGGCATTAGGTGAAGAAGATATGCTGTTTATTGCATTGCAGTAGTAGCCTACGTTTCAAGACCAAAGTCTTTTAGTCAGGGCGTGCAATATCAAAAGAATAAAGTGCTGTGTGTTGTGCAGAAGAATCAATACATTGTGATTTCTTACCTTAAGTAGCGTACTGTCTGTGTCTCATGCTATCGGTGTCCCGGCTTCTGTGGGAGCCGCTTCCGGCTGCTGCTGCTCCGCCCCACCTCTGATGCGGCCGTTGCCAAGCAACGCTGGTGGCTTGCGCTCCACCATGTTAGCTGGACGTCCTGTGTGTGCAGAAATAAATATAAATAAGACCAGGTTTAAAGATGCGCTGGATGTTAAGTGCTGTGAATAAAACCAAAACATAAATGTGCCGCTACTTGTGCTACCGTATATTTAAGAAGTGTTGTGCACTCAGGAATGGATTAATACCTTAACTCATTATTTTTAAAGTGTAAGCCATTATTGGCCTTTACTTGAAGAGATTTAATGAAGCATCTAACTATGTTCCTCTAAGTTTTAAATGTGTATTTATGTGTAAACAGGTACATATAAACCTGATGTACATATGTAGAGCCTATTGAAAAAAGTGTTGACATGCATTATCTGATTGTGTCGACAAACATATGTCAATACATGTTATACCATCAAATAGACATATATCTAAGCAAAAACACCTAATTTCAAGGGTTCTATGCAAAAAACTCTACAAAGAAAACCTGAAAAAAAGGAAAAAAGGTTAAGACATCTTCTGAGGGCCTTTCTCTTGTGTTCTGTATTGTTCTTTAAATGAAAGCGTTCCAAGAGATTTTTTCGTTCAAACTGGTAGGTGCAAGTGTCTTAAGTTTGTATATCCATTCGGACTCCCGTTGGTTAAAAAGTTTCTGTCTGTTGCCACCCCGTGCCAGGGGGGGAACATGATCTATTATCATGCAACGTAAGTCGGATAGAGTATGACCTGTTTCCTTGTAGTGTTTTGCTACCGGTTGGTTAATATCTTTCCCCTTTAGTATCCCTGTGATGGCTGATCTATGTAAAGCTACTCTTTCCCTAAAGGTGCGTATGGTCTGGCCTACATATTATTATTATTATTATTTTATTTATACGGCACCACAAATGTTTCGCAGCGCCGTACAAAGGAACAATACAGGGAGACAAAGCTTGGCATAACATTAAATAAATAACAAAAATACAGTACAAATAAAGAGCGCCACAGTTCAATACACATTACAGCTTGGATATAAGTAGTGAGGACTCAATCAACATACAAGTAGAGGCTAGATGCCAATGATGGAGATGAGTATGCGGACGAAGATGGTCACTGAGTGTTGGAGTATAGGAGAGCTGTGAGTGACATGTGAAGAGAAGTGGGCTTTGACAACAGGAGGGAAGAGGGCCCTACTCGGAGGAGCTTACAATCTAGTAGGAAGGGGAGACAGACAGAATACAAGAGGTGCAAGCAAGTGGGTGGTGGTTAGATAGCAGGATGTAAACAGGCAAGAGGTCGGAGATCCATCTGGTTTATGCAGTGGAAGGGTACGCTTTGATGAATAGGTGAGTTTTCAGTGCCCGTTTGAAGCTTTGCAAGGTCGGGGAGAGTCTAATGGAGCAAGGGAGTGCGTTCCACTGAAGGGGTGCAGCACGGGCAAAGTCCTGTACTCTAGCATGGGAAGCAGTGATCAGGGTGGAGATCAGGTACATACACCTTGTTGCAGGGACACTTGATAATGTAAATCACATATTGGGATTTGCAATGTAATACGTGTCGGATCTTATACTTTTGTTCCGTTCCGGGGTGTTTGAAAAAATGTCCCGCTTCCATGTGCGAACAGGTTGTACACGAAGGGCACCTCTAGCACCCGGGTTTTTTCTTTTGTATGTCGAACATCTGATTATGGGGCTGTTTTGTGATGTTGGTCTTAACTAATAAGTCCCTTAGGTTCCTTCCTCTCTGGTAGCTCGGCATGATTTTTTTTTTTAAAGCAAGGTAATTGTCGATCGCTGGTGACTATAGGCCACACCGCGTTGAGTGCTCTAGGAAGTACCTGGCTCGCCGGAGTGTACGTGGTCACAAAAGGGATTTTCTATTACTATTACTATTACTTTCTATTACTATTATTAGTCAAAAAAGGGATTTTCTATTACTATTACTTTCTATTATTAGTATTCTATTACTTTTTTCGTTTTGTCTTGACCTTGTAACAATTGGCTCCGAGGAATTTGTAACACTTGTTGTTTTTGTTGTTGCAGAAGCTTGTTGTCATATCCTCTTGTTTTGAATTTGCTGATCATGGAATCTAAACTGGGTTCCAATTCGGACCTTTCACTGGTGATGCGGGCTGCCCTTATCATTTGAGACTTGGGCAGTCCTTTTTTCAATGCTGGGGCATGAAAACTACTGTGTTCCAACAAGGTGTTCCTATCTGTATCTTTATGATACACCGTAGTTGAGATAACGCCTTCCTTGATGGTAATAGCAACATCGAGATAATTGATGGTCTGCAAGCTTGTATTGTGTGTTTGATTGGACTGTCCAATTGATTAATGTTCATAATTATATTTTCCAGCTGTTCTTGTGTGCTGGCCCATAATAGCAGCAGGTCGTCGATAAATCGAGTATATAAAATAATGTTTGAACTGATGTGGGGATCTGTGAAAAAAAATTCATTTTCTTGTTCAAACATAAAAATGTTGGCGAGAGATGGCGAAATGTTGGAACCCATAGAACAACCTGTTAACTGTAAAAAATAAACACCATGGTGTAAAAAATAATTCCGGGTTAATGTCAGTTCCAAAAGCTCAAGATAAAGGGAGATGTCCAGGGCACTGAAATTGACTTTATGAAGAAAGTTGCGCATGGCATTGATCGCTTGTCCGTGTGGTATGACTGTGTACAGATTTTTTACATCCATGGTACATAAAACAGGAGTTTGAGGGAGATTTTTGATGTCTGATAATTTGAGCAGCAATTGAGTGGTGTCCTTTAGATAAGATTTTTGTGTCATTATGTAAGGTTGTACCAGAATATCCAAGAATTGTGATATGGGCTGAAACAAGGATCCCCTGGCAGATATAATGGGTCTGCCAGGGGGATTGTGAATGTCCTTATGGATTTTCGGGATAGTATAAATGACCGGGTCACTGGAAAATCTTGCGTCAAGGTCTGGTATACCTTTTTGCTGAATAAATCTCTTTGAAAGGCTTGTTTAAGAACTGTGTCCAATTCCTTTTTGTATATATTAGTTGGGTCTCCCTGCAATTTCCTGTAGGTGCTGGTATCTGACAGAAGGGTGTCCAAATTTTGTATATATGTAGCTGTATCCTGTATTACTATACTACCACCCTTGTCAGCTGGTCGTATTGTGACAAGGGGGTTATTGGACAATGTTTTAAGAGCAGCTGCCTCCTTCTGGCTGATATTGGAGTATTTTTTATTTGAGTTTGCATCAAATCTTTGTACAGCCTCATCCACAACTCTGACAAACGTCTTGATAGATGGATTCTGCGATTGAGGATCAAAGGTGAAATGTCCATGTTTAATCAAAAAATTTTCATGTACATCTTTTTTATTTTGCGTCGTGTGCTGAAAGAATTATTTTTCCCTCATTGATCTCTCAAAACGATGTAAGTCCACCTGCCAGTGTAATTCTTGATGACGGTTGTTTGGGACAAATGATAAGCCACGGCTAAATAGTTTCTCCTCATCTTGAGATAGTGGGACCGACGAAATGTTAAAAATTACGCTCTCTTTTTGTTTGTTGGTGGCTTTGTGGATCCGCTCCGTTTGCCCGCCTCGTCTGGTGTAGGTGGTGCTTTTCCTCCTGTGCGGGCCCTGGTGAGCCTTCCTAAAGGGAGTGCCGCACCTCCTTGGTTATCGTCTGAATCCTCAATAGCGAAATCACTATCACTAGTGTTTCTGTAGGACTCCCTGTATTAACGACCCCTCCAGTTGTTTTTCTGGTGCATCTGATTTCTTTTGCGGGTCGGTTCTGATCCACTGAGCCAGCGGTATACCCGGCCATCCTCATAGTCAGCTTGCACTGTGTCCCATTTCTTTTTCTTAAATTTTTCTATTTCCTTCTTATGTTGGTCCACTTGTTGTTCAAGTTTTTCCCATAATGCTTGGGATTTTTTATCAAGTGGCAATTGTGTTTGCTCAGTGCGGGCTTCCGCTATTTTGTTTCTCGTGGTCTCAAGGATCTGTCTGGATTCATTGATAACCAGAACCATCAGGTCCTGGCTGCATTTATTTAAAATGGAGATCCATTTGAGGCAGAATTGGGGGTTATTCCTCCCGATGGTTGGGATATTACTGATGCGGAAGGTATTCTTTGTGCTCTATAGTAGTCTGAAAGGGTTGATCCATGCAACTGGAAATCAACTTCCTTTTTTGTAATTTCAAAAGAACGTTATACAGGTCTTCAGCTGACTTTAGGGGATAGCATGGGGCTCTGGTCCTCTTTAAACAAGATAGCATCAACATGTTCTGGAGTAAAAGAGAAAGTGTGGTTAAGGTGCTTCTGTATCTCCACAAATGAAATGTCTTTTTGTAATGCTGATTCTATTCTTGAAGAAAAGTGCAAGTGCCCAGGTGCAAGTGCAAAAGTGCAAGTGCAAGGTAAAGTGCTTGAATATAGCTGGTGAAGAAATTACACTGTCTGATGACAATCTGTACAATCCATTAAAATCGTCACAAATGGCAAAGGTGCAGGTGCCTTAACTCTTGCAGGGGGAATCCCCTCCAAGCCAAAATACTACCGGGGGTAGTTCGGCACTCCTGCTAATTCTCTTGATGTCCCGCGGTGCCCTCCTTAAATGAATAGTCACTGGAACCAGGTATAAATAAGGTAGGCGGCACTCCAACGGCATTAGGTGAAGAAGATATGCTGTTTATTGCATTGCAGTAGTAGCCTACGTTTCAAGACCTCTCTGGAGCACCAATCACTGACCTGGCATTAATAAATGTATATTTTGGTTAATTATACATATATATATATATATATATATATATATATATATATATATATATATATATATATATATATATATATATATATATATATATATATATACAACCACAATAGTGTTTAGGCGCCCTAGAACTTATTTAATAGTGATTCCTTGTCTTTCCTTATTCTAAAAGAACCATACATGTAGTTTTATACACATAAAATTTATTATAACGTGATTTTCCTTAAAAACACATACAATTTCTTCAAATCTTGTCATGGAAGTACATTCTTTAGTTTACAGATGGAATCAGATACCCGTATATATATATATATATATATATATATATATATTTTTTTTTTTTTTTCCCCCCTATTATTGGTTATCACAGGGCTCACTTACAAAATTCATGTAATGTAAACTATAAAAATGTCACATGAAAATTGACCTCGTTCAGTCATTTAAACTTTTCCATTCTATTATATTAAATTATTATTTAGCTTATCACCATTTGTATCTTATATTAATCATGTTGGAAATGTTTTGAAATTTTTTATCAAAATTCATTATAACTTGAGTTCAAGGGTGAGAACATGCTCATACAAGAAAAGTTATTATATGCTCACTCAATGTTGCAGCTCGATTTCATATTTCTTTTATTTTTAAATAGTATAAATTTTTTTTAAATACAATAATTATTGCGTTAATAGCAAGCTCTTGCGCATGCCCAGAAAGCCGACCGGGGGGAGAGATGTTTTTTTTTTTTTAAATGACGCAGTGACGGGCGCCTGCTTCTCCATGTTATGCAGGATAAGCGGGACACATTATTTTTAACACTTAAGGCCACCCATACATTATGCGATCTGGGTCCAATTTCACCCGATTCGGATGTATTGGGCTGTGAAATTGCCACAAGCATGTGCAGACATCCCATAAGATTTGGTAAATCTTATGTGCAGCCTGCAGGTGGGTAGGGGACGCAGCATATGGGAAGCTGGAAGGGGTGCGGAGGGGCAGGGGAGGCGGCGATGGGTCCCGAGCGCTGAGCGGGGGGGAAGGGGGGGGGGGCTGCAAGTAGAGAGCCAGGCAGGGGAGGCAGTGGGCGCACTGGGCCGGACGGTGAATGCCGCAAAGAGAACAGAAAATGGGGAGCTGGGCATCAGCGGCCGCACATAGAAAAGAAACACATAGAAATGAATGGACAGTCAGTGATTGGCTGAGAGCGCTCTCAGTCAGAGAGTTCACAGCCAATCACTGACTGTTCGTTCATTTCTATGTGTTGTTTTCTATGTGCGTCTGCTGCTGCACAACTTCCCATAAGCTCCCGATTCTCTGTTTCTCTTGCGGCATTCACTGCCTGGCCCAGTGCACCCACTGCCTCCCTTGGCCGGCTCTCTACCTGCAACCCCCCCCCCGCTCCGCTCCACTCCAATTGGCGTTCGGGTTCCCATTGCCCGCTCCCCTGCCCGGCTCTCTGTTGCAGCCCCATCGCCCCGCTCAGCTCCTGGCTCCCCCTGCAGCGATTTATCACATGCAAAATTTGAAAGCAGTCCCCCGGGGAGCGTTCAGTATGATTAGGTCGGCGTAATGTATGGAGGCCCTTAAACTGGATGTTAATGCATCTGCCCCAATATTCTTCACCAAGATAGGCCAAAGGCTGGCTGGCTAAATGAAGCACCAGAGCAGCAGCACAAAGGCAACAGTTATTTCTGTTTAAAAATATAAAATATTTTGAGTGATCGAAGAAGACACAATCTTACTACCGAACATTTGGAACAGTACCTGATTGTTTATGTTTTCAAGAGCAACAAAATGTTAAATGATAGTTAATTATCACTATTTTATTCTACTGCTTACTAATTGTATGTTGATTTTTAAATAAATAAGTTACAAATTACTTTTTTTATTAATAAATGGAGCATAGTAACACTTTTCATGCATTTTTTAAGTATTTTTCAAGCATATTTACATGCATATTTCAAGCTTTTTACGTTGCATATAATCCTGTCTCTAGTTATAACTTTCCAGGCATCATTCAGATATTCTCGTAAGTTTTTAGTATTTGTTACTGTACATAGTTACATAGTTGCTAAGGTTGAAAAAAGACATTAGTCCATCCAGTTCAACCTATTTAAAGGTTTCAGAATACATTTTAGCGAGGATCCCTGCTGAAATATCTTCCTATCTTTATTGATCATTTGGATGACCCAATGACTGTTATGGTCAATACTGGTCCACTTTTATATATTATAATTTATGGTTGTATCCCTGGATAATATTTTTTTTTTTAAAAAGTCTGCCATCACAACCTTTTCCGGCAGAATGTTCCATAATGTAATGACCCTAACTATAAAGAATCCTTTTCTTCACCGGGTATACAATCTCCTCTCCTCTAACCTTAGCGGGTGCCCTTGTGTCTTGTGCCCAGTCCTTATAGTAAACAGATCACCTGACCATTCACTGTATTGACCCCTGATGTATATGTATATGTTAATCTTGTCCCCTCTTATACCCCTTTCATACCAGAAAATGCAGGGACTTACCCAGGAATACAATCTTTGGATCAAGCAGGGACATTCCCAGGTTGGCCCCTTTCACACCAGCCTTGTCCCTGCATTTTCTGGTGTGAGGGGCACTCGGCAGCTCCGTGTCCCCAGGTCCCTCTAGCGATGGGCAGGGGTGAGTGGCAGGGGTGGGGCTCACCCGGCAGCTCCGTGTCCCCAGGTCCCTCCAGCGATGGGCAGCAGTGGTGGGTTAGGGGGGCACAGCAGCAACAAGTCACAGGACCATAAGGGCAAGCGGGGAGGCAGGGATCAGGAGGGCCTGACGGGGGACGCCTCAGCAGCATGAGCATGGCAGCAGCAACAGCAGATTCACATCCAGGACTGGGAAGCCGAGTGAGGTACCTTTCACACCGGCCTGTATCCCGAGCTAGTCCCGGGAGCAACCTTGAAATCTTGAGACATTGGTCCCGGGAACCTTTTACACTAGCGTTAGATGCGGGTTGTTCTCAGGCCAAACCCCGGAATTTATTTTGGTGTGAAGGGGGTATTAGTTGCATAAACATACCTAAACCTCTCTTCCTAGCTCATTGACTTAAAAACTCTTAATCAATTTAGTTGCCCTTTTCTAAGTCCTCTCCAGTTCCAAAATATATTTTATATGAAGCGGTGCACAGTATTTCACGCTGAATTCTAGGTAAGGCCGCACCAATGCTTTATATAGTGGCAATATTATGGTGTCGTCTCTAGCTTCCATGTCTCTTTGTATGCAAGTTGAAATCTTGCTGGCCTTGACTGCTGCTCCTTGCTGCTAAGTTTATTGTCAATGTACACCCCCAAGTCATTCTCCATTAATGATTCCCCTAAGTTGCCCACTGGTTTCTATTCTCAAAAAGCATGACCTTACATTTCTCTATGTTGAACCTCATTTTCCATTTTGCTGCCCAATCTTAAAGTTTATTTAGATCTCTCTGCAGGGTGGCAAGATCCTAGTCTGATTTTGTGGACACTATGCTTAACCCTTTGAGTGCCAAGTGAATTTGCCAAAATTGGTGTGAAAATTGGCAAGCAAAATTTTTTATTCATCATAATGTAATGTTTACCTTATATAGAAAATAAAATCTTTTTTTTACGCAACATTTTTATTTAAATTTATATAACAAATGTGAGCGATGCTGGCATTTCTAGCCAATATTTTACATATCTCTCACAGCGATGTTGGCACTCAAAGGGTTAATAAACCCTCTTCAAGGTCATTAATAAATATGTTAAAGAGAAGAGGCTCCAGAACCGAAACCTGAGGTACACCACATAATACTCTAACCCAATTAAACATGGAGGGATATACACTCTACAGGAAAGACAGGGAAAATAGAAGGGGCGGGGGTGTGTGCCTATATGTAAATAATAACTTAACATCATGTGAGAAAAATATGAGCACAGACCTGGAAGACGACAACTCGGAGACAGTGTGGGCAGAGATAACCGACAATAATAAGAAACCAAAAAACAAATTTATAATAGGGGTATGCTATAGACCACCAAATATAAATGAAAGGGAAGAGTCTCTTCTTTTAAACCAAATCAAACAAGCATCAAATCAGGGTCAGGTATTAATTATGGGGGATTTTAATTTACCCGACATTGATTGGGAAAACGAAACAGGTAAATCAGCAAGAAGCAATGGGTTCTTAAGCTTACTTAAAGACCAGTTTATTACACAAACGGTAGAAACTCCAACTCGTGATGAGGCGCTCTTGGACTTAGTATTAACAAATAACACAGACTTAGTTTCAAACACAAAAGTAATTGAATAATTAGGGAATAGTGATCACAATATGGTTTCACTGGAAATCAACTTCAGTAAATTACATCAAAAAGGATCTGCAAAAATACTAAACTTCAGAAAAGCGAACTTTGAATTATTCAGGGAAGCCCTAACAGGAATTGGGTGGGAAACGGTTATGGAGGGAAAAAATGCAGAGGAAATGTGGGATACTCTAAAAAAGGTGCTTGATTCACTAACTATTGAATACATTCCTAAAGTAACTAAAGGTAAATTCAACAAAAAAAAGCCACCATGGTTGGACAAAGAAGTAAGGTCAGCTATCAACAATAAAACCAGAGCCTTTAAATTCTATAAAAATAACTTGAATGAGGAGGCGTTCGCAAAATACAAAGAATCAAACAAAACTTGTAAAGGGGTAATCAAAGCAGCTAAAATATTATATGAAGAGTGCATAGCCACTGAAAGCAAAACCAACCCAAAGAAGTTTTTTAAATACATAAATAGTAAACGTTTAATTAAGGAAAACATAGGCCCACTAACTGATACTAGTGGAAAAAGTGTTACTGAGGACAAGGGAAAAGCAAAACTGTTAAATGAGTTCTTCTCATCAGTATTTACTAAGGGAGAGCAGACTGTGGAACGAACATTTACCACAAACGGGAAAAATAAGCCAGATCTCATTGTGGATTTCACGCCAAAAGAAATAATACTGAGGCTAAGCAAACTCAAAACAAATAAGTCACCAGGGCCAGATGGGATTCATCCGAGGGTATTAATGGAATTAAGGGATGAACTAGCTACCCCCCTACATTATATCTTTAGCAAGTCACTATCGTCAGGTATAGTACCAAAAGATTGGAGAATAGCAGAGGTAGTGCCAATATTCAAAAAAGGAAAAAAGGAAGATCCAGCTAATTACAGACCCGTTAGTTTAACATCAATTGTGGGTAAACTATTTGAAGGATTTTTAAGGGATGGTATCCAGGAATATTTAGATCATCACCGTCTACTCAGTACTAACCAACATGGGTTCGTGAAAAATCGTTCATGCCAAACTAATCTACTAGGGTTCTATGAAGAGGTTAGCAAAAACCTTGATAATGGAAATGCTGTAGATGTGATTTTCCTAGATTTCGCTAAAGCATTTGATACTGTCCCACACAAGAGATTGATTAATAAAATGGAGAACCTAGGATTGGGTGAAAATATCTGCAGATGGGTAGGGAATTGGCTATGTAATAGAGAACAAAGAGTGGTTGTATCAGATATGATACCGGTACTAAGTGGAGTGCCCCAGGGTTCGGTTTTGGGGCCCATTTTGTTTAACATTTTTATTAACGATATTGGGATAGGGTTACTCAGCAATGTATCCATCTTTGCGGACGATACAAAACTTAGCAAAGTCATCAAATCACCAGAAGATGTCACCATGCTTCAAAATGATCTTGCAATTCTAGATGAGTGGGCAAAAAAATGGAAGATGAGGTTCAATGTAGATAAGTGTAAGGTTATGCACCTTGGGAGACACAACCAGTGTGCAAGTTACAACCTTAGCGGAGAGGAACTGGGTAATTCCATACTTGAAAAGGATCTAGGAGTCCAAATAGACAGCAATCTAGGATGTAGTGCCCATTGTAATGTAGCTACAAAGAAGGCCAACAAAATTCTGGCATGTATTAAGAGGGGAATGGAAACTAGGGACTCAAGGGTAATTATGCCACTATATAAAGCATTGGTGAGACCTCACCTAGAGTACGGAGTACAGTTCTGGGCCCCACACTATAAAAAGGACATCATAGAATTAGAAAAAGTCCAAAGGCGAGCAACAAAGCTTATTAGGGGAATGGAGAATTTAAGCTACGGGGAGAGATTAAGCAATTTGGGACTATTTACATTAGAAAAGAGACGTTTAAGGGGGGACATGCTCAACATGTACAAGTATATCAAGGGCCAATATAAGGAACTGTCACACACCCTATTTTCTACTAGAAAGGAATCTAGGACGCGAGGGCATGAGTATAGATTAGAAGAAAAAAAGATTTCATTCAGCTAGTAGAAAGAATTTCTTTACGGTCAGAACAGTCAAACTCTGGAACTCTCTTCCCAGAGAGGTGGTAACGGCTGGCTCATTAAATGCGTTCAAGGCAAAGTTGGACAAACATTTACTGGAGAAAAACATCCATGGGTACAAATAAGAAATATAATTTGTCTGTAAAATACCAGAACCTACCAAATCAGCAATGGATATCTATACCAGGTTGAACTAGATGGACGCAAGTCTTTTTTCAGCCTTACCTACTATGTAACTATGTAACTATGTAATTTGAGAAGGCCGCTATACCTATGTATTTTGTTTTTCTTGTTCATGGGATTGACTAATCCCAATTTTATAGCCACAGCTCAAAATGAATGAGGCCTCATTCATGCAGAGCTGTTGCCCTGAACACTTGTCTGGAAGGTGAGAACGCCTTCTGAACAAATTTCGGACTCTGTATCGAATTTAACGATTCTGTATTTCAATTAAGACAGCAAAATTCAACAGGAACATTCCCTGGGTCTGCATTAGACCGCACACCAGGTCCACACGAAGCAGTCATTACTATTTTTAACCTACCAAAGGTATAGCAATTTATGAAGATTGAGAGGTCTCATTTACTAATTTACCATCCAAATGAAAGATTACAAGTGATACTGCCCATAAAGAGATTATTTTCACATCAAGTTGGTCTATTCTATAGTATAGAAGAAGAAGAATAGCGATATTTCTCACATTTTTCCTGAGGAGAATCAATTAGAACTCCACTCCATGCCTCAGGCACTTCAACCATACAAGGACCCAATAACCAGCTCGTTACGAATACCTGCTTATGAAAAGTGTTATTCGTAAACCCCAGATGAAGACCCAGGAAGGGACTAAACGTTTTGAGTTTTCTCATTTTGCTATGTTTCCAAGTTTCTGAAATTATTCAATGAACTTCATCACAATCTGGAAAAACTGCTACCATTGTTTGAAATAAGAGACTTTTAAATAAACTTTTGTAATTTATGGACTTCTTTTGATATGCAAACAATTTAAGGCTATATTGGTCTTAGTGTAAAGATCAACACTAGGGGCGCCATCTGACAACGGTACTCCATCTCTTATATATTTAGCCAGATCTGTCACTCATCCCCGTGTGTATAACGTTCCCGCCCAGCGTTATACAAACCCCCCCAGGGAAAAGACCAGTGTTATACACACCACCACCCCTTGACATCACCTCCCCCCACCCAGCCAGGGCTACAGTACACGCCCACCTTCCACCATGTGTAGGTGAACGGCACCCCCCCTCCCGCGATTCGCTGCCCCTCCCGCAATTCACGGCACCCCCGCATCCCCCCTCCCGCGATTCGCGGACCCCCGTGACCCCCCATCCCTCTATTCATGCCGCCCCCCCCTCCCGTGATTCCTGACCCCCCCCATCCCGCGATTCACGATCCCCCTCAACCCCCCCTCCTGCAATTCGCGGACCCCCCGCGACCCCCCTTCCCGTGACACACCTTGATAAAGCCAATTCTTGGCGAAACGCGTTGGTGAACTAAGAGGGTGCTCTTATCTAGTTTTGGACCTTTGCCATTTACCATTACTTTGATCCGGACCAGTCTCCTTGTCTATTATCCCAAAACATCACGGATATCTATTGGGAATCTAACAAAGGACCCATCCAGGATTAAACCCGAACAGAGGACATTATTCTAATAGGAGATTAACACTCCACATCTATTCCTACCGCGGGTGACTCTGGACACTTGGTTACCTTATGACCCAGCTACCCACAAGGAGACATTATAGGAACGGACCTACCTATCAGTGGCTACATAAATACGGTACCGTATCTACTGGACAATTTTTATTACCCCTCCATTGATTTTACCTGGTGAATTTTTTTTATCTATATCCATATGTCATACCCCTTGTTCTTCTATATGTTTTTTAAATAAATATATTACTTTTATATTCCATTGGCACACATTTGTTTATTACCCCCCCATTTTTAGCGCAGTGTACCCCCCCTGTTTTCTCTGTATTTTATAGGAGGTTGACACACTGCAGCTTGGCGAAGCACCCCATATCTCTTGCTCCCCCTACGTGAGGCGGTAACTTTACCCCCTCTCCCCCCAGCTGACTCAAAAACACCCTACTATACTATTGCACACACACCTAAACAACACGCACGCACACCCCCGCCACACCCACAAATGTCACTGTACCATCCACACTATCAATGTACATCTTACTCTGTAACCGCTTTTTAATTAAACAAAACAATGCACACCCCCTTCCAAATCATATGCTCTCTATTTAACACATTTCACCTATAACTCAGGTTGCAATACAGGCCATCTTTCATACAATTCTAACCATATTTCTCACAATACAAACGTTCAAAAATTAAGGGGGCAGAGCCCCTTACGACGGTGTGAATAGCGCCCGTAGGGCGCGATGAATAACCTAGTATATATATATATATATATATATATATATATATATATATATATATATATATATATATATATATATATATATATATATGGTACTCCGACAAGCGGGGGGGGGGAGCGGCACTCCGCGGTCTTCAGTGATAATAATAGTAAATCACAGCAAGATGCCATCTTGCTGTGATTTACTATTATTATCACTGAAGACCGCGGAGTGCCGCTCCCCCCCCCCGCTTGTCGGAGTACCAGATATACTGTGGCTGCAAAGCCTCCTGGAGGTGGCACCAGGGCATCTATTTTTCTGTGATTTGGAGTGCCGGATCATCCCTGTATTATATATATATATATATATATATATATATATATATATATATATATATATATATATATATATATATATATATATATATATATATATATATATATATATATATATATATATACTATAGAAGCTGCAGCATGTCACCATGGTTCTCATTCTTATTAACTCGTTCGGATACACACTCGCACGTAGCCGAGGGAACGGACCACAAATGTACACGATCAGCGAAGGCACGCCCATAACACCGGCGAACCCATTTGTTTGAATCTAAACACAAAGGGGAGTGGCGTGCTAACGCACCTACGCTAACGTGTTTACACGAATCCCAGGCTGTCCGCTCGGACATCCAGCGGGTGCCGAGCGAACAGACTCTGCGGGTGTTTCACATGCCACAGCACAAATTCCCTTGGAAGTAATTTTCAACCCATTAACCAATTAATCTCAAATTATGCTGTTTATTGGATTCCATTAACTAAATTCCTTCCCCAATTACACTATAAATGAACCCTTATTACATGTGTCTTTCTTGTGTTCTGAATGTGCCACTTTCCTAAGTACCTCTCACAGTTGACATGTGTAATTGTGTGTACTATTGTCCCAACATGACAGGCACCCTTGTGTTTTAAGGTTGCAGATTTTGAAATGGCACATAATAGCAGTTAAGAATGCTGGTGCAATTGTTGGTAAAAACAATAAAATATATAAGAGATATGAATGCAGAGAAGTGTCAATGGTTGCATGGGTGTGTATTGCTGCATGGGTGTGTATTGCATGTAGGTGTATGTTGTTTATCAATTGTGCACGTTGAGCGCCCCTGCGAATCTGGGTCCGAGAAGCAGCTGGGCTGCGAGGCGCGAAACTGACTTTTACAGAGCGATTGATTTTGATCTTGATCAGTCTGAGCACTCGCACAGTGGAGCGAAGCCACCGCCCAGCACATGTAGCTACCACCCCAGTATACGCCCTAGTTACCACCCAGTTTTGCCCAGTTTTGTGGCTGCGCCCATCAATATGCCCACATTACGCCTACTCTTCTCAAGTTCATTCGCTAGCCCATTTCTAATCGTAAGGTCACGAGCGTGCACGGCTGATCAAACATTCGTTTGCTTCTCTGAAATATTAATAACACACCATTGAACCTTTTATCAGTCTGGATAAACCACCTGTATTGTGTGGAATAAGAGTATATGTTGATCTAATTACTAAGGTCAACAAAAGGGCTCCATCTTACAATTGCTATCCATACTTTCCTTTACTTCCCCCATCCAACAGGGGATCTTGTAAGCCAGGCAGCCCGGACGCAGTTTGTGGCGCGAAACAGGGGTCTGCTCTCTCTCTCTCTCTATATATATATATATATATACGCCCCTATGTTGTAGTTACTTGTGAGGATTTTTGGTTGGTGCTAAAGCGCTACGCTAACCCCGATGAGACCCGGCCCTGACAACGGTGCTTGCTGTATCGTTTGTCAGTGGCGGCGGGTTACCAGGGCACGACGGTAGCACGACGTCACTTCAGATGTAAGCCCCGGCACTAGGAGACCACTGTGCGCATGCGTGATCGCGTCATTAGGGCGCATTGGACGCATGCACACGTCATGAAAAGCCGGGATCTGTGACATGCTCGGAGGTGTGTGATGCATCTGAGCTACTGATTGGAGCATTGACCGGACACTCCATATTTGGAGATCCGGAGGGTGGCACTTTGCATCACAGATATCGTGGACTGGTGTAACTAATCAATTAACTGCACAGTGGTGATTGGTTTAACCTGATTGGCAACTGCTATATAAACCAGACTGGGGCACTGACTTATTGTGGGTCAGTCCAGGATGAAGGCTGGATAAGCCGAAACGGGCTTGTAGACTGTCATATTGGTGATTATGTATATTCTCAAGCCTTACAACAACAAGTTCACTTGAGAAAGGGGTGTGATATCCCCGAAACGTTGCGAATAAAGACTGCACCTGTTTGCACAGAAAGTTGTCCGGAGTGCCGCCTGATTCTCTTTTGTATGCAGAGGTTGGAGGGGCTCTTCTAGCCTGAGGAAGGCACCGGGACCAGTATACTTGTTTCAATACCGGAGTGCCGGTCATAATTGAGAGACATATATATATATTTAAAGATATAGGAAGCAGGAACAGCAACACTCCAGGGCTGAGCTGAAAGCTGAGGTGAAAGCTATGATATGCGCTGATGATCCATCCTAAAAGCTCCTTGATAAAGGTCCGGTTATGGACCGAAACGTTGGGGCGTGATGGAATATGACTTGCTGGAACAAAGACTATCATTGTGATTTTTACACCAAACCAGTGACTTTACTGTTTTCCTAAGGAGAGTGTACAAATCCCCCTCACACATGTTAACCTCTTTTGAACACCCCAACAGTTATCTTTGATTAAGAGTGAGTGCGGTCTACCCCTGTCCTATATACAGTATATATATATATACAGTATATATATATATAACGAAGTTATGCAGGGCGGCACTCCACAAGAAATAAAGTTGGTGCAAGGTCCATAAAGTTTTTAAATACAAAGCACTTACCCCCCACACTCTTAGTGAAGGATCCAGACCAGCACTCAAACGTAGGTGAAGAAAAAGAAGTTTTTATTCCATGCTGTGCAGTACAATGAACAGCTACTTGGCCCGACGGCCGTTTCAACTGGACTCAGCCAGTCTTCGTCAGGGTGAGTGTGGGGGGTAAGTGCTTTGTATATATATATATATATATATATATATATATATATATATATATATATATATATATATATATATATATATATGGAAAAGCAAAAGATACCAGAAACCGCGCCCTGGTGCCGAATAGCAGCACCTCTGGAAGACCCCTGTTAGCTAGGGCCAAAGCAAGAAGAAATACAGAAAGAATCAGAGTGCACTATAATGAAGTACACAATTTAAAGTCCAAGTGTTTAATAAAACGGCCTAAAATGGCTATGAAACATACATAATAAAATAATAATGTACACTATATATGATTACACAAAGAATTCAGATCAATCTAGTGAAGTGGCTGGCCCAACGCGTTTCGTCATCTAAGTGACTTCATCAGGGGCATTGAAACATGTTGATTAATTTTGAAGGGCAAAATTGCACTGTAAATAAAACTCAAATTTCAACTGATGAAAAAATAAGAACAAGGAGAGGAGGACAGTGGAGAGCAATATAAAACAGAATACATTCCAAGTGATCAGTAAGATTTATTATCTCACAGTATATGAATGAACGGCCTTAACACTCAATTAGGCAACTGGTAGAGGATTTCATTATACATGCATCAATCAAATAATTTACTTGAGTATCATTGGAGTCTCAAGTCTCTTAATTAAACCTCCTCCTATTGGAATAAACCACCACCGTCACCTGATAAATATCAAAGAGGTGGGATAAAGAATAGTATAAGGACTCACATGTCATCGAACATCAAATTATTTGATCTTTAGATGGGACCGAAGATTGCCCACAAACACTCTGTTTCTCAGAATTTCAATGAGGGCACTATCACCCCTAAGATCCGTGGATCAGCAAAACTTGAGAAACAAGCCAAAAGGGAGTCTCATTTAATATACATGTAAATACACACCATATGGCCTTATATGTGACAATGATTAAAAACATGGAGTAACATTGGCTAAGAACACTACTAGAAGGGTACTTACATATAATGGAGCCAGGCTCCCTCTTGCTGGTGAATCGCCAGATTGTCTCTGCTGGCGATCCACCAGCGGCGAGGCGCTCCATCTGACTGAGACGGGGCGACGGGAACCCTGTCCGTCTCCGTTTCAGGGAGACGGACAGGGTTGGGGAGGCGGCGGGAGGGGAGCGGGGAGGCGGTGGGGACCCCGGGTGTCCGCCGGCAAGCCAGCGGGGACCCGGGGGAAGCGCCGTCGGAAGGGGACTCACGCGCATCTCGTGCGCATCTCATGCACATCTCGTGCGCGCGCGTCCCTTTTCGCAGATCAGATGGCGGCTGGCGGGGGATGGTGGCTGGCGATTCTCCCGCCATCCCCTGCAAAGACCAGGTCAGCTCAATTTGTAGTATTGGGTGACCAGATGTGTACTCAAAAAGATCCAAGTACTGAAGGACTGCCTGAAGGTACCCATAGCTATTTATAGGGACAAGTAGTGACATCACTACTTGTCTATTTATAGGGAAGAGTAGTGACATCACTTCCTGTCTATGCTAACTCAATGATAGTGCAAATGCGCTCCTATATATACTATAATGCTTTAATAATAATTGGCTGTTTCCTAATATATAATAGCCCGAAGACGTGCTGAATGGTGCCCAGGTCTTGATATTCTGGGTGTCTTCAAACCAAATAAAAACCTTAATAAGGCTTGTGGAATGCAGGGTGATACCGCCTTGCATTCCAAATGGGCACCTTATTGTTTGAGCGGTGGAACACATATGCGCTCCTCCGCTGTGCGCTGCTTCTACTCGCGGCTGAGTTAAAACAAATCATAGATCGTGGTGAGTGTTGACAATCCCGGAGTGCTTTATAGTGAATGTGGGGCATTATTCGCTTCCCACATAAAAAAATCAATTGGACCGTCAGATACTGTGACCGATCGGGGCGGATATGACGTCATCCCGTAATAAGGAACATACTGACAGGTCCTGGAACGCATCTTGCGTTCCACAAAGCGGAACTACTTTAGATCTGCTGAAAAAATAAGGCTAGTGTTTGATATTATGTGTAAAATCTACAATTTGTAGATTATCAGTGAATTTATTGAAAAATAAATCAGTGTGTGTGTATAAATTATTTACATATCCTAAAAATGTGATTCTAGTGAGAATGATGTATTCCTATAGTGTCCTGAATATGTGGTTTGAGTGGATCATAGACATTAATGAGCCAGTAACTAGTACTCATATGAACGGCCTCCTAATAATCAATCATTGTCACATTTACATCGAAATCTTTATAACTATGGACAAAAAAAATGGGGATATACATATTAGAATTAAATAGTAGTGTAAAAAAAAGTGATAAGGCGCGGAAAGAGCTATGGGAGTAAGATAATACAGCTACAGAAAGGCCACATTATCCACTCCTTCATTTAAACCCTTTGGGGCAAGTGAGTTCAGGGAGTAAATCCAAAGGCTCTCCTGTTTAATCAGTTCTTGGCCCTTGTTACCCCCTCTTGGGTTTACAGGAACACGTTCCAAGATGGTGAACTTAAAATTATCTTTAGTTACGAAAGAGTTATGCTTATCCAGAAAGTGTCTGGGTAGACTGTGTACTTTTATTTTTGATGTTGCGCATGTGTTCCTGGATTCTTATTTTGGCCTGTCTTATGGTCTTCCCGACGTAAATCAAGTTACAACTACAGGTGATCTTTTACACCACGTAGTCTGAATTGCAGGTGACTGCTTCTGTGATTTTATATTCTTTACTATTTTCCAAAGTGTAGTGGAATGGGGCCTTTTCCAAGAAGGGGTAACAAATACACTTGTTGCACGGCATGGTCCCAGGTTTTTTGTTCAAGAAATGAGTTCCTTTAGGGATGGATGGGAGTTCTGGTTTTAATCTGCTCGGTGCCAAGATCGATTTCAGATTTTTGGCTCGGCGGTAAACAAGGTTTGGCCTTGGGGGTAGATGTTGACCTAAAATAGGGTCCCGTAAGAGGATAGTCCAGTGTTTTTCCAGTATCTTTTTAATTTGATAATTCTCACAATTGTATTGTGTCACAAAAGGTCTGCTTTTGAATTATTTTTGTGGTTTAGCCATTTTTATCAGCAGTCCCTCCCTCTAACGTAAGAGTGCTTTTAATCTTGCTTCCTCTACAAATTCAGCCTTATACCCTCTTTCAGTGAAACGGTTGAACATAAGCTGTGACTGAGACCAGTACTCATTATCCTCGCTGCAATTTCATCTTATTCTTAGAAATTGCGCGTATGGTACGCTGTTTTTCCAAGCTGGGAAGTGGCAGATGTATTAAGCTTTTACAAGAGATAAATCCAAGGGTGATAAGGAGAGATAAACGTCCAGCCAATCACATGCTAACTGTCATGTTACAGGCTGTGTTTGAAAAAAGTCAGTAAGGAGCTGATTGGCTGGACGTTTATCTCTCCTTATCACACTTGCATTTATCTCTTGTTAAGGCTTAATACATCTGCCCCAATATTCCAGACAATATTATTTCTGGTACTTCATAAAACACTTGAAAGTAGCAAAGAGATACAGTATATCTTATCTATCTATCTATCTATCTATCTATCTATCTATCTATCTATCTATCTATCTATCTATCAGTATCACATATCCCAAGTTACATCTTGTCTTACATTTGGGTGCAATGTACTCAAAGTATAAAAAAGAACTCTCAGCTAGTAGTCCTCTCATAGCACTTAGAGAATATAATAAATGTCACAATGCATCATGACGTTTATTGTATTTGCTGAGTGGTATGAGAAGACTGCTATATAATATATATATATATATATATATATATATATATATATATATATATATATATCCATTAGTTCATTAGCAGAGCTCATAATACCAGCAAGGAGTACATTAATAGAGCCCATTATAGCAGCAAGCATGTCACCATGGGAGCCCTGATCCAGATTATTTTGGATTTTTGGTATTTTGGTATACTTGCAAATCCTAATGATTTATCTTCATAAAAACAGAATGCATTTGTAAAAATATTGTATAAAATTACTTCAGATTATAGGTAAAAAGTGTATATAGTGTACATATAGTATGAAGGTAATTTTATACAGTTCAATAGTTTTATAAAATTTTGTGCATGAAACAAAGTCTGTTTACATTGACGTGCGGATAGGATGTGACTATAGCAGTCATGTTCAAAAATGTTTGGATTTTGGATATTTGATTTTTGGATTCGAGAGTGGGAGGCTCAACATATATATATATATATATATATATATATATATATATATATATATATATATATGTATATATATATATATATATATATATATATATATGTATATATATATATATATATATATATATATATATATATATAATGTCTATAAGGCAGATCCACATTTAACCTCTTCAGTGGCAATCCCGAGAATTTTCCCGGGCTGTGCCTCAGTGCCCAGTCTGGCAAGCCCGGAAAATTCTCGGGATTGCCACTAATTAGAGCCGGCTCCCTCCCCTCCACCGCGCTTCCTCCTCCCCTCCCCCCCCCCCCCTTATGACAAGCCGTCTGCCGGGGGCAGGACCGCGGCGTCGAGCCGGACAGCAGCTGATTGACAGTTCAGCGGCGCTGCCCGGACCCGGGGAGTCAGTGGTGTTTTTTTTTTTAGGGAGCGCTCTCTGTAAAAAACTGAAGGGGTTAATGAAGAGATTTTGTGCTGGTGAAATTTTGAATTAGAAAAGTAGGCTGTACGCACAGGAAGCTGACCTGCTCCAAAACAAAAAAAGTTCTCACACTACTAATTGTACACAGAAAACATCGGACATATAAGCCACGTGACAGAAAAAAAGTAAAGACTGTGTTCTGCTTATATGCTCCGTGTTCTATATTTTTTGAGGAAATTCAAGCCCTTCTGACTACAAAAATAGTTACTATTCCAGCAAATAGACACAGAATTAACCACTGGAGACGGACATTGGCTACTTACAAAGGTGTTTTCTTGCTAAGACGCGCTCAGAAACTAGGAGAACATTTCATATTTTACCTTAGGCTCTTCGTAGAATTCTGTTTGTTCATGTTATGTGAGGCCCAGAAAAAAGCCCAGGGCTTTTTCCAAGATCTATTCAAGGTCGCAAACAGACAATAGTTTTCAAATGAACACATACATTTTCTTAACCATTTCAGGGTTTTCTTTTTAGTTTTAATTGCAGTTACCATTTAAATGTTGCGGCCATTGTCATGGTGTCCACATAGTCAGTTCATTCCTCATTGCAAATATGTCATTTGCATTTAGACTAGAGCTTACTAGGATATTTTTTCCTCAGTCGAAGAATATTTAATAATAATATTGATGTCAATATTCATGATTTATTTATATATCTTTATATGTGAACCTGAAATAATACAGAAAGAAGACAATTTATGCCCGGAAACATTGCTGGAAAAATCTCATGCTAAACTTTACATATTTCTTCAAAATTCATAAGCAATATAAAGATGATTTTGAAATTAAGGTTAAGATGTTTATGTCACCTATAGTTAGGGCATATTTTTAAGTTGTATATATGACCTAAAGTAAGCACAGTATACTGCATGGGGTGTGGTATGACTGCCGACAATCAGGATCCTGACATGGGAATCCTGACTGCTGGTGCTCCAACAGTGGGACGGAGCACAAAGAAGCCCCTTGCGGGCTCGCTGCACTCCCCACGCTGGGGCTCGGTGGCTCGCTTTGCACGCCACAGGATCTATTCTCCCTTATGGGGTTGTGGACCCCCACAAGGGAGATTATCCCCTGTCAGTCGGGATCCCCCCTTGTCGGAGCACTGGCAGTCAGGATTCCAATATCGTATACTTATACCTCCCAACATGACCCACTCCAGGAGGGACAAAATGCTCTGTTTCTAGACTTTCCTCTGAATGTATGATTGCCATCACCTGTTCCGAACAATGTAATTGATAAGAAAGAGCATTGTGTCCCTCCTTGAGAGGGTCATGTTAGGAGGTATGTATACTGACTGTCTGGATCCCGATTGTCGGGCAGTCCTCCGGCACCCATACTGCATGAGCTGACAACCGTTTTTCAATTTGGAAAAATAGTGCTCTAAACTATTGCCTCGATACCACTTCCTGTTTCATCATTTTAAAGCTTGGCAGGAAGTGAAAGCTAAATTTTTTACTTTGAAACAATATTACAGCACTTTTAAGAATACTGTAATCAGCTCAAAGATCTGGAATTTTTCAATGCTGATTCACCAAAGTAAATAGGCGAGGCTCATCTGTAACCTAAGAGCAGTTTTATAGCAGGGCATTAATGAGCGACTCATTGCACAAATGAGGTCATGACCATAGGTGCGCTCACATTGAGTCTTAGGGGTTCACAGGCACCCCCTAATGCTGTGCACACCTTAATAAATGCCTCCCTGCTGCTAGCAATAAGTTTTACCAAAAAAATTTGGTTTTTAGAACTGTATTCTATTAAAAGAGCACCCATTGTTAATTGTACTAGATCAGGGGTGGCCAACCGGTCAGAGGTAAAGAGACGAAAAATATCGGTAGTCAAGCTAAAGAGCCGACATCATGCGCCAAAAAAAAGGCTGTAGTCTATTTTGACCACTTGGGTGGGTGTGATACAAATATGCCTCCAATAGTGCCAGATACACATATGCCCCCCACGGTGCCAGGTATGCACCACACGGTGCCGGGTATGCCCCCACAGTGCCAAAAAGCTGGTATTCCCCCACAGTGCCACAAACTGCTATGTCCCCACAGTGCCACAAACTGCTATGCCCCCACAGTGCAAATTTCCCAGCAGCAGCACTCACCATTGTTGCTGCTGCTGCCAGGCGAGGAGAGGACAGTCTGGTGTCCCCCTGCAGTCCTCCTGTCATGTCACCGATGGGAGGAGAGCACAGCACACCGCGCTTCTCCTTCACCCTCACTTTCCTGTGACTGGGCCGCCCACCAATCGAAGCTCGCTGGCCGGCTCCTGATTGGCTGCTGGCCCACGAGCTCTGATTGGTGGACGGCCCAGTCACAAGGATGCACAGT
Source organism: Crinia signifera (assembly GCF_055691185.1). Taxonomy (NCBI): domain Eukaryota; kingdom Metazoa; phylum Chordata; class Amphibia; order Anura; family Myobatrachidae; genus Crinia; species Crinia signifera. Next base: position 112,871,065 of record NC_139222.1, on the reverse strand, counting down.
AAGGGGTAGGAGAGATGCACGATGCGCGCTCTCCTCCCCTCAGAAGGAGAAGGGATTCAGGGAACCGGCAGCAGGGGGGACAGACGGTGGGCGGCGGTCAGCAGTGGGAGCAGGAGCCGCACTTTACAAAGAGGAGAGCCGCATGAGGCTCAAGAGCCACAGGTTGGCCACCACTGTACTAGATCATTGTCATATCACTACATACCTGTGTCATCTATATATGTTTTTGTCTTTATTTTCATACATTGTTACATAGAGTAATGAGAAGATTAAAACTGAAACATGCAGGAGATGCTAGTAGACACGCATGAATGGGCGTGTTAGACACGCCCAGTAGGTGGTGCTAGACCCACCCCTTTGATGGTGCACCCCCTAATAAAATGTGCTGCGTACGCCTATGATCATGACATTACAAAAAGAGGCCAGGACCAGGAAGCTAAAGACTGATCAGTTAAGCTGATTGTGCAGAGAGAGAATTAAGTCAAGTCCGGTGGATTTAAGTCTTCGTATACCTTCCAACGTCTTGAGAAAGAAGATAAGTGACAAGTTGGTAGAGACATATCATATATATCAAAGTGCATATGTTTGTTTAACATCAAGTGGAGGCTCGTCAGGGAGGGAGGGTTTGGAGATAACCACTGTTTTAATATTAACTTCTTCGCTACTGTTACCAAGATTGTCAGAAATGGGATATATCGAGCAGTGGGCCCGAGAGGTTCCATAAGTCGAAATTCGCAAAAAGTAGAGGGATGGGATTGAGATGTGGAACTTTGTATTATTGAAGGAGATTATCTTATTCCAAAATTTCTTGATGTATCCACATGTCCACAGATTGTGGAACAGAGTTGCCGAGCCCCCCCCCCCCCCCCCCGACATTTTCTACAACATCCTGACTCCTCATCCACATAATGTTTTCTCTGTCCCTGGGAGCCGTACGCCCTATTAATTGTTTTAATGTGTGTCTCTTGCAATAAAAATTATTTTAGGTAAGTGTCATGGGATAGAGTTCCAGGTAGGTCCTTAGACCATTATAGGGTGGTTTGTGACAAGACTGTTTGGGTGAGCAGGGCAAGGTATTTATAGTAGATATATCTGGTTTTAAATTTCTTGATTTGGAACTTGGATATAATCTTATAAAGGGGGTCTTGTATGGATTGTGTGAAGGAGTTGGTTGGAAGGGATTTGGCGTAATGCAAAAGTTGCATAATTGAGAATAGAGCACTGTGAGGCAGCCCAAAATATTCCCGCAATTGCGAGAAAGTCCTATTTCCACCTTCAGGGCCAAGGACTTGCGGTTGAAGGCTGCAGATTGTATTCCTGGGGTAAACATTGGGTTTCCCCAGATGGGTAGCCAGGGGGAGTTAGATAGATCTTTTTTGTGTGTTTTGCAGAGGGAATGCCATGCCTCATAGGTGTCCCTAAAGATTGTGTGTGAGTAAATTTTGGTGGGAATGGCTTCTTGGGGGAATGGAGTAGGGCACTAGGGGGCAAATTTATTAAGCTTGGAGAATAGATAAACTGGAGATAAAGCGGATAAAGGGTAAAAGGAGATAATGCACCAGCCAATCAACTCCCAACTGTCTATCAAACACAGCTGATTGGCTGTGCTTTATCTCCTTTTACCTTTTCTCTGCTTTATCTCCAGTTTATCTCTTCTCCAAGCTTAATAAATCTGCCCCTAGGTGAGTAGGGAAAGAACAGTTTCTTATCTAAAGCTGGGATAGAGTAGTGATCAGTATCTAATAACCAGTCCAGAGCGTACCTATTTAGCAGGGTTTTAGTGTATAAGATCAGATTTGGGAAGCCAAGTCCTCCGAATGTTTTAGGTTGTTGCAGTTTTTGCAAAGAAATTCTAGATTTTTTGGAACTTCAGATAAATGAGGTGCATTTTTTTGTGAGCATAAGCACATCTGTATTAGAGATTTTTATAAGTAGCAATTGCATTATGTAGGTGAGTTTGGTGAATAGGACAGTTTTTATAACCTCTGTTCGGCCTAGTAAAGAGAGGGGTAGGTCCTCCCAACCCTCCATGGTTCTCTTAATTTTCGATATAGTCGGAGTGAAGTTTATTTTATAAAGGTTTTCTATTTTATTGGGTATTTAAATGCCTAAGTATTTTATGTGAGATGATTGTGGGCGAATAGTATTTAAATCCGGATTGTTAGGGAATTGGGGGGTAGGCCATAAAGCATTAGTAATTCTGACTTGTTGATATTAATTTTGGGCAGTACGGATGGTGTAATGGTTAGCATTACTGCCTCACAGCACTGAGGTCATGGGTTCGATCCCTACCATGGCTCTAACTGTGCGGAGTTTGTATATTCTGCCCGTACTTGCGTGGGTTTCCTCCGGGTACTCCGGTTTCCTCCCACAATCCAAAAATATACTGGTAACATAGAAACATAGAATTTGACGGCAGATAGGAACCACTTGGCCCATCTAGTCTGCCCCTTTTTTAAACATGTTACCTCAAACCATATTTGATCCTTATTTTTTTGTAAGGATATCAATATGCTTATCCCAAGCATGTTTAAATTGTACTACTGTATTTGCGTCTACCACCTCTGATGGTAGGCTATTCCACTTATCTACTACTCTTTCCGTGAAGTAATTCTTCCTCACATTTCCCCTGAATCTTCCTCCCTCTAGTTTCAGTGCATGTCCTCGTGTTCTGTTGCTCCTCTTCCTGTGAAGAATGTCTCCCACCTGTACCTTGTTAAAACCCTTGATATATTTGAAAGTTTCTATCATGTCCCCCCTTTCCCTTCTCTGCTCTGGTAGGCTAATTGACTCCCAACAAAATGAACCCTAGAATGTCTGTGCATGTACATGTGGTAGGGAATATAGATTGTAAGCTCTACTGGGACAGGGACTGATGTGAATGTTCAAATATCCTCTGTAAAGCGCTGCAGAATATGTATGCGCTATATAAGAAACTGTTAATAAATAAAATAAATAAATAAATTTTATAACCAGAGAAGCTTCCAAACTGGCATATAATGTCAATGGCTATGGGGATGGAATATTGGGGGCTAGACAGGAATAGTAGCATGTCGTCTGCAAAAAGAGATAGACGCATATCATTTTCACCCAGAGATATACCTTTATATTGAGGGGATTAGCAAAGTGCTACTACCAGGGGTTCCAATGCTAGGGCGAATAATAAAGGCAACAGGGGGCAGCCCTGTCTCGTGCCCCGCAGGACCTGGAAGGGTTCCGAGATGGTGCCATTGCATATGATTCTGGAGGACGATGATCGATATAGGGGTTTTAACCATGATATACTGTAAACATCTCTGGGAAACCAAATCTCTGTAGGGTGAAGAATAAATGATCCCAGTGTACCATGTCGAAGGCCTTCTCCGCATCCAAGGATAATATAGCTCCTGTAGCCTCTGACATGGTACCCTGGGACTCCCACACCATGGAGAGGACCCGTCTGATATTCGTGACTGGGTGGCGACCCATCACAAATCCAGTTTGGTCCGGGTGGACAAACAAGGGGACCACAACCTTAAGCCTATCGGAAAGAATTTTAGTCAGAATCTTATAATCAAGATTTAAAAGGGAGTTGGGTCTATAAGAAGCAGGTTCTTTGGGACCTCTTCCTGGTTTGGGAATCACCCAAATATTTGCTGCATTAAAAAAGTCTGGGACGAGATCACTGTGAAGAAGAGAATTGTACATGGCCACCAAACATGGGGCCTTATTTTGGTTCATTCTTTCTGACAAAATCCTTCTTAGATGGACAAAACCATGTGCACTGCAGGGGGGCAGATGTAACATGTGCAGAGAGAATTAGATTTGGGTGAGTTATTTTGTTTCTGTGCAGGGTAAATACTTACTTGTTTTATTTTTACACTGCAATATAGATCTCACTTTGAAGTAAAACCCCACCCAAATCTAATTCTCTCTGCACAAGTAACACCTGCCCCCCTGCAGTGCACATGGTTTTGCCCATCTAAGAAGGATTTTGTCAGAAAGAATGAACCAAAATAACGCCCACTGAGCTATATGGGGAAGAAAGAGTTTATAATAATCAGAGGCAAAACCATCTGGGCCGGGGGCTTTCCCTGACTGGAGTTGGGATATGGTTAAGGGCATTTCTTGGAGTGTGATATCGGCTATGAGAGATAGTTTTGATTCTTTGTTCAGTTGGGGTAGAGTAATTTGTTCCCAAAATTGTAGTCTTTGGGTATTATCTGAAATAGGGAGGGAGTACAACTGCGAATAAAATGTATTTAATACATCTGCGATTTGGTCATTGGAGGTGGTGAGGGTGCTATCAGGACGTTTCAACGGGTGTATCGTGGATGTGGGCTTTTGGCCTTGTATTAGGTTTGACAATAGTCTACTTGACTTGTTTCCGAATTTGTGAAATTTGAATTCCTTACGGAATGTATATCGCGCTACTAGTTTAGAGTTTTTCAAATATTATTTTATCTTTTGCATACTCTGTGCGTGATAATGGGGACGGTGGTTTTTAAACTCCTGGAATGATTTAGTTAGGTTCTCTTGAGCGGATATATAGTCTGAAGTCGGTTTACGTTTTTGGTAGGTGGAACATGATATGATGGCCCCACGGAGTACTGCCTTTGATGTTTGCCAATATAAAATGGGGTCTTTATGTAGTGTTTCATTATTAATGTTATAAATTCCCATTCCTTCAGTACTGCAGCCCTCTGGGTGGCAGAAGTTGACAACGAGGATGGGCAACGCCAGGAAATAAATGTCGAACTCTCTGTAGATAGTTTAAATTTAACCCATGTAACTGATGACGCTTGACTTGTATATTCCGTGATGCAATTTTTCTCGTGACAAACATAAACAAAATAACATGTGTATCAGTGACACAAATAATAATAAAATGATGGGGGTGAAGTTAACCCAGGGGGAAGAAGTTGTACCGCAACTCACTCTGCAGTGAAGTGTTACAGGTGTATAACGGTTTCTTTTATAGGTTCACCACTGCGATGAATGGGGAATATATACCAATGAAGTGATAGCAATCTCTGGTGCGTACCGTACTCACTGATTAATCAGGAGTTCTGAAGCATTCAAAGGTTTCTTTCAACTTCTGGCAGATTAGATCAGATCAGATGCGATTTAGCGACTTTTCAACTGATTTATCTGCCCAATCCGTCAGAATCGGGTGAAAAGTGTCCAAAACGTACTAGTGTATGCTCAGCTTAAGTTTGGTGGGGGTGTTGGTGCTATATGCTAGCTGAGTGAGGGGTGATGGGTACTGGTGGCTGCTGCTGCTGTGTACTGTGTTGCTGGGTGGTGGCTACTGTAGTGTGGGAGTGTTGCTGGGTCATAGGTGGGGGATGCAGTTCAAATCTTGGTGGTCGGAATCCCGGTGTTCAAAATCCTGACGCCGAAATCCCGACCGCCGAAATCCCGACACTTTCTCCCTCCGACGACACACATAGAGGGAGAATAAATTAGTGTGTCGAGCGTATTGAGGCACCGGGCCTGCTGTGTGGCGAGCGCAGTGAGCCCGCAAGGGGGGCGATCCACGTCCCCCCCCTTTTCGGGATTTGGTTGTCGGGATTTTGAACACCGGGATTCCGACCGGAACTAGTGTTGGTGCAGCTGGTGCAATGCACTCGCACCTGCGACAGTGAAGGGGCCAACAGTGGATGGCAGCATCATTGAGCCTGCTCAGACTATATCATGTTCTTATACTGCACAACATTAATACATTTGGCTAAGTGGAGCACAGTTCTTTTATGCTCTTGAATTTTACCCATACAATTAATGTATTGTTATCCTCCAGGGCTATTTTTCAGCAGGAACTCAGTTCCTGAACCTCTAATTAAACACCATCAGGAACTGAAAATGTACTTTTCATGAGATAAGTTATATTTTAAAGTCATCTGTTAGTGCCTTTGTGTCTAAATACAATATATACGTATATCTCTCCCTCCTTATCTCTATTATTTTTATTTAATTGATCCAACCCCAGACCTGGAGTTCCTGAACCTATTTTTCCAGAAAAATATGGTTACTGTATAAAATGATCACAGGTCAGTGGTATTATTATGAGTGGTGGCAGGTGTATGTCTATTAAGTAAGTATCTGATGTAATTTGCTATTTATACATCTTCATGTTAATCTTTAAAAGTTACCCTTCTTGTCATTTTGAGGCAATTTAATTTCAACAACAAAAGCACTTTAATTTACTCAAAGACTAGTAACTGCTTTTATTCATTTTAATCTACTGTTTCACTGGCCTTCAAGTTATTAGGTTAATTAAAAGAAATATAACGCAGCAAAGTAATACTTAAATTATATTAGTAGAACCCATTATAGCTGTTCTAGAAGAAAGACCAATAAAATGGTTGTAAAACATATTAGGATATCAGCAAACCTCTTGCTGTGATGTCACATAGGAGGAGAGTTAGGGTAAGAAAACATGGGTTAAAAACTGTTTAAATTGAATAAAATATTATTAGTATTGGGCGATCAGTTAGTGGCTTATTTACAATTCTGTGCAGGGTGTAAAGGTCCTAAACATTTTGCATGAAGAGAAAGTGGTCGATCCTATTAGTCCTGAAGGTTACGGATGATTCGCGTGTGCAAATCATCACAACACCGGGTGCTCTTTACAGTGGGCCAAATTCACTGAAAAGTGCTCGCACCTCCATAGGGGTGCAAGCAATTTCAGCTAATTCGGCCCTGCTAAGGGTGCGTGTTAGGCTTAATTCGGGTGCCGTTTTTGGCATTAAAATGGCACCTGAACGGGACATCGCACTCTTTGGGACTAATAGGATCAACCCCAAAGAGTACTTTCACACTTTTTATCGCTGCTGAAGTAGGCAGGTATACTTACCCCCCAGGACAGCTGTTACAATGTAGAGCTGTCCCAGCAATTAAGTGCCAACATCTCTGTGAGAGATGTGCAAAATATCTGCTAAAAATGCCAACGTTGCTCACATTTGTTATATAAATTAAAATGAAAAATGTTGTGTAAAAACATTTACAGGTCATTATGATGAATAAAAATGTTTGGCAATTTTCACACCTATTTTGACATATTTCCTCGGCACTCAAAGGGTTAAATTATTTCCAGGTTTATGATTAATAATTGTGCATGGATGGTCATCGTGCCCAAGTTTCAGAGAATTAGAGGGTTCCTCCAGATCCCTCTCCAGAGATTTTTTTACTCAGAAAGGCCAATTGCTCCCCTAAACCTGCTCCCCTAAACCTACATCTTACAGTCCAACCCTAACCATGCTCTCCCACAGCCTAACCCTCCCTGCTAGTGCCTAACCCCTGTACTCTGCTGCCTAAACCTACCCCCAGCCTAACTCTAACCCCCTTTCAAAGTGCCTCACCCTCCCTCACGACAACCTAACCCTCCCTCCCCACATCCTTACCCTATCTTTCCCCTGTAGCCAAACCCTAAAGGTGGCCATACATCTACAGATCGAATGTCAGATTGGGCTGGTTGGAACAAAAACCTGGTAATGGATGAGTGACAGTTTTTGGTAGTTTGCCAGCATTTCAAAGCAAGTGGTCAACTGTCATCCATTACCAGGTTTTTGTTCAAACCAGCCCAATCTGACAATCGATCTGTAGATGTATGGCAGCCTTAAGTCTGCGCCCAGTGTCTAATTCTAACACCCCTTCCCCGCCATATTACCATAACCTACCCTGCATGCTTACATTCAGCATCACGGCAGTCAGAATTCCGGGGCCGGCATCTTCATTGATTCATCGGTATAGTAACCAACGCCAGTGCTGGGGGGCTGGGTTTAGTCACCCATATCCAAAAGTCCACAATACTGAATATTATGGAATCAAACATTTTCTAAATGTGACTGAGATAGTGACACCTTTATTTTCTGAGTGGCCAGTGTACACAAACTCTGCTTCGCGTCCTCTGACTCTTTCATTACCCCACTATCCACGTCGGCGTGGAGCTGACTTTATATAGTGTGGCGAGCGCAGCAAGTCACCGAGCCTGAAGCGCGGCGAGCGCACTGAGCCCCACAAGGGGCCACGGATTACTTTACATGTATTCCGCATCCCCTCGCGGGGCTCGCCACGCTTCGGGCTCGGGGGCTTGCTGCACTCGCCACACTATATAAAATCAACTCCACGCCGACGTGGATAGTGGGGCAATGAAAATGTCGGAGGACGCGTTCTGCCACCCCTCGTGGGGCGAGATGCACTCACCATCCTTTGGCATGCGTGGATAGTGGGGGGGGGGGTGCGTTAAACCTGTTTTGGGGACATACAATCATATTATTGTATACCTAATGTCATGGCATCGCACACCCTATAAAATCGCATGCGATAGAGAAGTTAAGAAATAACTGAAATGTCAGCTCTCAAACTAAATCTTAGTGGTGGCATGACTATTGGTTTACAAGTCAGTGTGAAATCCATATTTGGGGTATTAGTCCATTTTAGAAAGACCAGATTTTTTTTTTTGGGGGGGGGGGGACGGGATGGGACGGACTTTTCAATTGATCCTTTCATGCCAGATGGATCTTTTCAAAACAAAGTCCCAGTGAAATTAAGGCCAGTGTGTAATTTTTTCACTCAATATGATATACAGTATATAGGTGGAGATGAACAAACAATCATCAATTATTGTAGTTAACATACATTCTACAAGCAAATCCTCGGCTTTAACAAGTCCTTCCAGTTTCCCCCATTCCTCAATAAATGTTGCTGTTCTTATAATTGATGACTTCACACACTATTCATGTGAATTTCCAAAGAAAGGGGTACCTGAGTGCAACGAAATGCTAAAATATGTTACATTGTTACATAGTTGCATAGTAGTTTAGCCTAAAAAAGACATACGTCCATCAAGTTCAACCTTTGGTTAGAGGGTTGGGTCTATTTGTTATATCTTTATATATGAATTGTGTATTTTGATTTGATTTTGGACAAATTATTGGTTGGTTGAACCCCTGGATGTTTTTAACCAATAAATGTTTGTCCAACCTTATTTTATGTGTATTTATTTTGTCTGCCGACACCACCATTCCAGGAAAAGAGTTCCATACTTTAACTTCCCTGACTGTAAAAAAATGTTTTCCTTCTAAAGGTACGAAATCTTCTCTCATGTAGTCTAAACACATGCCCATGTGTCATAGGCTCCTTCCTCAAAGCAAAAAGGGTACTTGAGAGTTTGTACATTTTTCCAGTTCTATGAGGTCCTTTTGTACTGCAGAGCTCAGAATTGCATTTTGAATTCCATATGTGGTCTAACCAATTCTAAATGCATGGCCACCATTAAGTTACAGCAGGTGGTACTGGGTTTTACTGTGCTGGGTTCTTTTATGATTTGTCATATATTGTGACCAGTTTATGGCTGACTGACGTTATTGACTAATATCCAGCAGGCAGCCTTGTAGATAATGCTGTCAGCATTTAAAATGTAGCTCTGTCCGCTTGCCAATTGACAGTTGTGGACTGGCTCCATCTCTGTCCCAGCTGTCTCTGTCCATATCTGTCCCTGCTTCCCCTCTGTCTTAATCCATGTGGCATAATGTGAATTTTGGCTGAATCCATGTGATATAATGTGATTTTCGGCTCAATCTGTGTGGATTAATGTGAATTTTGGCTCAATCTATGTGACAAAATGTGAATTTTGGCTCATACTGTTTGAATGTTGGCTTTCTTCGATGTGGCATAATGTGAATCTTTTACTCATTCCATATACATTTAGGGGGGAATTTACTAAAGGAAATTTGTAAAAAAAATAGGTGTATTTGTATCCAGAAATACACTTATTTTTGACATTTACTATTCCGAAAATATGTCAATTCGTATTAGTATTGATGTGCTATCAATACGAATACAAATTGCTGTATTTTCGGGATAGTAAATGTCAAAAATAGGTACTCTTTACTTAGAAGGGCGCCCATCTCGGCCATCTCGGGCATTGAATGCACTAAAAAATCAGGTGCGATGCGACAGACGAGATGCCCGAGATTTCCCATAGGGAACAATGTTAAATGTCTCAATTGACCCGATTTTCCTGTTCAATGCCTCAATTGACCCAATTTTTCCATAGGAAACAATGTTAAATGGGCCACAGAGGCCAAATAGGCACCCTGAAGTGAATAATGGCCACCCGAATTGTTAACGCCACCCCACGATCAACGTCAACCCGAAGCGTGGCGAGCGCAGCGAGCCCGCGAGGGGCGGCGGTACGCGTCCTACGACCTTTTCATACCTCCACTATCCACGTCGGCGTGGAGTTGAGAATAGAAAGTGTGGCGAGCGCAGCGAGCCAGAAGCGTGGCGAGCGCAGCGAGCCCCGCGAGGGGACGCGGATACCTTCACAGGTATCCGCGTCCCCTCGCGGGCTTCACAGCTGTCCGCGTACGCTCGCCACGCTTCGGGCTCGGTGGCTCGCTGCGCTCGCCACACTTTCTATTCTCAACTCCACGCCGACGTGGATAGTGGGGGTATGAAAAGGTCGTAGGACGCGTACCGCCGCCCCTCGCGGGCTCGCTGCGCTCGCCACGCATCGGGTTGACGTTGATCGTGGGGTGGCGTTAACAATTCGGGTGGCCATTATACACTTCAGGGTGCCTATTTGGCCTCTGTGGCCCATTTAACATTGTTTCCTATGGAAAAATCGGGTCAATTGAGGCATTGAACAGGAAAATTGGGTCAATTGAGACATTTAACATTGTTCCCTATGGGAAATCTCGGGCATCTTGTCGGTTGATCGCACCCGATTTTTTAGTGCATTCAATGCCCGAGATGCCCGAGATTTTTTACTAACGATGCCCACGATCAAAATCGTGGGCGCCCTTCTAAGTAAAGAGTACCCAAAAATAAGTGTATTTTCGGATACAAATACACCTATTTTTTTACAAATTTCCTTTAGTAAATTTCCCCTTTAGTGTCATTCCGTGTGGTATAAAATGGTTTTTGGCTCATTCCATGTGGCATAATGTGTAAGGGGAAAGTATCAGGTTACAAAATGTGTTTAAGAGGTATATGGTGTGGTACATTGCACTCAAGGACACTCCTCCTTTGAAATAGCCACACCTCCTTTGTGTGCGCATAACTACAGTTCCGTCTCTGTTGGCAGCTGATAATTAAAGTAGTTAAAACATAGAAGTTTTTTTTTTCCGGCACTCCACACATGGTGGAAATGTGTATTCTACTTTTCATGTGATGTTGCTATGGGCAACCAATCAGATGCTGTCTACTATCTTCTAGAGGGTGCTAAATAAATAGGAAGCAGATTCTGATTGGTTGCCCCATAGCAACATCACATGTGAAGTAGAATACACATCTTAGAAAATTTCGCCCACAATATGCAAAATAACACACAGGCATTGGTTTTGCATTACTGCTTTTTCATGTTTACGAATGGTATTTTTAGAGTGCAAGGGTTGGATAAGGTCAATTATAAACTTTCTTATACAAATATTCTCTCTTTCCACTTTCAGGTTGTGCTTGTTGCATTATCAGATCAGCACCAAAGCCATGCTTCCTCAAGAACTGCAAGAAGCGCCATCAACACCCATAAGGTAAATGAATAGACTCAAGTATTATGAAAAGTACACAATTTTACACAGGGAATAATATCCCATAGTATACTTTACAAATGTAATAGGTGTGGATTATTAGACCCACCATGGCCCTAACTGTGTGGAGTTTGTATATTCTCCCTGTGTTTGCGTGGGTTTACTCCGGGTACTCCGGTTTCCTCCCACAATCCAAACTTATACTGGTAGGTCAATTGGCTTCCAACAAAATTAACCCTAGAATGTCTGTGTGTGTACATGTGGTAGGGAACATAGATTGTAAGCTCAAATGGGGCAGGGACTGATGTGAGTGTTCAAATATTCTCTGTAAAGCGCTGTGGAATATGTGTGCGCTATATAAGAAACTGATAAATAAATAGACAGTGTCTAGGTAGACAGTCGATAGGTTGACCCCAAATGGTCACCATGCAATAGGTTGACAGGGTCAAAAGGTCAACATGTAAAATGTGGAAGGGGTCAAAAGGTTGACAGGGTTAAAAGGTAGACACATAAAAAGGCCGACATGAGTTTTTCACTATTTTAGGTGTCAATGTTGACACCTGCCGACATGTACCTCCAATTAGTGTAACATTTACCCTTGAATAGATCTTTGTTTGGCACACTTTATCATTCTCAATTGTAGTCCTTGTGAATGGTAAAGTATGAAAAAGTCCAAAAAACGTAAACATTTTTAAAAATCTAATTTTGACCTTTCATGTGTCTACCTTTTGACCTTGTCCACCTTTTGACCATGTCAACCTTTTTCATGTTGACCTTTTTAAGGTCGACCTATTGACTGTTTATCTAGACACCAGTGGCGTATTTCTAATGGGTGCAATGTGCACGGTGCACACGAGCCCCTGAGTCCCAGGGGGCCCCACACTGCGCACACTGCACCCATTTCTTATTACTTACCCTTTGGAGCCCACAACAAAGGCAGCAGTGCTGCCAAAATTGCCAGAAAAATGGCTGCTGTGCCATTTTTCTGGAGGTCTGCGCATGCATAATAGAGTCGGAGTGCTCTAGTGCTCAGACTATTGCGCTGGGTGGTTGGGACGCTGTGGCTGGGGGAGAGGAGGGGGGTCAACGAAAGGCTGCACACGTGCCTCCTCCTTTCTTAAAGCGCCCCAGTAACAAACTGTAGAATTATTCACTGGTTTCAGTTGAATTAATTGTATAAACAGAATAACCGGCATCCTTGAAATATTAGATATCTTGCACTCAACAAAACTGGGTCCATAATCTATGGGTTGTGCAGCTACTTAACGTGTTCTCATTGGCTCAGCAGTCATTTCAATTACAAAGCAAGTGGACACACACAATGATGTATTATTATTATTGTTTGATTTATATGGCACCACAAGCTCCACCCAAAGGGCATGGCTAGTTCCATATATGGAGGGATTGTGTAAAGAGATTGTGAACGTGGGACCTAGAAGCATGGGTGTCCATGTCGACTGTGACGACATTAGAGTAAAAAAAACCTCATGTCGACCATTTGACTGTCAACCTTCCCCATGTTGACCTAATGCTTGTGTCAATCTAATGACCCTGTCTACCTTTCCCATGTCGACGTTCAGTCATGTTAACCTTCCTGCATTCATTTATGTCGACTTTGATGCATGTCAACCCAGTGGTGCAGATTTAATGCTTATCGACCTAGTTATGGTTATGATCCAACCCCAGGAGCTGCCTGTGCCTCCAGTGTGAAGCCGACCATACTTACATGTTTACATTTTCTTAGAATATATAAGAAATAAATATATAAGAAACAAATGTGCATTACCTAGTCTGAACACGGGGCTGCCGAGCCCCAAAATGTCACTTTTTTCACCTGCACATGGATTAAAAATAATCCCTTGGATTTAACCACGCATTTAGTCTCCGAGTGCTGCTTCTTTCTTTTGCTATATTGGAGGCTGCAATACCTCATTGTTGATTGCCAGGGAACAACCCATCTATATATATATATATATATATATATATATATATATATATATATATATATATATATATATATATATTCATTCTAAGAAAATAAAATAAGAACACATGAGGAGTGAGGGCCCTGCTCGTGAGAGAACATTAGTACATAGGATCAATTGGTACTGATTAAAAACAAACAAAACTTTTTGCCATAGCTGAGAAATACGTCAAGGTTGCCAGCCACAGCCCCCCCCCCCCCCCCAAAAAAAAAAAAAAAACGACCAGCTCTTTTCATCTGTGTACTGTATCCAAAATTGTGGCCAGAAACCTGCTATTGCTTCACTGACTTATGCTGTTAAAGGATTGACACAGAAAATCCATCCTCAAGCTGCGGTGACTAAGGCGCCCTCCTTCCTGTTGTTATCACCAGCTCCCGCCCAGGGCCGGTGCTAGAGTGTCCGGCGCCCTCCTGCAAACCATAAATTTTGCAGGGCCACGCCATTACCTGCGTGCGTGTCCCCTGACCCCGGCCGCCGGGGGGGCTCCTCTCAATCACCACCGGAGTATCCACTGTATGTAGCGCTGTAGCACTAGCCCCGCAGTCAGCCCTACAGACTCCAGCTACAAGTCTGTAGTGATATGACAATGTTCTAGTACAATTAACAATGCAAAACGCACAAAATTGATTGATGGGTGCTTCTTTTAATGGAATACAGTTCTAAACAGCAAAAGTCTTTGGTAAAAGGTATTGCTAGTGGAAGGAGGGTTCATAAGGGTGGGCACAGCATTAGGGGTGCCTCTGCACCCCTAAGACTCAATGTGCGCACACCTATGCTTGTGATGGTAGTAATTGTAGACGGACACTTATTAGAACGTAGCAAGGAAAATTTGTATCATGCACAGGACAAGACAAACATGGAACAGAATAATTAATGAATAACCAACGTAACTTAATTTTGTATCAATCATATACGATAGTTACTTAGTGTTGGAGGTGCCCCCAGGAATCAAGTACTCGGATACTTTGAAGAGGGAGAAACAGCCGGACATAAACCGGTCATACACCAACAGTGTATGCACTAATTAATAACACCACTAACTGCCACTGCTCAGACATAAATTTATTCTGACACTAAGTGGCAACAATCCTTTATTGTCTATCAAATTTGTTTATTATAGACAGTTTATTATATGTAAATCATTTTTCTTTTTTTGAGCCATTATTTTAAATAATTGGAATTAAAAGCTACGTTTTATCTCACTCATTGGGGCAGATGTATTAAGCTTTAACAAAAGATAAATCCAAGGGTGATAATGAGAGATAAATGTCCAGCCAATCACCTGCTAACTGTCATATTACAGGCTGTGTTTGAAAAAAGTCAGTAAGGAGCTGATTGGCTGGTCGTTTATCTCTCCTTATCACACTTGGATTTTATCTCTTGTTAAGGCTTAATACATCTGCCCCAGAATCTCTTACAACAGAAAAGTGTGCCTCCCACAAGGAATCCCTCCTGTGAACAGCTTCCCACTCTCTAAGAGGTTGGCTGTTTCTCCCTCTTCAACTTATTAGAACGTGTATATTTCATAAACTATACAATATAATCAATGTGTGAGTGTAGGATGACTTTAGAAAGTAACAAATCTTGCTCGTCACATCTGCCGCATGTACTGTAATTACATTATTGCTTATAGTTTCCCATCTGCTTATTTGTTACCTCTCATCAGCCAATTTAGTATTTTTATATTTCTGTTCTATGTTTTA
Source organism: Crinia signifera (assembly GCF_055691185.1). Taxonomy (NCBI): domain Eukaryota; kingdom Metazoa; phylum Chordata; class Amphibia; order Anura; family Myobatrachidae; genus Crinia; species Crinia signifera. The sequence goes on along the minus strand of NC_139222.1, from coordinate 112,855,864 downwards.
TTTATTTTTACATTTCAAAAAGTAGATACCTGCAGGGCCTGTAACAAATCTCCTAGGAGATGTCTTATGTTGTCAGCCCACTGTAAAGCTAAATCTGCCATCATTCTACCAGGTGCCTGAATATCTATGTGGACAACATATTAGTACTAAGCACTCCCAGGAAACATTTCTTCCAGGATGCAAAAACCAGCAAGTAACTTAGTTGTCACCTTCCAAAACCTTGAGGATTATATTTCTTGCGCTGTGCAGTAAACGTAAGAATAATTTGGGAAATTTAATTGAAGCTTTTTTATTTCAACACAAAATCATAAAACGCTGTCACTCAGAATGTTATTTCCACTTCCTTTTCTAAAGACAGCTGGATATTACAACATTTATGTGTAAAACACACAACTTTGTGTATATTGGTCCCTTTATAATACCAGAAAACATATTAGACAAAATGAATGGAATAGTGCTAACATTTTAATCTCACACAAGTCCAGCACGATATCTTTGTATACACATAGAATACTCAGCACCAAAATCCAGATTTATTGCTCCAGCTTCTTCCAATTTGGATAAACGCCAGGTCTGAGGGTGATTGATCTGTTGGAAAAGGAGGAAGAAGGAGCACTGTATGGTGCATTAAAAGAGTGTTTTATTTGGACCACTAAAAACAGATCCTGGATACAATACAAATATTGCTCGTACCAATAAGTTAAATGGTGTGGCATGGTTACCACATGGCATATATACACAGTACCAGACATCTTTCCCGAAATGCACGCGTCTCTGTGAAGCTGCACATGCTGGGTCGTGCTGCAGTGTGATAGGAGGAGCCAAAGGCCACTGGAAGATGAGGCTGGATACACCAGCAACACCCACACCCACCCTCCTGTAGAAAGAGAATTTAAGAACCGGTACTCCAGATTTAAAGATCCAAGGAAATTTTATTCAAGGCATGAAGAAAATACACAACAAGGCCCGACAGCCATTTCAACTGCGCAATGCAGTGTACCTCAGGAGGAGGAAAACTGGAGGAGGAAAACTGCGTTGTGCAGTTGAAACGGCTGTCAGGCCTTGTGTATATATTTTCTTCATGCCTTGAATAAAATTTTGAAGGATGTTTAAATTTGGAGTGCCGGTTCTCTTTCTACAGGAAAGTGAGTGTTAACATTGACTGTTCCCCGCACACAAATGCCTATTACTTACTAGATGCTGCAACTGAGTGCAGCCTTCAGCGACCCGTTATGTATACTTTACCCATTCACCAGCAGCAGTGAGCTTTTTGCAGGACGAAAGAGACGTCACTCAGCTGACTGTTTACATTTTTTTGTATTGAAATATTTCATCATAGTTAAAAAAAGACATCAACATTTGAAGGCCTGAACGGCCTTTTCATCAGGTCGATACAAAATAAGTTCACAAAGTTTCTTATTTGCACTTATTTTTTTTTATCGACTCAATGAAAAGGCTGTTCACATCTTGAAATTGTGTCGTCTTTTACTATGATGAAGCTATTCAATACAAGAATTTAAAAAGTCCACTGAGTGCTGCCTCTTTCATCCTGCAAAATCTCCACTGCTGCTGTTGAATGGATATATATTATTATGTATTTGTGGGAACCCCAGCAATTTCTTACTACATTAATCATATATATATATATATATAGCAAGGTGAAAAGTTTGCACCCTTTGGGAACATATCAAAATCAGGTTTAAAACGAACATCAAAGTTCTTACCACTGGAATCAAAGAACAGTTAAATTGACGTGGTCTGCAAACTAGTCAAGAAAGATTTGTGCGCTGTGAATACCAGAAAGGATAACAAGCAACAGAGAATTTTTAGGAACCTAAAAAATGCATATAAAGGAAGCACACTAGTGATAATAAACAGATCAGATTATGAAAAAGTGGTCTAGATTGTTGAATAATCAAAAGTCTTGCCGAAAATTGACCAAACATCCTACTTAGATTTCATAGATGAATTATGACCCATTCTCATGAAAGAGCTTCAGCAAGAAATCATCCATAAAGAGGAGTATCAATTCCTGATAAAGAATAATCCAATCATTCTGATCCATAAAAGGTTGGTGGATCTCCTCTCATCTTCGCAGGGATTGATTCCATTACATCAAATTTATTAGAATATGTAGAGATTTTTTTTGAAGAAATATGTACCTGGAGTAGAATCTTACATTAAAGAAAATAATGTGGTCCTCCAAACTCTCAATTATGTAACCTGGAAAGATGACTATACAATAGGTGGGCTACAGTGGATGTCCGGTCCCTGTACACATCTATTGACCACCAGAAGGGTATAGAATCATTCAAGGAATTCCAGTTGAGAGATTCATCATTAGACAATGGTTACAAGGATTTTATATGTATTTTGATACATTTTATCCCAACTGATAAGTATTTAAAATTTTGGATCAATTTTACATTTAAATATGCAGAATGGCTATGGGCACAGTGTTTGCCCCCAACTTTGCCAACTTGCAGATGGGAAGCTGGGAAGGCAATAACACACAGTATATAAGTTATATATTTTTATAGAAATTGATTTTATAGATCAGTTGGGACAAAATTAATACAATTTATCATTCACTTTAAAATGAGCTATGAAGCAATTGAATATCTAGACTTGGTACTAACAAATACTGGAAATAATATCCCTACCAAGAACTACATAAAATTGGTAGATACCAATTCCGATGTCAATTTTAAGGGTAATCATCTGAGTAAGTGGAAAACTAATATTCCCTATTCATAGTTTTTATGAATTAAAAGGAACTGCACAAAAAAAACAGATGAGGAACAACTGGAGGTGTATCGGAAATGTTTTGTAGATAGAGGTTACCCCGATGGTATCATGGAAGAAGCAGTGGAAAGAACAGAGAAGAAAGATAGGGAGAAGATCTTCTAAAGGATAGGAAAATTGAGATTGGTAAAAATTAAATAAACGTCATTACAACGTATAGTACTGAGAAGGATAAAAGAAAAGTGATGAATATACAATGGGACATACATATTAAACAAAATTCTTCCACCAAGACCTAACATTATCTTCAAGAATGCTAGAAATATAAAGGATATCCTGGCCGCAAGCATGCTTCCAGTGAACAAAACTAAAACCAAAAATCTTTGGGACTAAGTGAAAGGTTTTTATAAATGCAATATATGTAGATTTGCACACTCGGGCATCAGACATTTACTCCAATGATTCAAAAATGTCTAAGCTCAAGGGCAAGATGAACATATCGCACATGTCATGTTTACAATTTTTCACCTGAAAATAGCAAATATAATAGGGTGTGATTTTTAAACAAAGTCAGAATTCGCTGGCTCTTTTTGGTAATGGAAATCTGTGATTTTTTTTTAGTCATGTGCGTTTTCTTTAGTAACATGAATATGTGATTTTTTGCGTAATGGCAGTGTGCAGATTTGTGCTAAAAAAACAACAACAACAAAAAACAGCGTGGGGCCCCCTTCCGAGCATAATTAGCCCTGGGTTTATTGAGCTGGTCTAGGTTCCCCAAATATGGGGGAATAATATAGTGGGGATACCCCATATTTAAGAAACCAGCACCAGGCCCTTGGACAGGTCCTGGTTCCAAAAATACAGGGGATAAAAAGAGTATGGGTCCTCCATATTTTGGAACCAGCACTAGGCTCCAACAGCAAGTGGTTATGATTCCATCAATAGGGATGCCGGTGGTTAAAATTTTGGCACTAGAATCCCGACCTATAGCCACAACCCCGGCACCGGCATTCCATCATCAGTAGAAATGCAGAAACTGACAGCTGACATTCAGATTGTAAGAATTCCAGGGTGTTGGAAAGTCAGGGTTAGACTGTGTGTGTGTTTTTGTATGTGTGTGTATGGGGGTTTAGGCCAGAGGTTACCAAACTTTTACGAATCACGCCACCCTAGAGTACCGGAGATTTGCTGTTTCACACCTAGACCAAACATTTCATATTGAGCACAAATAGAAAAAAATATTAAATTAAGTAAATTGAGATTTGAATTGAAATATTTCATGTGGTGAGGGACAGGATTTGCTTCTGTTTGTTCCAATTTTTTGTAATTGGAAGCCACAAACACTGGTTTTACCATTGACCTTAGATAGTTTTAGGGTAGGGCATTTGGCAATCATAATTTATCTAATTGTCTGCTTCTGCCATAATAAGAGTCATGCCCAAGTATGTTTTTTTCCCAGTCATCAATAAACAAATGTTTTGTGGCTTTCTGATTATAATGACATAGCAACTAGTGCGATTCTATATATTATATTCTAGAAGGTGGTAGATATGATAAGTAGAATCTAATTGGTTGCTATGGACAACATCTCCAATTCTGTAAACACTTTAGTAAATCTATCCTTTGGACTATATTTAATGTATATGTTAATGCATAGAACTGTGCCTAAAAATACATAGAAACTTATGCTCAATGAACAGTTGCAAAATGTGTCCCACTGAATATATAGGGCTGGTTTCCAATGGTTAGAAACAAAGGCAGATTTTCCACAAACATATGCGCCTGCCTAGGGCCCAGCTGGTAACAAGGGGCCCCATAAAGATATCCTGGCTGTCCAAAATGTTCCCAGAGGAGCATTGTGTGACTACCGCGTCACGTCATGACATCACATGGACCTGGCCACAGTCCCTTTGATGTTCTTTGATAGGATAAAAATCATTTGGACAAACAAAAAGTGTCATCCACTGTATGTGGGCAGTCTTGTTACTTTAAATGTGACACCGGTATTAAGCCTACTTCCGAAAGACCTAGCGCGTGATTCAGCAAGGCCAATGCTCACGCAGCTAAGCATTTATTTATGGAAGAATGTGCACACACCAACGTACTCTATTGGTGCCGGCTGCAAGCAGAAGTAATAATATAGTGCTATGGATTGTTTGTGGAAAAACCCAAACCGGTATCTTGCCTAGGGCCCCAAATGAGTTGTTGAACCAATAATGTAACCACTAGTTCCAAGTAAATTTGAATTCATTTTCGTTCAGCTCACAAAATACCCCCCCTCGCTCATTAACATGTACACTTTTAGCCCCATAATCAAATAATATCCCTGCAGCAATTACTGAAAAGTTGTATGAAAGAACAGGGTGCAGTGGTAAAGGTCCCATAAAAGTAGAAGCATTTTTATTATGAACAGCCACTACCTAGTTAAAGCTCGCAGTTGTTTGGGAAATATTAAGCTCAACACAACAAATTTCTGTTCTCATTATTTCCACATAAATGATGTTTTTATATACTTGCAAATTGACAAAAAACCCTGTACAATGTTAGTCATGTAATGGAACATATGCTGATCAGACGGGATGAAACTGTTGCTGTGTCAAGCAGATATATACAGAGTGCTCCAGTTCATTAGTACCTGAAAGAAACAGACTGCTTTTGACAGCTATTTACTGTGCTGCTGAGTGTTCCTGGGAGCTTGTATCAATTCCATTCCTCCAAAATAATATCACAATTAATCTTTATTAGGCGGCAGAACATCGCATGCCACTTTTTTAAATGTAAATACCTCAGTCTCCAAACACTAATCTATATTCAATATTTAGCAGGCACCTAGACTTTCATGATAGCCAGCAAATGAATTCCAATGAATAGTTCTTCCTCTGAATGTAGACAGAGATATGTCAGCTTCTTATACTGTGCCCATCCAACAATGTACAAATGGTAAAATGATACATGCAGGGTCTCCTAGAATTATATGTCCTAGTCTTTCCAAAAGTCTTTGTAAGTATGACATTGGCTTTTAAAAGAGTACAAGGAAAATAAAGGTATGCCATTACTATAAGTTTAGACCTGATGGCATTGGGTTTAAAAGGTGACAATGATGGTGGCCATAGACTATAGATGGGATGGGCAGATAGTATAGAATCCTTGATATATTTGACATTTTCTATGATGTCCCACCTTTCTCTTCTCTGCTCTAAACTATACATATTACGATCTTTTAGTTTTGTGATGTAGGCCATGCACCATTTTAGTTGCCCTTCTTTGTACAGTCTCTAATGTATTTATATCCTTCTGGAGATATGGCCTCCAGAACTGAACACAGTACTCTAGATGAGGTCGTACCAATGACCTATACAGTGGCATTATTACTTCTTTCTTTCTACTGCTGATTCCTCTAACTATGCAACCAAGTAACTGACTTGCCTTCCTCATTGCTTTGTTACATTGCCTACTTGCCTTTAAGTCACCTGACTTATAGTGACATCTAGATCCCTCTCCTCCTTAGTAGTTTCCATTATAATGCCATTTATACTATTAGTCTTTGGATTTTTGAGACCCAAGTGCATGATTTTCCATTTTTTTCATTAAAATGTAGTTGCCACGCTCTTGACCATTCCTCTAATGTACCTAAATCATCAATCATTTGTTTCACCCCTCCTGGTGTGTCTACCCTGTTGCATACCATTTAGGTATATATGCAAAAAGGCATTTTTTACCCTCAATCCATTTGAAATGTCTCCAATAAAGTTATTAAAAGGCAATACATTTTTTTTTACATGATCTCCCCCCAGCAAACCCATGCTGCTTAGGTTCATGTAAGTTGCTGGTCCGCCCATCAAAGCTCCCTGTAGAGGATCCGGTGTCCCTCAAGCAGAGGATCCCACACAGCTGTTTTCTGTCTCCACCGCAGCCTGCGTCCCTTAACAGCCAGCAGCTCCTTTGTCCCACAAAAGAAGGATTCCGCACAGCCAGTCCCCGCCAGAGCCCGCGCCCTGTCAAAGCCAGTGGGGCAGCAAGGATGCACTCTCTACTGAGCCTGTAATACAACCCTTGGCAACAACGGTACATTGTGCCCAGGGCCGGATTAACAATGGGCCTGATGGAGCTACAGCTCCAGGCCCACTCCAAAATAAGCCCATTTTTTAGCTGAAAGCCAGGGCTTTCCAACGAGCCCAACCCCGTGTCGCTAGCCTCCGGGAACCAGAGATACCGCCAGGCAATCTGGAACGTTTTCTTCATAACATGGGACACGCTAATTCCGACCCCCACCTGGTTCCAACGGCTGGCATTTCCCCCTCCAGCATCACAGAAGCTTGAGGTCCTTCAATCTTATACCAGGCTGGTCCATATGGGTTCATTGGTTTTAGAGATATTGCGGGTAAACCGATTTTTTCATTTCTGAAATGTCATTTCATGGCTGTTCATGTTGTTTGAGGACAGATTTCTCTGGAACCAAACGGCCCAGTTTCAGTTTCATTCGAAGCCCACTTAAAAGTTCTTCAATATGATACTGGTCTCATGTAAATGGGTCAGTTGGTTTCGAAGATATAGCTGGTTGTTTAAAGGGGGGCAGGGTTCTCCCCTCACACCAGAATATGCAGGGACTAGGCTGGTGTAAAAGGGGCCAGTCCCTGCATTTTCTGGTGTGAAAGGGGTATTATTTCAAATAGCCGGGACCTGCAGTGCTCTAGCTACAGCCTGGTTGTCAATGGCTGGCATTTCTGCCCGGTGGCAGCCGTCCCCCAGTTATCGCAAGCATGTATTTACCCTTGGCAATGAGCATGTAATTCCACATGGCAACTAGCATGAAACCCCTGGTAATGAGCATGGAACCCCTGGCAATGAGCATGCAGGTAAGCAGCACTTACTGTATGTAGAATATTTTTTAATAGGCATTATGGTGTTTGGCATAATAGGTAATGGACATTATGGTGTGTGGATTAACATGTAATTGGCATTATGGTGTACATTTTTAATGAGTGCCTTTGGCACGCAATTCCCCTGTTTATGAAGCATATTGTGCATTATTGCTCAATCTGTTTGGTATAGTGTGCATTTTGGCTCAGACCATGTGGCAAAATGTGAAATTTGCCTTAATCTGTGTGGCATAACGTCAATTTTGACAATCCGTGTGCCATAGTGTGAATTTTGGCTCATTCCATGTGGCATAATGTGTAAGAGGCAAGTACAGTATAAAAGGGTTACTATTGTGTTGCATGATTTGTATAAGGGTTATATGGTGTGGTAAACTTAGGTGACCACATAAAAGGCGCTGAAATGTTGTCTACCAAGTTTCGGCTTTCAGTATTTTTTTATGACTGGAATGCCGCATCACCCCGTAAGTATCTTAGGACATCGACATCCTGCGGGTGCACCTTAGGAGGGCATCCGCCAATATATCTCCCTGCATTTTTCCTATGCCAGCCTCCTGCCTTTTGCAGGCATATATAATTAGTTGAAAGTATTTTACACAAATGAGCAGACAACCAAACAGAACACTGGTCACCCCCCCCCCCCCCATTATTAGGTGCTGGCCACAACCCATATTATTGCGCATAATAGGCCCTTGATCATTTTCAGCTCCAGCCAATTTAGACCTTAATATGGCACTGGTTTTAAGGGCACATTTAAAGGATGGAAAGCTAGGGGTAAGTTTGTTAAGCTTAGAAAGCTTTCCAGAGCTTTAGAGAAGTGCAGGAAAAATCTTGAAGGTTTGAGTTAGAAGTGGTGATCAGGGTGAAAGAGTGGTAGTGGTCAATATTGGATCAGAGTTGGAGGGTTTTATGAAAATCAGAGGTTAAGGGTCTAAAAGGAAGTTGGTTTGAAAAAATAACACAGAAAGAGAAGAAAAAAATGAGTTGGGCAGCAATGTAGATGATAGACTAAAGAGGGGAGAAGCATAAATTGGGTAAGTCGCAGATGAGTAAGCTACAGATATTTAGGTATAGTTTTACTGGCATCTAGGGTGAGAACGGGTTTAATCATGAAAATATTCCCCAATTCCATAGGGCTCATTGGAACATATTTACCCACAAGTTTTTACATCTATAACAATCTATAAAACTAATAGCAGTAAATTTTGAGACAGTGAATAATCAATTCAGCTATGCAGCTAAACAATAATGAGTGTCATTTACCAAAGAAAGCACAGAAAGATCATGGTGACGAGAGAAATTGGAACCGCAGATGGTAGAATAAAGTTCAGGAAAGATCGTTTTTTAAAGTAAAAGGACAGGAAAAGCAGCAGTAATAACTTAGAATGCAATGTAAAGGGCAGGGCAGGCAGCAGTCTAAAACTTGGTTGCTAAAGAAAGACCAGAGAAGGCAAGGAACACATTCCAGAGTATGTGGGCTAAACAACAATCCAGTGCAAAGTCAGTCTAGAAGGAGCTTGATCGCAGATAGAACTAGCAAGGCGGAACTTGATTAACTGTAACTTCACTATAAAGAGCAGGGACACAATAATAAAACTTAAACTGAGAAAAGTCCTCTCAAACAATGATGGACTACAATGTATCTGTAAAGTAGAACTATGGCGTAGATGTATTAAGCTCAGTGAAGTGATAAAGTGTCTGGTTTTTTATCACTGGCAAATCAGCTCCTACCTGTCATTTTTCAAACCAAGCCTGTAACTTCACAGTTAGGAGCTGATTGGCCAGTGATAAAGACCAGACACTTTATCACTTCACCGAGCTTAATAAATCTGCCCCTGAGTCACCAGAGTAAATGACAGATGTTTGCAGTGAGGCACTCTGAATCAACTTTTAGGGCCAGATATATCAAACTTCAAATGTGATAAAATAAAGAGTGATAAACAACCAGCCAATCAGCTCCTACCTAACATTTTACAGGCTGGGTTTAAAAAAATGACAGGCAAATAGGAGAAATGTGACGAATGAATGATATAAGATAACAAGTAAATATATGTATAAGAGAGAACCTATAACAACTCTTCACTCTCCAACAGAGACTTATTCGCAGAGCGCCACTGAATCGTCAAAAAAGAGACTGGATAATTGACACCTTCACACTTCAAGAAGAATTACCTGGCCCTTACCCAAAGCAGGTTGGCACGGTGAGCTCTCAGAAAATAAATATTTCCATTTTCTTTTTCTGTATAATAATGATTTATGGTTTATTTATGGCATAAATTAACCATGTGCATCTGTGGAGATTTTATTTATTAAATGTGGCAATACTGTGTTTGTAAAGCTTTTCATTACTTTGTAGAAAATAAGTGGCAGACACAAAAGAGTGTCTGTCGCTTTAAGAAGCGCGGACCTGCTCAGTAATTAAATGACCAAGTTTTTAGTAAAGAATATAAAGCATTTTATTAAAATAACATAGCATAGTAATTAATAATTCCCCCCCTCTTTACAATTCATGTGCACAATAACAACAGACAAACAGGACAGACAACAATGAACATATAATAATAAAAGCTTGATTAGCTGAGAATGCCGTTTGGTACAGTCACTTAGCTTGTGGCAATGAATGAGGCAATAAATGAGGCTTTGTGCAAATTAGCTAGAGGCTTTATAAGGTGTTTCATATAGTTACCGGCATAGGCGAATCTAGAAATATGCTAATTGGTGGTCCTAGAATATAACGTATTTTGCCGCGCGCGCCCCAAAAAGGGGGCATGTCCTATTTCAAGGGGGTGTGGCTTAATAGGGGCAAGTCACTCCGGGATTTTCTAACTGCTATGAGGGCATGCCCAGCGCTTTGTGACCAGCTTTCTTAAATTGCATTAGAACTGGGAAAACTATAACTACAATTACAACATTTTAAATATAATGAATAACCTATGACCACAACGTGAAGCTCCATTATACATATGCCCCACACCTTGATGCTCATTATACATATGCCACATACATGATGCCCATTATACATATGCCCCACAACGTGAAGCTCCATTATACAACTGCCCCACAGCGTGATACTCCATTAATCATATACCACACACCGTGATGCCCATTATACATATGCCCCACAATGTGAAGCTCCATTATACAAATGCCCCACAGCGTGATGCTCCATTATACATATGCCACATACATGATGCCCATTATACATATGCCCCACAACGTGAAGCTCCATTATACATATGCCCCACAGCGTGATGCTCATTATACATATGCCACATACATGATTTCCATTATACATATGCCCCACAACGTGAAGCTCCATTATACAAAAAACCCTCAGCATGATGCTCCATTAATCATATGCCACACACCGTGATGCCCATTATACCTATGACCACAACGTGAAGCTCCATTATACATATGCCCCACACCTTGATGCTCATTATACATATGCCACATACATGATGCCCATTATACATATGCCCCACAACGTGAAGCTCCATTATACAACTGCCCCACAGCGTGATGCTCCAGTATACATATGCCACACACATGATGCCCATTATACATATGCCCCACAACGTGAAGCTCATTATTAATGAGCATCAAGGTGTGGGGCATATGTATAATGGGCATCATGTGTGTGGCATATGTTTAATGACTCATTAAACATATGCCACACACATGATGCCCATTATATATCAGTGAAAAGAGTATGCAGGCTAGAGTCACAGGCCGCTAATTTACCTACTGCGCACAGTTTAAAAAGAAAGTTTACAGAATACAGGCATTAAATAGGAGCAGCGGCGGTGGCGGCGATAAATGAGCCTGGCATGAGGCAAGGGAGAAGGCGCAAATTCTAGCGCCGGGGACGTCACCTAATCCAAACAAGTGACCTCCTGCCGCCAAGCGAGGAACCGCTACACAGCGGGGGAGCGGCAGGAGGTCACTGCCGCAAAGTAAGGACCTGGAACCCAGCGCTGGGAAAGATTAAACTTTTTTTTTAAACCATTGGTGGCCACTGGGAAAGATTACAGCCTTTTAAAAATAAAAGCCATTGTGGGCACGGCCCCTGCCCAGTGCCAGGCCAGCCCAGCAATGGCTTTTATTTAAAAAAAATAGCTGTAATCTTTCTCAGTGCCCTGCCCAGCTGCACTGGGAAATATTAACTGGGCAGTGGCCATGCCCACAATGGCTTTTATTTAAAAAAAGGCTGTAATCTTTCCCAGCCTGCCCAGTGCCCAGCAATGGCTTTAAAAAAAAAAAAAAAGTTTAATCTTTCCCAGTGGCACTGGGCAGGGCAGTGGGAAAGATTACAGCTATTTTTTTTTAAATAAAAGCCATTGCTGGGCTAGTGGGCTGGGTGGCCTGGCACTGGGCAGGGGCCGTGCCCACAATGGCTTTTTTTAATAAAAGCCATTGTGGGCACGGCCAGTGCCAGGCCAGCCCACTAGCCCAGCAATGGCTTTTATTTAAAAAAAAATAGCTGTAATCTTTCCCACTGCCCTGCCCAGTGCCACTGGGAAAGATTAAACTTTTTTTTTTTTTTTAAAGCCATTGCTGGGCACTGGGCAGGCCAGTGGGAAAGATTACAGCCTTTTTTTAAATAAAAGCCATTGTGGGCATGGCCACTGCCCAGTTAATATTTCCCAGTGCAGCTGGGCAGGGCACTGAGAAAGATTACAGCTATTTTTTTTAAATAAAAGCCATTGCTGGGCTGGCCTGGCACTGGGCAGGGGCCGTGCCCACAATGGCTTTTATTTTTAAAAGGCTGTAATCTTTCCCAGTGGCCACCAATGGTTTAAAAAAAAAGTTTAATCTTTCCCAGCGCTGGGTTCCAGGTCCTTACTTTGCGGCAGTGACCTCCTGCCGCTCCCCCGCTGTGTAGCGGTTCCTCGCTTGGCGGCAGGAGGTCACTTGTTTGGATTAGGTGACGTCCCCGGCGCTAGAATTTGCGCCTTCTCCCTTGCCTCATGCCAGGCTCATTTATCGCCGCCACCGCCGCTGCTCCTATTTAATGCCTGTATTCTGTAAACTTTCTTTTTAAACTGTGCGCAGTAGGTAAATTAGCGGCCTGTGACTCTAGCCTGCATACTCTTTTCACTGATATATAATGGGCATCATGTGTGTGGCATATGTTTAATGAGTCATTAAACATATGCCACACACATGATGCCCATTATACATATGCCCCACACCTTGATGCTCATTAATAATGAGCTTCACGTTGTGGGGCATATGTATAATGGGCATCATGTGTGTGGTATATGTATACTGGAGCATCACGCTGTGGGGCAGTTGTATAATGGAGCTTCACGTTGTGGGGCATATGTATAATGGGCATCATGTATGTGGCATATGTATAATGAGCATCAAGGTGTGGGGCATATGTATAATGGAGCTTCACGTTGTGGTCATAGGTATAATGGGCATCACGGTGTGTGGCATATGATTAATGGAGCATCATGCTGAGGGTTTTTTGTATAATGGAGCTTCACGTTGTGGGGCATATGTATAATGGAAATCATGTATGTGGCATATGTATAATGAGCATCACGCTGTGGGGCATATGTATAATGGAGCTTCACGTTGTGGGGCATATGTATAATGGGCATCATGTATGTGGCATATGTATAATGGAGCATCACGCTGTGGGGCATTTGTATAATGGAGCTTCACATTGTGGGGCATATGTATAATGGGCATCACGGTGTGTGGTATATGATTAATGGAGTATCACGCTGTGGGGCAGTTGTATAATGGAGCTTCACGTTGTGGGGCATATGTATAATGGGCATCATGTATGTGGCATATGTATAATGAGCATCAAGGTGTGGGGCATATGTATAATGGGCATCATGTGTGTGGCATATGTTTAATGACTCATTAAACATATGCCACACACATGATGCCCATTATATATCAGTGAAAAGAGTATGCAGGCTAGAGTCACAGGCCGCTAATTTACCTACTGCGCACAGTTTAAAAAGAAAGTTTACAGAATACAGGCATTAAATAGGAGCAGCGGCGGTGGCGGCGATAAATGAGCCTGGCATGAGGCAAGGGAGAAGGCGCAAATTCTAGCGCCGGGGACGTCACCTAATCCAAACAAGTGACCTCCTGCCGCCAAGCGAGGAACCGCTACACAGAGGGGGAGCGGCAGGAGGTCACTGCCGCAAAGTAAGGACCTGGAACCCAGCGCTGGGAAAGATTAAACTTTTTTTTTAAACCATTGGTGGCCACTGGGAAAGATTACAGCCTTTTAAAAATAAAAGCCATTGTGGGCACGGCCCCTGCCCAGTGCCAGGCCAGCCCAGCAATGGCTTTTATTTAAAAAAAATAGCTGTAATCTTTCTCAGTGCCCTGCCCAGCTGCACTGGGAAATATTAACTGGGCAGTGGCCATGCCCACAATGCAGTGGCGTAACTAAAACTTTTGCGCCCCCCCGCCGGGACAATTTCACCGCCCCCCCCCCCCCCCGGGACAATTTTGCAGCTGCCCCCCCCCCCCCGTTAAAGGACCCCCCCGGGAGCTGGCAGGGGGGTCCGTGCGGCGCGGAGGTACCTGTATTAAAGGAGAGCCTGGAGGTCCCTGCGCCGCCTAGTATGATGCTGCCGGGGTCCCTGCGCCTGCGGCGCTGAGTATGATGCTGCCGGGGTCCCTGCAGTGAAGTGGAAATAACGCGCTATCTCCAGCGGAGATAGCGCGTTATTTCCACTTCACTGCAGGGACCCCGGCAGCATCATACTCAGCGCCGCAGGCGCAGGGACCCCGGCAGCATCATACTAGGCGGCGCAGGGACCTCCAGGCTCTCCTTTAATACAGGTACCTCCGCGCCGCACAGACCCCCCTGCCAGCTCCCGCTGCACCCACATGCAGTGGGGAGCTGGCGGAGATCCACCAGCGCCCGCAGCCCCCCGGCGCCTCCCCGCCACCGCGGGGGCTGCGGCCTAATTGTTACGCCACTGCCACAATGGCTTTTATTTAAAAAAAGGCTGTAATCTTTCCCACTGGCCTGCCCAGTGCCCAGCAATGGCTTTAAAAAAAAAAAAAAAGTTTAATCTTTCCCAGTGGCACTGGGCAGGGCAGTGGGAAAGATTACAGCTATTTTTTTTTAAATAAAAGCCATTGCTGGGCTAGTGGGCTGGCCTGGCACTGGCCGTGCCCACAATGGCTTTTATTAAAAAAAGCCATTGTGGGCACGGCCCCTGCCCAGTGCCAGGCCACCCAGCCCACTAGCCCAGCAATGGCTTTTATTTAAAAAAAAATAGCTGTAATCTTTCCCAATGCCCTGCCCAGTGCCACTGGGCAGGGCACTGAGAAAGATTACAGTCTTTTTTATTTTTATTAAAGACATTGGTGATAGGCATGATTTTACACTGAAAAATTTGTCTTACCAGCGCCCACTGCACTAGTGGCAGAGTGAGTGGAGCCTCGAGGTCAGGTGCCCAGGACCAGGAGCCGGCCGGGGATCAGTCTAGATAGAAAAGCCACAGTACTGGCAGGCAGTCACTCAGGCGACCCCCATGTGCTGGCTACTGGCTGCTGGCTGTGATGCTGCTCCACACAACCACACCGTGCGCGCCAGCTAGCACCCGCCGCAGCAGCACAGCACGTGCAAGAGAGGGAGGACACCGCGTCACGCTGTGAGACGGATGGAGGAGAAAGTCACGTGGCGGCGGCGCAAGCTCCGCAAAGGACCATGGGAGGAGCTGCGTGCAGTTGGGCATGCGCGCAGCCATCCCGTCCAGGGTCCTGCCGGCAGTGGTATCGATAATCCAGTCATAAATAATATTTAAAGCTGCAGGCACCGATCTAATGGGTGGTCCTGTGCACCCCCGGACCACCCCTTAGATTCGCCTATGGTTACCGGTCCTGTACACTTGATTTGCGCTGTTTTGGATGGTAAATAGAACTCAGGTCAGTCTCTCCACGAATTACCAGAGATGTACTCCGGAAATAGCTGCAATGGGGACCTTCTCCTGCTGGACCAGCCAGCTAGGTAATTATTTGTAATCCACGTGTAATGCGCTTCTGCAAGATCAATGCAGGACCAGCGGTGAATAGGGCTCAAAAACGCGTTTCTCCGCCTGTCACTGGAATCGGCGGCTTCCTCAGTCTGAGCCCATTAGTGTGAAACAAGCATTTTTATAGCAGCGATGTTCGCGCCTTTCCGTTTACCCGCACTTCCGGGTTTGCACTCCAAGCCTCACTATCATTCTCATATACTTATAGGCTCCCGTGGCCATTTTGTTTATTGCGTTTCAAGCCTCACTTGTGCTCCGGGATCGTAGCCATTATTTGCCCACAAATACATGCCTCATTTACATATCTAGAAAACGGATTTAATTCTTTAACTATATTCATAGTTCGCATGCCCATTGAAAGTCCACCATGCCTCCATTTCATGCTAATTTATGACTCTTTGTTTATTTTGTTATGGATACCACAGCAACTGTCATATCTGTATAATACTCGGCAGTCCTTAAAGGGACATACTCACATAAAAAAGACAACAATAACAGCAACAAAAAAATCCCTCAAAATATACTAATAAACATGACATAAATATTTAATAGATAATAATAAATAATATTAATAAATAATCAAGATCATAATGGTCATAGAAAAATGATGATAGATGACTATTTAGAGAAACTTTTAAATTTCAGCAACACTATTTTCATATATATTAGGATGGAAATGTAGCCGTCCATAGAAATATGGATACATTAGGCAGCATGCATGGGATCAACTCATAATTTTTAAAAAAAATATATATATGTGTACATATTCCAAATAATAATAATAATAATAATAATAATAATAATAATATTAAAAAATAATAATAAAAAACGCAAGTGCATGTATATACATTAACCCCTTCCTGACAGAGCCAGTTTTTGCGTTCCTGACAGAGCCCTTTTTTTCAAATCTGACATGTCTCACTTAAGTGGGGATAACTTTTTTTTGCTTTTACTTATCCCAGTGGTTTTGAGATTGTTTTTTCGTGACACATTGTACTTCAAATTAGTGGTAAATTTGGGTCGATACAGTCTGTGTTTTTTTGTGAAAAATACCAAAATATCGTGAAAAAATGGAAAATTTAGCGATTTGCAAAATGTTAAATTTTCTGCTTGTGAGACAAATAATCTTACCACTCAAAATAGTGAATAACTAACATAGACCATATGTCTACTTTATGTTGACATCATTATTTCAACTTCCTTTTAATTTTTTGGGACACTAGGAGGCTTACAATATGAATAGCAAATTCTCAAATTTTCAAGAAAATTTCAAACACTGATTTTTTTAGGGACCAGTTCAGTTCTGATGTGACTTTGAGGGACTTGTATGTGAGACACCCCCATAAATGATGCCATTTCAAAAACTGCACCCCTCACAGTATTCAAAACAGCATTTTGGAAGTTTGTTAACCCTTTAGGTGTTTCACAGGAATTAAAACAAAGTGTAGGTGAAATTTCAAAATTTCTTTTTTTTTGCAGATTTGCAATTTTAATACATTTTTATAAGGAACACAGTACATTTTACTAGAGAAATGTGACTAAAAATTGATTCCCCCAATTCTTTTGTTTTCATAAATATCCTATATGTGGCCCTAGTGTGCACGGTGACCAAACCACAGGCTTCATAATAGAAGGAGCACCTACTTGATTTTGGAGCCTCCTTTTTATGAGATTATTTTTTAGGCACCATGTAGGTTTCAAGGCACCATAAGATGCTAAAAGTTAGGAACCCCCCCACAAGTGACCCCATTTTGCAAACTACACCCCTCAGGGAATTCATCTAGGGGTATAGTGTACATTTCAAACCCCCAGGGGTTTCACCAATTGTGGTACAACTGGGCAGTGAAAATGAAAAATTATTTTTTTTACACAAAAATGCAGTTCTGGCTCCAAATTTGTCATTTTCAGAAGGTATGAAGGAGACAAAGCACCCCAAAATCTGTGCCCCAATTTCTCCCGAGTACGGCAATGCCTCACATGTGACCAAAAAATACCAGTTGGGTGCATGGCAGGACTCAGAAGGGAAGGAGTGATTTTTGGATTTTGCAGCTCAGATTCTGGTGGAATTTTGGTGGGTGCTATGTCGCATTAGCAAGACCCCCCAAGCACCAATACAGTGGAACCCCCCCACAAGTGACCCCATTTTGCAAACTACACCCCTCAGGGAATTCATCTAGGGGTATAGTGTACATTTCAAACCCCCAGGGGTTTCACCAATTTTGATACAAGTGGGCAGTGAAAATGAAAAATTACATTTTTTTACACAAAAATGCAGTTCTGGCTCAAAATTTTTCATTTTCAGAAGGTATGAAGGAGAAAAAGCACCCCAAAATCTGTGCCCCAATTTCTCCCGAGTACGGCAATGCCTCACATGTGACCAAAAAATACCAGTTGGGTGCATGGCAGGACTCAGAAGGGAAGGAGTGATTTTTGGATTTTGCAGCACAGATTCTGGTGGAATGAATGGTGGGTGCTATGTCGCATTAGCAAGACCCCCCAAGCACCAATACAGTGGAACCCCCCCACAAGTCACCCCATTTTGAAAACTACACCCCTCAGGGAATTCATCTAGGGGTATAGTGTACATTTCAAACCCCCAGGGGTTTCACCAATTTTGATACAAGTGGGCAGTGAAAATGAAAAATTACATTTTTTTACACAAAAATGCAGTTCTGGCTCAAAATTTTTCATTTTCAGAAGGTATGAAGGAGAAAAATCACCCCAAAATCTGTGCCCTAATTTCTCCCGAGTACGGCAATGCCTCACATGTGACCAAAAAATACCAGTTGGGTGCATGGCAGGACTCAGAACGGAAGGAGTGATTTTTGGATTTTGCAGCACAGATTTTGGTGGAATGAATGGTGGGTGCTATGTTGCACCAATACAGTGGAACCCCCCCACAAGTCACCCCATTTTGCAAAGTACACCCCTCAGGGAATTCATCTAGGGGTATAGTGTACATTTCAAACCCCCAGGGGTTTCACCAATTTTGATACAAGTGGGCAGTGAAAATGAAAAATTATTTTTTTTACACAAAAATGCAGTTCTGGCTCCAAATTTGTCATTTTCAGAAGGTATGAAGGAGACAAAGCACCCCAAAATCTGTGCCCCAATTTCTCCCGAGTACGGCAATGCCTCACATGTGACCAAAAAATACCTGTTGGGTGCATGGCAGGACTCAGAAGGGAAGGAGTGATTTTTGGATTTTGCAGCTCAGATTCTGGTGGAATTTTGGTGGGTGCTATGTCGCATTAGCAAGACCCCCCAAGCACCAATACAGTGGAACCCCCCCACAAGTCACCCCATTTTGCAAACTACACCCCTCAGGGAATTCATCTAGGGGTATAGTGTACATTTCAAACCCCCAGGGGTTTCACCAATTTTGATACAAGTGGGCAGTGAAAATGAAAAATTACATTTTTTACACAAAAATGCAGTTCTGGCTCGAAATTTTTCATTTTCAGAAGGTATGAAGGAGAAAAAGCACCCCAAAATATGTGCCCCAATTTCTCCCGAGTACGGCAATGCCTCACATGTGACCAAAAAATACCAGTTGGGTGCATGGCAGGACTCAGAACGGAAGGAGTGATTTTTGGATTTTGCAGCTCAGATTCTGGTGGAATTTTGGTGGGTGCTATGTCGCATTAGCAAGACCCCCCAAGCACCAATACAGTGGAACCCCCCCACAAGTCACCCCATTTTGAAAACTACACCCCTCAGGGAATTCATCTAGGGGTATAGTGTACATTTCAAACCCCCAGGGGTTTCACCAATTTTGATACAAGTGGGCAGTGAAAATGAAAAATTACATTTTTTTACACAAAAATGCAGTTCTGGCTCAAAATTTTTCATTTTCAGAAGGTATGAAGGAGAAAAAGCACCCCAAAATCTGTGCCCCAATTTCTCCCGAGTACGGCAATGCCTCACATGTGACCAAAAAATACCAGTTGGGTGCATGGCAGGACTCAGAACGGAAGGAGTGATTTTTGGATTTTGCAGCACAGATTTTGGTGGAATGAATGGTGGGTGCTATGTTGCACCAATACAGTGGAACCCCCCCACAAGTCACCCCATTTTGCAAAGTACACCCCTCAGGGAATTCATCTAGGGGTATAGTGTACATTTCAAACCCCCAGGGGTTTCACCAATTTTGATACAAGTGGGCAGTGAAAATGAAAAATTACATTTTTTTACACAAAAATGCAGTTCTGGCTCAAAATTTTTCATTTTCAGAAGGTATGAAGGAGACAAAGCACCCCAAAATCTGTGCCCCAATTTCTCCCGAGTACGGCAATGCCTCACATGTGACCAAAAAATACCAGTTGGGTGCATGGCAGGACTCAGAAGGGAAGGAGTGATTTTTGGATTTTGCAGCTCAGATTCTGGTGGAATTTTGGTGGGTGCTATGTTGCATTAGCAAGACCCCCCAAGCACCAATACAGTGGAACCCCCCCACAAGTGACCCCATTTTGCAAACTACACCCCTCAGGGAATTCATCTAGGGGTATAGTGTACATTTCAAACCCCCAGGGGTTTCACCAATTTTGATACAAGTGGGCAGTGAACATGAAAAATTACATTTTTTACACAAAAATGCAGTTCTGGCTCAAAATTTTTCATTTTCAGAAGGTATGAAGGAGAAAAAGCACCCCAAAATCTGTGCCCCAATTTCTCCCGAGTACGGCAATGCCTCACATGTGACCAAAAAATACCAGTTGGGTGCATGGCAGGACTCAGAAGGGAAGGAGTGATTTTTGGATTTTGCAGCACAGATTCTGGTGGAATGAATGGTGGGTGCTATGTTGCACCAATACAGTGGAACCCCCCCACAAGTCACCCCATTTTGCAAACTACACCCCTCAGGGAATTCATCTAGGGGTATAGTGTACATTTCAAACCCCCAGGGGTTTCACCAATTTTGATACAAGTGGGCAGTGAAAATGAAAAATTACATTTTTTTACACAAAAATGCAGTTCTGGCTCAAAATTTTTCATTTTCAGAAGGAATGAAGGAGACAAAGCACCCCAAAATCTGTGCCCCAATTTCTCCCGAGTACGGCAATGCCTCATGTGTGACCAAAAAGTGGCAGGACTCAGTAGGGAAGGAGTGATATTTGGATTTTGCAGCACAAATTCTGGTGGAATGATGGTGGGTGCTATGTCGCATTAGCAAGACCCCCAAAGCACCAATACAGTGGAACCCCCCCACAAGTGACCCCATTTTGCAAACTACACCCCTCAGGGAATTCATCTAGGGGTATAGTGTACATTTCAAACCCCCAGGGGTTTTACCAATTTTGATACAAGTGGGCAGTGAACATGAAAAATTACATTTTTTTACACAAAAATGCAGTTCTGGCTCAAAATTTTTCATTTTCACAAGGAATGAAGGAGACAAAGCACCCCAAAATCTGTGCCCCAATTTCTCCCGAGTACGGCAATGCCTCACATGTGACCAAAAAATACCAGTTGGGTGCATGGCAGGACTCAGAAGGGAAGGAGTGATTTTTGGATTTTGCGGCTCAGATTCTGGTGGAATGAATGGTGGGTGCTATGTGGCATTAGCAAGACCCCCGAAGCACGGTGAAATTATGAACCTAATATTCCATAGATGTGTGGTATATTTTAAAACACTCCTTTATACATAGGCCGGGTTTGTCGGGGCAAGTGTCACACTGGAAAATAGTTTGCTTTCTTATTCCCTTTTTATAGCAAACTTTGCACCTTTTTTGTGTCCTGCCCTTTTTTCCAGTGGAGGGGATTTCATCAGGAAAATGCTGCCCTGGTACAATACGGGGGCCAGTACTAGAAGTACTGGGGCCCTCTGCCTGCTGGTTCCCAAATATTAGGCCCTTTATGACTTCCTCTTGAAAGTGCATAAATGTCCCCCTCTGGCCGGTAGAACGGAATAGCACGTAAGCGTTATACAGTGCCATCTGGATGATATACACGGCCACCTTCTTGTACCAGATTTTTGTTTTCCGCAGGGCACTGTACGGCTTCAGTACCTGATCTGAAAGATCCACTCCGCCCATGTACCTATTGTAATCCAGGATACAATTAGGTTTTGAGGTGTGGGTACTGGTACCTCGTACAGGGACGGAGGTGGTACTGTCTCCGTGAATTGTTGTCAGTATAAGGACATCCCTCTTGTCCTTATATTTGACCAACAACATATTTTCGTTGCATATTCCCCTGCTTTCACCCCTTCTCATTACTTGGGCAATGTGCGTTTTTGGGAGGCCTCTTTGGTTCTTGCGCACAGTACCGCAAGCTGCTGTACCTCTTGAACCAAGGGCCTTAAACAGGGGGATGCTGGTGTAAAAGTTATCCACATAGAGGTGATAACCTTTATCCAGGAAGGGGTGCACTAAATCCCAGACAATTTTCCCACTAACACCTACGAGGGAGGGGGGGCATTCTGGCGGTTCAATTCTTGAATCCTTCCCTTCATAAACCCTAAACCTGTGGGTGTACCCTGAGGTGCTTTCACACAGTTTATACATTTTTATGCCATACCTTGCCCTCTTACTGGGAAGGTACTGGCGGAATTTAACCCTTCCTTTAAAATGTATAAGGGACTCGTCGATACAAATAAATTTTTCAGGGATGTACACCTCTTCAAATTTGGCACTGAAATGATCAATGACCGGCCTGACTTTGAATAGCCGGTCAAAGGTGGGATCATCTCTGGGTGGGCACTGTGCATTATCGGTGTAATGTATAAATTTAAGAATTGTCTCAAATCGAGTCCGGGTCATGGCCATACGGTAAAATGGAGTACTGTACAGAACATCTGTACTCCAATATTGCCTAATTTCTGGCTTTTTTACTATGCCCATATGAAACACCAGACCCCAAAACGTCATCATCTCTACTGCATCTACAGGGGTCCACCTAGCAAATGATGACGTGGGGTTTTGAGCAATAAACTGCTGGGCATATAAATTAGTTTGGTCCACCATTAAATTTATAAAATCATCAGAGAAAAATAATTTGAAAAAGTCAATTTCTCTGAGACCTGTGGAATCAAATTGGATTCCTGGCATGGCCAAAAACTCAGGAACCTGGGGCTCAAAATTGTCTGGTGGTGGGGTCCATACGAGATCAATTATTGGGGGGGGGGTCTCAGCTGCTCTACGGGGGCGTCTTTGAGGGGGTCCCTCATCACCAGAGGAGGAAGAGGAGCTTAAGGCGAATCCTTCAAATTCCCCGCTTGCATCACTGGCTGTGTCAGAGTCAGAAGCAAGCATGGCATATGCCTCCTCCACTGAATACATTCTCCTGGATGACTGGGAGGACATTTGGGAGGACATTTGGGAGGACATTTGGGATGCCATTTTTATTTTTGTGTTACTGGTAGTGAAATGTTTCAACACGTGTATAGTGTAGGGGGGGGTACAAACTTTATTTCAATCCGGGGGGTATGTAGTGTGTAGTGTGTATGTGGTGCAGAAAAAAAAAAATACTTTATACCAATAAAAAAAAAAAAAATGAAGGGGTTAAAAATAAAAAATTTAAGGGGTTAAAAAAAAAAAAAAAGGTCCTGCGCCAAAAATTGAGCACAGATGTTGGTCAGTAACGTCTGTCACTGAACAGCGCTCAAAGGCAACAGGAATTTGATCAAAAAAAAAAAAATATAGATCAACCCTGTGCCGAAAAAGATGATCAGTGATGTACGTCACTGATCAGCGCACAGCGGCCACAGGACACCCACAAAATCACAGTGTGTGTAAAAAAAAAATTAAAAAAAGACCCCACAGCACACACACAAAAAAAAAAGGTGATCAGTGATGCGACACTGATTACCAGTGAGGTGCAGCAGGTGCACAACCTTTGGTGCAACTGACAGGTATATATAAAAAAAAAAAAACCTCTGTACCCCCAAAAAAGTTGCTGATCACCTCAGATATAGTGATCAGCACAAAAGGCGGGGGCAGCAGACACAAAATTTAGCACTCTCTATCACTCTCTGTCACTATCTCTCTCTATCTCTCTATCTCTCACTATCTATCACTCTATGACACTGCAGCAGCAGCACTGACAGGTATATCTATATATAAAAAAAAAACCTGCGCCCCCAAAAAGTTGCTGATCAGTTAATTTATACTGATCAGCACAAAAGGAGGGGGCAGCAGTCAGTTATATCAAAAATATATAGCACAATCTGTCACTATCTCTCTCTATCTCTCTCTCTCTATCTCTCTCTATCTCTCTATAACTATCACACTGCAGCAGCACAAAATATAGCACTCTGTCACTAGGCCTCTCTATCTATCTCTCTCT
Organism: Crinia signifera; assembly: GCF_055691185.1. Classification (NCBI taxonomy): domain Eukaryota; kingdom Metazoa; phylum Chordata; class Amphibia; order Anura; family Myobatrachidae; genus Crinia; species Crinia signifera. The sequence goes on along the minus strand of NC_139222.1, from coordinate 112,831,932 downwards.
CTCTATCTCTCTCTCTCTATCTATAACTATATCACACTGCAGCAGCACAAAATATAGCACTCTCTGACACTATCTCTCTCTCTATCTCTCTCTCTCTATCTCTCTCTATCTCTCTCTATCTCTCTCTATCTCTCTCTATCTCTCTATCTATCTCTCTCTCTATCTAGCTAGTACACTGCAGCAGCACAATTTCACAGGAAGGCACAAGTAGCAACAGGATCCAGGAAGCAGTGATGAAGCAGCGATCAGGTAAGTATGGAGCAAGTATGGAGCAAGGTTCTGGTCAGTATGGCGGCAGGGAGGTACGGTGACCGCACTGCACGCTATTCCAGACCGGAATGGCGTCTGCAGTGCAGTCACCGTTAGTTTAAATCCCCCTCCTTGGCTGTGATTGGTCCGTCGGTCCGACGAACCAATCACGGCCTTTGGGGGCGGGCGGGGTGAGGTGGGGTGACACCAGTGTCACCCTTACACCCCGCGGTGATTGGTGCTGTACTTTACAGCACCAATCACCTCTGATCCCGTGTCACCGGCGAACGTTATTCGCCGGTGACACAGGAAAACGCTGTAATTGGCTGTTCACACTGAACAGCCAATCACAGCGATCGCCGACGGGGGGGCGGCATCGCAGCCCCCCCTGGGCATGCACGGACATGTCTGCTGTCAGGGACAGCAGACATGTTGAAACTGTCACCGCGTCTATAGACGCGGTGACAGTTTAAATCCATGACGTACATTTACGCCATGTGTCGGGAAGTGCTTCCCGACCATGACGTAAATGTACGTCAAATGTCGGGAAGGGGTTAATAAATACATATACACAGTAAATCAATGCTCCAATCATTTATTTAGTATAATCAATTAATTAATTAGTTAACCCCTAAGTTCGAACCCCCCTTTCCCCCCTTTTCCCACCCCCCTCCCCCTAACCATCCCTTATTATGTGGTATTACTTGTTGATAACCTTCTACCCTTCCATTAAATTCCCAACCTCCCCCACAATAAATTGAACTAAATTAAATTAAATTAAATAGACACTCCTATATAGTAGTTTACCATAATGTCATAATAACATTACAATCTATTACAGCATAGCAACCCCATATATCATAAATCATATATGCTACATAATACATATTAATAAAATATCTCCCACCCTGTCTACAACCACTCCCCCTAACCAGGATACCTTGCTACTTTTTTGCTACTGACATAGCACCAACAATGAAATTTTATATACCGTTTAGCTCTATTGTATCATTTAATCCCAATGGGCTCAGGGTTTTCAAACAGAAAATCCAGTAGGCCTCCCTCCTACACAGTTGAACATATCTATCCCCACCTCGGGGTGTACTCACGATGTGTTCAATCCCTACCATATGAACCCCCTTCATAACTCCCCTTTGACAACCAGCCATGTGTCTATAAAGACTGTTAGTCCTACTCATTTTTGTGATGTTTCTTTTATGCTCCATATATCTAATATGGAGGCTGCACCCGCAAGTTAGGAGATAAATTATGTATTTTGTCCTACAGTTAATGAAGGTTTTGATTGGGAAGGTTTCACCGGAGACATAGGATGAGAAGCTGGTGTATTTTTTCTCAGAGGTTAGACAGGAGCTGCATGAAGCCTCTAGCTAATTTGCACAAAGCCTCATTTATTACCTCATTCATTGCCACAAGCTAAGTGACTGTACCAAACGGCATTCTCAGCTAATCAAGCTTTTATTATTATATGTTCATTGTTGTCTGTCCTGTTTGTCTGTTGTTATTGTGCACATGAATTGTAAAGAGGGGGGGAATTATTAATTACTATGCTATGTTATTTTAATAAAATGCTTTATATTCTTTACTAAAAACTTCGTCATTTAATTACTGAGCAGGTCCGCGCTTCTTAAAGCGACAGACACTATTTTGTGTCTGCCACTTATTTTCTACATCTTGCACTACCTAAGGCAGTGGCGTAGCGTCAGGGGTCGCAGCGGTCGCACCTGCGACCGGGCCCCTGAGCCAGGGGGGCCGATGGCAGCAGGTCCCCCCGGGCCGCTTACTTAGCCAGTCACAGGTAGTGTTCCCGCTAGGCTTATTTTGCAGGGCGCTGCGCCCTGCCCCTTTAAAACCCGACGAATTCCGCCCTGCCCTTTTTTGGCCACCCTGCGCCCTGCAGTTAATAAGTTAGAAGCAGCCCTGCGCCCTGCACAGATAATACCCACTGCTGAAATAACTGTCCCTCCCCGGCCGTTGCCGCGCGGCGCTTCCAGTCTCCGCCTGTTCCGCACTGTGTAAGGGGGGCGTCACTAGGGGGGCTGTGTGACACCAAAAAGAGCCGCAGCAAGCCCTTCTGTGTCCGCTGACGCCCGCCTGCCGTACACGGAGAAGTTTGCACAGCCCTCTCCGATGCCCGCACACCCCCCTCCACCTGTGGATGTCCATACCCACACTCGCAGTCCGCCGCCGCCGGCACACACCTCCCTCCGCCATCCGCACTCAGCCTCCGGTAGCCTTCACCACATTGAAGAGAAGGCTGGGGAGGAAGAACAAGGACCCTGGTCCCTGCTCCGGGAAGAGGAACCCTGCTGGCGGTGGGAGAGGGAGATTTATCACTGTGGAGTGGAAGCCTGCGCTGCTGCCAACGCGAAGCCCTATGCTGATGTGGGCAGAACAAGGTAGACTACACATTCAAAGTGTCACTATGCTTTAAAAACCCTGCTCAACCTTCTGCCCCCCCTCCTATCGCCATGTGTGCCCCTACCCACATGTTCCTTCCTGTGTGTTCCTGTATCCCTGCCCATAATTTCCTCTGTCCCTGCCCATCTAATCCCATATCCGTGTGTGCCCCTGCCCATATGTGCCTGTCTCTCCCCATGTGTGCCTCTCCCCCTGCCCATCTGTGGCCCTGTGTGCCCATTCATGCCTCTCTCCCTGTGCCCCCGAATTTTGGCTCAATATTTGGGAGTGTATGTAACTTTGGCTCAACCGTGTGGCAAAACATCAATTTTTTTCATAATCTGGGTGGCATGACATGAATTTTTGCTTAATCCTGGTGGCATGACATGAATTTTTGCTTAATCCTGGTGGCATGACATGAATTTTTGCTTAATCCTGGTGGCTTGATGTGAATTTTGGTTCAATCTTGGTGGCATGATGTAAATGTTGACTCAATATATGTTGCATAACGTGAATTATGTGAACTCTGGCACTGTGGGGGCATATCTGGCACTGTGGGGGCATATGTGTCTCTGGCACTGTGGGAGCATATCTGGCACTGTGGGGGCATATGTGTATTTGGCACTGTGGGGGAATATCTGGCACTGTGGGTGCATATGTGTATTTGGCACTGTGGGGGCATATCTGGCACTGTGGGGGCATATGTGTCTCCGGCACTGTGGGGGAATATAAACAGACCAAGATTTTAATTTTGTTGTATGTAGGGGGGCCCCAAGCTGACCTTTCGCACCAGGGCCCATGAACCTTTAGCTACGCCCCTGACCTAAGGGATTGACACTCCCTATATAAAGAAGCAGCGATTATCCTGCCCAGCTAAATAAATAAATAATTGATTGAATCACTGCCCCTGTCAAAGTGACAGATCTATGTATACTTTTTTATGGTATTAAATAAATACCCATTGGGGAAGCTATAAATCACCTTTTGGAACTAGAGATCTAGCACGATTAGCGCTACGGAGTGGCCCTAGGGTCACTAAAATTTTTCTGGTGGTTTTTCATTACTTTGCTTGGAGTCCACCTAACAATGTAACATGGAGGCTTACAGAGGTCCTATTACAAGGAAAGGACAAAACACCAAGACGTCAGTACGGAGTTAGTGCAAATTTAAAGTCAATTTGTGAAGTGAACATAAATGTGCACCACTCTTGCCAGCAAGGAATTACCTCACATATGCACTACTGTATGTCATATTACATAAAAGCTCAAATACAGTTGGACAAGCACCAGTTTTTTGTTGGGCAAATACTAATTTTTGTAATGCACCCTTATGGCTGAAGCGGGAGGGAAGTGTAGGTTAAGTACAATAAACATGGATGCACTTGAGTCTACCCTAATTATGGGCCTTATTCTAGTTCACTCTTTCTGACAAAATCCTTCTGAGATGGACAAAACCATGTGCACTGCAGGGGGGCAGATGTACCTTGTGCAGAGAGAGTTAGATTTGGGTGAGTTATTTTGTTTCTGGACAGGGAAAAGACTGACTGCTTTATTTTTACACTGCAAAATATATCTCACTTTGAAGTAAAACCCCACCCAAATCGAATTCTCTCTGCACGTAACATCTGCCCCCCCTGCAGTGCACATGGTTTTGTCCATCTAAGAAGGATTTTGTCAGAAAGAGTGCACTAGAATAAGGCCCTATGCTTCAGTATTTGTGACCTTATGGACCCTTGCTGATTACACCAAGCGATCACAGACTGGCTTTGGGCCTCAAAGGACTTGGTCAATAGGGGATCCCCTTTTATCATCAGTAACCTTCTGTTACTGACTCCATCCACTGCACAGTTAGCGGGTATCTTGCTGCTATCACCAGGCTCCTACCACATAGTTACATAGTAGGTAAGGCTGAAAAAAGACTTGCGTCCATCTAGTTCAACCTGGTATAGATATCCATTGCTGATTTGGTAGGTTCTGCTATTTTACAGACAAATTATATTTCTTATTTGTACCCATGGATGTTTTTCTCCAGTAAATGTTTGTCCAACTTTGCCTTGAACGCATTTAATGAGCCAGCCATTACCACCTCTCTGGGAAGAGAATTCCAGAGTTTGACTGTTCTGACCGTAAAGAAATTCTTTCTACTAGCTGAATGAAATTTTTTGGTACTTATGTAATATCCGGGCTCCCGTTTTTCTTATGACACCGTGTACCCTCGCGGGGCTCGCTGCGCTCGCCGCGCTTCGGGCACGGTGGCTCGCTGCGCTCGCCACACTATATAAAATCAACTCCATGCGTAATTGGATAGTAGGGATATGAAAAAATGGGGTGCATTTAACATGGGAGCCCAGATAATACATAAGTACCAATTTTTTTTCTTCTAATCTATACTCATGCCCTCGCGTCCTAGATTCCTTTCTAGTAGAAAATAGGGTGTGTGACAGTTCCTTATATTGGCCCTTGATATACTTGTACATGTTGAGCATGTCCCCCCTTAAACGTCTCTTTTCTAATGTAAATAGTCCCAAATTGCTTAATCTCTCCCCGTAGCTTAAATTCTCCATTCCCCTAATAAGCTTTGTTGCTCGCCTTTGGACTTTTTCTAATTCTATGATGTCCTTTTTATAGTGTGGGGCCCAGAACTGTACTCCGTACTCTAGGTGAGGTCGCACCAATGCTTTATATAGTGGCATAATTACCCTTGAGTCCCTAGTTTCCATTCCCCTCTTAATACATGCCAGAATTTTGTTGGCCTTTTTTGTAGCTACATTACTATGGGCACTACATCCTAGATTGCTGTCTATTTGGACTCCTAGATCCTTTTCAAGTATGGAATTACCCAGTTCCTCTCCGCTAAGGTTGTAACTTGCACACTGGTTGTGTCTCCCAAGGTGCATAACCTTACATTTATCTACATTGAACCTCATCTTCCATTTTTTAGCCCACTCATCTAGAATTGCAAGATCATTTTGAAGCATGGTGACATCTTCTGGTGATTTGATGACTTTGCTAAGTTTTGTATCGTCCGCAAAGATGGATACATTGCTGAGTAACCCTATCCCAATATCGTTAATAAAAATGTTAAACAAAATGGGCCCCAAAACCGAGCCCTGGGGCACTCCACTTAGTACCGGTATCATATCTGATACGGCACCATTCACAACCACTCTTTGTTCTCTATTACTTAGCCAATTCCCTACCCATCTGCAGATATTTTCACCCAATCCTAGGTTCTCCATTTTATTAATCAATCTCTTGTGTGGGACAGTATCAAATGCTTTAGCGAAATCTAGGAAAATCACATCTACAGCATTTCCATTATCGAGGTTTTTGCTAACCTCTTCATAGAACCCTAGTAGATTAGTTTGGCATGAACGATTTTTCACGAACCCATGTTGGTTAGTACTGAGTAGACGGTGATGATCTAAATATTCCTGGATACCATCCCTTAAAAATCCTTCAAATAGTTTACCCACAATTGATGTTAAACTAACGGGTCTGTAATTAGCGGGATCTTCCTTTTTTCCTTTTTTGAATATTGGCACTACCTCTGCTATTCTCCAATCTTTTGGTACTATACCTGACGATAGTGACTTGCTAAAAATATAATGTAGGGGGGTAGCTAGTTCATCCCTTAATTCCATTAATACCCTCGGATGAATCCCATCTGGCCCTGGTGACTTATTTGTTTTGAGTTTGCTTAGCCTCAGTATTATTTCCTTCGGCGTGAAATCCACAATGAGATCTGGCTTATTTGTCCCGTTTGTGGTAAATGTTCGTTCCACAGTCTGCTCTCCCTTAGTAAATACTGATGAGAAGAACTCATTTAACAGTTTTGCTTTTCCCTTGTCCTCAGTAACACTTTTTCCACTAGTATCAGTTAGTGGGCCTATGTTTTCCTTAATTAAACGTTTACTATTTATGTATTTAAAAAACTTCTTTGGGTTGGTTTTGCTTTCAGTGGCTATGCACTCTTCATATAATATTTTAGCTGCTTTGATTACCCCTTTACAAGTTTTGTTTGATTCTTTGTATTTTGCGAACGCCTCCTCATTCAAGTTATTTTTATAGAATTTAAAGGCTCTGGTTTTATTGTTGATAGCTGACCTTACTTCTTTGTCCAACCATGGTGGCTTTTTTTGTTGAATTTACCTTTAATTACTTTAGGAATGTATTCAATAGTTAGTGAATCAAGCACCTTTTTTAGAGTATCCCACATTTCCTCTGCATTTTTTCCCTCCATAACTGTTTTCCACCCAATTCCTGTAAGGGCTTCCCTGAATAATTCAAAGTTCGCTTTTCTGAAGTTTAGTATTTTTGCAGATCCTTTTTGATGTAATTTACTGAAGTTGATTTCCAGTGAAACCATATTGTGATCACTATTCCCTAATTGTTCAATTACTTTTGTGTTTGAAACTAAGTCTGTGTTATTTGTTAATACTAAGTCCAAGAGCGCCTCATCACGAGTTGGAGTTTCTACCGTTTGTGTAATAAACTGGTCTTTAAGTAAGCTTAAGAACCCTGTTTCCAGATACATGGTATCTGGAAACATGTTACTGCTCAGGTTCCTACAACCAGCACCTGAATACTGCTTACTGATGTGTATGCGTCGACACACTGCTAATAGACCTCCTGACTGACGAAGCTGGTGCCAAACTGGTCATTGACCATAGGCCAGGTCTCTGCGTCATCAGCCCAGAGAGGAGACACTGCAGGGCAATTCAGGTGGGAAATAATGGTGTCATCATAAAGCCCTAACTCCAAAGTAGGGAAAGACCTGAAATTTGTGGGTCTGCAATGTTGGGCGGAGCTCAGGGCTGGCTGAAAATATTCAAGGGCCTGTTATGAGAAGCAGAGGTGGTGTGTGGCCGATGCTGTGTAAGTGTAGCCAGTGCCATATAGACTTGCTGACCCCATACAGTATCAGCTGTAATATCTCCCTAAATATGTAAAAGTACATATAATTGGCATAATTTTATATGGAAAATAGAAATACAATTTAATACTTGTGATGTTGGCCACCAATGCGTCTAGCTGGTGGCTTTAATGTTGATGGGTCTATTTTTTATGTGGAGGCCTTGAGCTGTAGCTCCATTAGTGATCTGTGCCTGGTGGAGTTAAATGATGTAATCCAGCAATTTAAACCCACCCTTTACCCGTGGCTCACGCGATTACCAGTGAGTTAGATACAAAGCAGCCAGCTTCACTAAGAAGCGAGCAGGAGACGGGAGACCCGCCTACTCTCCTGGGGTTGTTGGAGGCTGCCCTACAAATTGGAAGCTTCCTGGAGCTTCCAGAAGTGTGGTCAGGTATGACATACAGTATATACATCCAAAGTCATTTCACTTTCCCAAGTGTTTGACATACCTGTATAACTGTCTCTTTCACAAAATGTTAATAACATTTCAATTGCATCCTTCCTTCACTAAAACCAGTTTGGCTTATTCAGACTCTGAACATCTTCTTAGGATCACCTTGATATTCTTAAACCCCACAATACTGTTTTGCATAGAGGCACACAGTAATGCAATGCAATGCATTCAGAGCAGGCCCTAGCCTAAATGATGCCCTAGGCAAGATTTTGGCTGGTGCCCCCTAGCACCACCACTAGTTCCGCCTCTGACCCTGCTCCCCTTTCCCAGCACCATCAACCCTCATCATAGCAGTCATCATTTTGGTGCTCCTACCTGCAATATTTTAAATAGAAACAGTGCACACACAGAATGTAGGCATGCTGCATATCATTTTAATCAGCAGAAGCTGCTGGTGCCCCTAGGCATTCCAAATGCCCTAGGCATTTGCCTAGTTTGCCTTTGCCTAGGGCTGGCTCTGAATGCATTTTAAATGTGCAATTCTACAAATATGTAGAGCATTAAATATACTTTAGCATGTCATTAACCCTTGTACAATAACAGTGTATTGTGCTTAGAGCAGATTTATCTATTTAAAACATAGCAAATATCCTACGTGTTTAATCCTGTGCCTCAGGCCTCTGGCCACAGTATTCCAATATTTATTTCTGAGCATGGAAAGTGGTTATGAATGTGCATGCTATGTATGTGAAGCAGGCCATTAGTACACTCCTCTAAGCCAGGTGCACATGTTAAGTTTTTTTTAGATGTATTTAATGGTAACATATACAATGAAATACACTTTGTTTCCTGCATGAATTTGGTAGACAAGCTCATTTTGCTTTTAAGAAACTGTTGTTTATCTACAGAAAAGAAAACAAATTAAGTGTGACAGCTGCTAATTAAGTAGTATCATGGGCAGGTCTGGCTCTACCATTATGCTGCTCTGCCTAGGGTGCCGGAATCTGAAGTGCACCATTGATTCTGCCTATCAGAAAACTAAGGATTTCTCAGAGATAGAGGCCCTGATTCAGGATGGCTTGCTAAGCAGCGAAGATTTTTCCCCTGTTCACAAATATCAGTCAGTCTTGATTGACCTATATTTGTGGCGTGCAGCTTTGAGAACGGGGTGGTCAGTGACATCATGTAACATCAGCCGTCTGCCTCTGGCAGGCATCAGCACGCATGCACTCGCATGGGAATGCCCAGCACAAGAAACGCCCCCCCCCTGCCCCTACACCCGATGCTTGCGAATAGCTCGGCAACTAAGCAAGTCAATAGGAATCAGGCCCTTAGTGCACTTCCTTCACACTTTCAACTTAGGGGCACAGCAGAGTGCCAGGGCCCGGGGTTGGGGGGTGGATGCGGCACTTCTGCCCGGTAGCACCAGCTTTCCCCACAGCTCTTCTACCTGGCCGGAATGTGTCACTTCTGCACGGTTGGTTGACGTCAATTCCGCCCATTGGCGTCCCCCTGCAGCCGCCCGGCGGTTGTTATAGCTACAGGGGACGCCGGGCGGCGCGCACGCTCGGCCACCTGAAAATTATTAGTGACAGGAGCAGGAGTAAACGGTGGTGGCTGATTGGCCTGAAGATGCCTTTTAAGGGATAAGGCCTAACTCAGCCCCGCCAGTGATAATGCCTAGTTCAGGTGTTCATTTGCCACTCAGCAGGTCCTGGGTCACTTTCCCCTGCAGCTGCTTGAAGTCAGCTGGATCTTTTTGCAGCCTTGCGTGCAGGGGCAAAATCATTCATTGGTCACCGACCATCTTATGGTTTTGCAATCACTCACAGATCTGAGACACCTCTATCGTGTCTTAGATCTGCGGGCTCCCTGTATGTGAAGCGGGCGGGCAGCTGACATCCGCTGACGTCAGCTGCCCACCCCCCGTACCCGGGTCACAGGCACATTTACTTGGGAACGCACAGCGTTTTCATGGGAAGGCCCATGCAATGCTGGACCTTCCCATGGGTGCAGGATGGAGAACAAGCAATTTGCCATGCCCTCTCGCACCGTGCAGCTGCACATCAAGTCAAGTTTTATTGTCATCAGCAGAAGGAGAAACTCTCCCTGCAGACGAAATTGTATCATACATAAAATACCAATACAATAAAAGCAATATCCGCATATTACATACAAAAAAAAGAATACATAAAAGATACATAAAACCAAACATCATTCAAGTATTCAACATACGTACTGCTGATGGTATGAAACTATTGTGCAAACGGCTTGTACGTGCCCTTAGGGTTCTGAACCTTTTTATCGAGGGTAATTTCTCGAATGAACTAAAAAAGGGGTGGCTGGAATCAGCTAAAACATTTTTAGTACGCTTTAAAATTCTGGAATTATAGCGCTCCAGTGTGGTTGGCAGCTGCACTCCAATGATTTTGCCTGCGGCCTTTACAATACGTTCTAATTTCGAGCGTTCTCTAGCCGTGCAGTTGCCAAAACAAACAATGATACCGAAGGTCAGGATACTTTCGATCGAACATCTATAGAAATTTGTCATGGTGGGCCTGCTCACGTCAGCCGCTTTTAGATGCCTCAAGAAAAAGAGACGCTGTTGGGATTTTTTTTATTTGAGTCAGAACATTGCCAGACCATGACAGATTAGCTGATACCTGAAGACCCAGGAACTTGACTGACTCCATAATTTTTACATCTACCTCATTTATGCACACTGGTGTCTTCGGCACAACTAGCTTTCTTCTGAAGTCAATCACTAATTCTTTGGTTTTACCTTCGTTTAACACTAAATTATTTTCTCACTCCAGGCTACCAGTCTTGCTATTTTTTTTCTATAGTGGGTTTCATCATCCTCACTAATCAACCCCACAACTGCTATATCGTCAGCAAATTTCACAATCTTGACAGATGCACAGTCACACACTATCGCTCCCGTGTGCGAATGCGCAGGGAAGCGAATGGACCAGAATAAGGCTTGGGAAACCATGTACTGAAACAAGAAGCAGAGTCTTAGGCACTCCCCAGCTGTAGCACTGCCTAATCTTCAGCATCATCAATTGACAAAGTTAATGAAAAATATTTTTTTTAAATCAGACAATTAGGTTGGAAAGATATATTATTACGTTGGTAATTGTTTAAGTTGTCTTTCATCGTCGCCACTCACAATTTACATAATTTTGACAATACTATTGCAAAGTAATAAGATAGATCACAAGTAAAAATATTCATTTACATGAATAACAATTTAGGATGCGTAGATTTACTGATTGCATTGATCAGTCATGTATAATAATACAATTAGAGAACAACACTCTACAATGTAATCTTATTAAGAGACAACATACCCAACTTACTGTATCTAAAATAAATGGTATAGAATCAGGCTTCCAATCAAATTGGATAAGGTATATTTATTATACAGGCATATATTTCTGTACTGCCATATGTGTAAATACCATTAGGCAAATAATATTTTAATAAAACCTATTTATAAGAAATTCTGCAGACCGTGTGCTCTTAATTGTGTCAGCAGTTAGTATTATATTTATCTAAAATATGATTAGCAATATTTGATGATCTTAGGGACAATGAAAACATTATGTTTTGAAGATATAACATGGTGTCAAATCTAGCAGGACTATACTGTATATTAAACTGTGTCACCATAAATTATGGCAAAGTTCTGTACATGTCCAATTAATTACTGCAGTGGCAAGCTTGACCGCCGTGACCTGAATATTGAATACCCCCTTAATCAAAGTAAAAAAATATATTTGTAACTATTTTTAACATTGTTTAATTATTTTTTTCATAAATAATTAAATACATATGAATTTCTACAAAAAAAATAATAAAGCCAAATGATATATTCACGATCTGGAGCACAAAATAAATTTAAATGGATGCTTAAATACTTGGCAACAGATTGACTGTTCGCTAATGTAATACAGTAGATAAAAGGGGAAATCAAGAGAGTAGGGTCAGCCCAAATGCAGTCTCCATCCGGGCTCCTTCCTCTTTAGATTGTGGAGAAATAGACTCTGGGACTGTAGTTACCAATTTTTCTTGAATTAGGGCTCCTGGGAGCATTTTATTCATGGCACCCCTAGGATCATAAATTGTGAAGTAAAATGAAATGAAGTAAATTGTGCCTATCTGTCATCCTTAGGGTCATTTATGTGGTGGTGTACAGATGTGCTTCTGATGGACCACATGTTTTATGATTGGCAGCCACTAGCACTTGTTTGCCTATCACTTTGATCATAAATAATTTATCAGGTCTTGGTCCACCAACCAGAGGCACCCCTGCAAGTGCCTTGCAGCACCTTAGGGTGTATAGGCACACAGTTTGGGAACCACTGCTCTGTGCACTAGGATCACTAGGAGATCCTCTGAGTTTAGTGCACATGCGCATATCTCTGGGAAAATGCTGCACCATTTTCCTGGTAGTTTTCCAAATGTGCATGTATGAAACACTGGTAAAATGACGTTTTTTGCATGCGCAGATGGAATTTTATGCATGGTGGCTTCTGCAGAGCTGCTGCTGCCAATGTTGGATTTTGGAGGGTAAGTATTGAAAATGGGTGCAGGGTATACAATGTAGACCCTCTGGACATGGGAACCATTGTGTACTGTACACACTGCACCTATCACTGCATTTATATATCTGGTATTTGCTAAAGAGAAGGAGATAAGAGAGAAGCTAGAGCCTACCAGCCTTAGGACTTTCAGCATTGGCAAAAAGCTTTGATTTTGTTAAAAGCCCAGAAGGATCTTTTGATCATTCACTGGTAGGCTGTAGCTCCTCGTCTTCCTCATTGAGAAGTTCAATGGCAGGTCGAAAGCTACAATATGAATATTCTGTTTTGCTGTGATTGCATCTTATCAATTGTGATGTCCCTGTAGTGGCTTCTTCATAAATGCCGATTGTGATGTCCTTGTAGTGTCTTCTTCATAAATTACCCTAAAGCTTCACCTCTTATTTCATTGTACAGTATAGTGTAGATTTAACATTTTAAATGTAGAAATAGTTTCTATTAATAAATAAGCCGCAAGCACAGATATGCTTTCTCACTGAAATATGATTTTACTTACAATCTTGTGTAGGACATGTAGAGCCTAGCTTAGAAAGTTTATTTTCCTGCAAACTGCTATATTGGAGAATCTGAGAGAGAACACAATGGTAGCTGGCACTTCATAGCATGTACATAGACAAATCACATCCTGAGATTGTCATACTTGGTTATTTCTCAAAACTTATGATTTGTATTCCCAATACTAAACATGAAAGAGAATGTTTGGCCTGTTTACATGGGATGTATACCAAGAAGCAGTCAAACAGTCTGGTGTATAACTACATAAAGCATTTAAACCCCTCATTATATAGTTTGTAGCCATTTTTTGTTCCATGGATCACACCAACACACTCAGCTGCCACTATAACATATTGGGGCTAGATTAAGCATGGAATATATATTATATTTAGCTAGACACAGATATACAGTAGACCATGGGATTCGCATGAGGCCCAAACAGAAGGGTTTAATGCACCCAGGGCCGGTGCAAGGGTTCACGGCACCCTAGGCAAAACCTCTGCTAATCCCCCCCCCCCCATTTATTTATTTACCAATTCTTATATAGCGCAGCAGATTCCATTGCGCTTTACAACAAACAAACTGGGTAAAGCAGACATACATGGAGGAAGGAGGGCCCTGCTGCAAGCCTCAGTTGCGCTCCATGGAAACTAATCGGGTAATGATTATGCAGTTTCCGGCTATGACCACTTTCTGCGCTCATTGTGAGACTGATTGTTTCATCCCTATTTAAGGAAAGCACCCCTCACTTGTTTTCTTCACCCACACCTTGACAAAGGGGATTGTGTGTGTGTATATATATATATATATATATATATATATATATATATATATATACACACACACACACTTGGCAAAGAAGGGGGCACTCCACTTTCAGATGAAATTATTTTTTTCATATATGTATGTATGTCCCTGTATCATATATATATATATATATATATATGTATATATATATATATATGTATATATACAGCCATACTACATGGGCTCTGTTATACACAGATACATTATAACCCCCTCCCCAGGCAGCCACTACTTCAAGTGCCATACCTCTGCAACAGCGGGCGGCTGCTCTGATTGATGCCCGCAGTTCTGTCACAGTGCCGCGGGTCCCGGTCCCCCCTTCTGCCTTCCAGAAATCGCGGAAACAAGTTTTTTTTTTAATTATGCAGTCTGCAGACGAGATACGGCTGGTGCTGATGACACTGACTAGCGGGGGGGGGGGGATGGGATGCGGGCGCTACCTCCCGCCGATTACCAGCTCGAGGGGGAAGGGAAGGGTGGGGGTGAGGTGCGGGCGCTACCCCCGCCGATGACACTGACTAGCTCCGGGGAGATGGGGGTGCGGGCGCTACCTCCCGCCGATTACACTGACCAACTACAGGAGGGGGGGGATTGCGGCCTCACCTGCACTTTACATGAAGGCTGGGATAAATGGCCGGTGCGTTCCTCCTGCTCCTCGCGCGGCAGCTGCTTTCCTGCAGCTCGGTACCGCCCTCCAGTGGCCGGCGCCCTAGGCAAATGGCTGAAGCTGCCTAGTGGTGGCGCCAGCCCTGAATGCACCTTACAGATCTAGCATGGCATATGGCATCTGTAATAATGAGTTTTGACAATTTTGGTGTGTTGGATATTCATATTCCATACATTGACACACCTTTAAAACTGCCTACAGCAGGGACACCTGCTGTTGTTAAATCATCACGTTGAATCACTTTATCTAAATATATAAAAGACAAGAAGAAACTCAAAGCGTGACATATATGCTATCTGTTTCATGTAATGTGTAAATCTCTGCTGCTTTCTTTCTCCCTTCCAATGCAATTTGTTCTACTGGCATAATTATGGTTGTAGCTTTAGTTTTTGCGAAATATCAGGCACTGACTTTTAGTCAGTGTGATATGAATGATAAAGATTGAAGAAATGTCTTCTAAAAAGGTCATTTGGAGCGACCCGCCACAACTCTTCTCCTCCTTCTCCCCCCCCTGTTGTGGAGCAACTCAGCAGCCGCATCCCCCCCCCCCCCCCCCCCGGAGCAGGTGAGCGGCGGGGATGAGCAGCCGGTATGTGGCAAGGCACTCCCCCCCTGCATGGGGCGCTGCCGTACCTGGCACCGGCCCTGGCTGTACCCCAGGAACTAAATTAAAACAACTTGTGCTTGAAGTCCGGGCCAGACTGGCCACAGGGGAAACCCACGGCCTGGTGGCCCACATCCTTCTCTATTTTTTACAGTCCATCCCTTTTAACCTGGTATATTATCATGCAATTTACTAGCAGCATTTATTATATATATTTCTCATGGGGCTGAGACCATGAACTCTCTATTGGCTAGCCGAACCTCTGTGGTGACTAGTACAGGCCCCTACTACTACATCCCCCAGCAGTCCCTTTTTCTAAGTCCAATATTGCATAAAGTCTTATAAGCACAGTCTAAGGCAGGGCTGGGCAATTGCGGCCCTCCAGATGTTGATGAACTACACATACCAGCATGCCTTGCATCAGTTTCAGCATGGCCACATAGCAAAACTAATGCAAAGCATCCTGAGATGTGTAGTTACATAGTAGGTAAGGCTGAAAAAAGACTTGCGTCCATCTAGTTCAACCTGGTAATTCATCAACATCTGGAGGGCCGCAATTGCCCAGCCCCGGTCTAAGGTATTAAGGATGAAATCCTATTACCCACGATATGCCGCAGCTTATCAGGGATTGTTTGGCTGCCTCAGGCATAGTCCCGAAAAGCAACCCCATTTTCATTGAAAACAGGGCCGCGGGCAGGCAAAAAAAATATCTTTTGTTGGGCAATCCAATAGGATAGTCTGATAAAAAAAACATTGGCGGAACATTTTGAAAAATCGCAAAAAAAAAAAATCTGTTTTTCGGTCCCGATATTTAAACAGGGGTACAAGTTGAATATCCTGTATCCAATACTGGGGTCCACATTCATTTTTGGTAATGAATTATTCCATATTTTGGAATATTTTTATATTTCAATGAGGTATCTTGAGGTATCTTGCATTTATGTTGTTTAAACACATGAAACACATGAAACACACACAAGTATATGCTAAATGTGCATAAAACAAGGTTCCAAAACATAATACAAAGTTTGTGTACTATCTCAGACACTGAATTTGAATGCCAAGCATTTATTTTCTTGCACATATTTACTGCCCGTTACATATCATATCTTCAGTAGTGCTAGTTACAGATGTACCCAGTAGTGCTAGTTACAGATGTACCCAGTAGTTTCAGTTACATATCATGTCCTCATTAGTTCCAGTTACAGATGTACCCAGTAGTTCCAGTTACATATCATGTCCTCAGTAGTACCAGTTACAGATGTACCCAGTAGGCTTTTAGCAACAAACAAAAAACAGTACATTTTGGAAACGATGGTTTTCAGAAATAATTTTGATAACGGATATTTGGATAAAGGATACTCAACCTGAAATAAGATGCTCACCTAAAGGTGCTTATGTATCTAGTAAAAGACATAGGTGAATGTGTTATTTAAAGATGGAAAAATCAAATTAATAAGTAAAATTCCCAGGTCTGAAAGATACTATGGGAGAAATGTAATAGGATGAGAGATTCAGAAAGTGAGATATTTGGTAAGAAATCTCCAGTTTTTTTAAAGTGGCAATGATTTACAATGCAAAATCAAACTGGTTTTGCAGTGTAAATGATTGCCGCTTTAAAAAAACTGGAGATTTCTTACCAAATATCTCACTTTCTGAATCTCTCATCCTATTACATTTCACCCATTGTTTTAAAGGTACTGTTCTGCTATTGTCCAGATATGTGATATGTCATGGTGGAAATCACAGATTAATTACAACTTATTAATTGTCTGTCTCTCATGACTGTTATCTGGCAGGTGAAACTGGAGGAAGGATTCAAACTCATTTACAAGCTACAAGGCAAAGGAGTGGATGAAGATCCCAAGGGGCTTTTCCACATAAATGAAATGCATGGAACTATCTACGTGCACCAGCCAATAGACTTTGAAACCACTCCTTTTTTCCAAGTAAGTTTTACAGAGTTATCACAGCAGAACCAAAATATGTTTTATCATAAAGTCCAACAGCTTCTAAATTGCTACTGCAGTAATCATAAAACTGTTTCTTCAGTGGGGCTCAGTGGCATGCAAAGTGGTTGTAGGTGCCGGCTTCCCCCACTGCCACAGAAGCCAGCTTTTTACTAACATACATTAATGCAAGGGTCTATTCAACTAATGCTGGATTTGTACATGTGTGCAGTCTATTAATTTAACTGTAGGTACTTGCACCAACTCCATGCTAGGTTGTAATATCAGAACAGACTTTCCCTCCCAATGAGCTTTTCCTGCACACCCATAACCAGTGGAGGCTACAGCAACGACTATGTGGTGTAGGGGGCATTTGCTATGCACATATATACTATACATGCATTTTATCATGTATGTAATATATGTGCTGGATGGATCACCTTGGGTGGGCAGCGCAGTACATATGGCGCCCAGGAATCAGCATAAGCCATAACACAGTCTTAAGCCAGCACTCAGTACAAACAAAATATGACAAGAAAATATGGGTGCCGGATGATGGTCCGACAGTGGGGATCCCAGCAGTCAGTATCTCGACATTGGGATCCCGACTACCGGTGCTACGACAGGGGGGATCTGGACACACAGGGGCTATTCTCCCTTTTGTGGGTCCATGAACCCATAGAGGAAGAATATAACCTGTGGCGAGCGTAGGGGCTTCTTTGCACTCGCCCCCCCACCCCCTGTCGGAGCACCGGCAGTCGGGATCCTGACGTCGGGATACTGACTGTCGGGATCCCCACTGTCAGAGCCCTATACCACACCCGAAAATATACACATTGTAGTCAGATATTACTCTTCAGTGAAAAAAGGTCACGATAATTAGGTAAATAGCACTGCCTGAACCTGTAGTACAGGGGTGGCCAAACCTGTCCTCAAGGTCTACCAACAGTTCATGTTTTTCAGGCAACCTGTGGATCTATAGTAGAAATGAATGCAGCAGATTTGAAAATGTGACCGTTAGTAATGACTGCAGCTGTGCACCAGCTAGGTGATTTGGAAAACGTGGACTGTTGGAGGACCGGTTTGGCCACCCCTGCTGTAGTGCATATGCATATCAGATAGGTTCAGAGCTAGAGATTCAAAAGGAAAACTAAGAGGATAAGATGATGATGATGCTTGTGGGAAAAGGAACATTATCAGGGGAAAGAAGGCCCTGCTTATAAGAGTTTGCCATCTATAAGAAACCCCCCCCCCACACACACACACACACACACACACACAAACACCGCTATGGAAATCAACTTCGTTAATTAGACATCCATTTAGTAAGCCACCAAATATCAAACAGATCTTGCATGACATCTTGTATCAACCCGTACTGCCTAAGCCTATTAACATAGCCATTGATAGTATATGTGAAGTGCAACAGTCATCTATACATTGGCATGTTAGTATTCTTTTATTTATATATAATTGCTATTGCTAGAACATAGGGGTTTATTCTAGTCCATTCTTTCTGACAAAATCCTTCTTAGATGGACAAAACCATGTGCACTGCAGGGGGGCAGATGTAACATGTGCAGAGAGAATTAGATTTGGGTGAGTTATTTTGTTTCTGTGCAGGGAAAATACTGACTGCATGATTTTACACTTCAATATAGATCTCACTTTGAAGAAAAACCCCACCCAAATCGGTACTTGTGAATTATCCGGGCTGCCGATTTTGTCCTTAACCCCTTCCCGACATTTGACGTATATATACGTCATGGCCGGGATGTACTTCCCGACACATGACGTATATATACGTCATGACTTTAAACTGTCCCCGCGTCTATAGACGCGGTGATAGTTTAAACATGTCTGCTGTCCCTGACAGCAGACATGTCCCAGCATGTCCAGGGGGGGCGGCGATGCCTCCCCCCCGTCGGCGATCGCTGTGATTGGCTGTTCAATGTGAACAGCCAATCGCAGCGTTTTCCTGTGTTACCGGCGAATATGACGCTCGGTAACACAGGTGTCAATCACCGCCGGGTGGGAGGGGGCGTGAGGGGGTCACCGGTGATGACCACACCTCACCCCACCTCACCCCACCTGCCCCCAAGGCTGTGATTGGTCCGTCGGACCAACGGACCAATCACAGCCATAGCGCGTTATTTAAACTAACGGTGACTGCGCTGCAGACGCCATTCCGGTCTGGAATTGCGTGCAGAGCGGTCACCGGCCAATCTGTTGTGATATACATACCTGATCCTTGCCTGATACTTGCCTGATACTTACCTGATCACCGCTGGTAGCGTGCTGCCAGCAGCTGGATGCTTACTGGATCTTGTCACTTCCTGTGTGCTGCTGCTGCAGTGTCAAAGAGTGACAGATAGTGAGAGATAGTCAGAGATAGTCAGAGATAGTGACAGAGAGTGATAGAGAGTGCTATATTTTGTGTCTGCTGCACCCCCTTTTGTGCTGATCAGTATATCTGTGCTGATCAGCAACTTTTTGGGGGTGCAGGGGTTATTTTTTTTATATATATACCTGTCAGTTGCACCAAAGCTTGTGCTGCCTTTGCAACTGACTGCTGCCCCCTGCTGCCCCCCCCTTTTGTGCTGAACAGTATAAATTAACTGATCAGCAACTTTTTGGGGGTCCAGGTTTTTTTGTTATATATATACCCTGTCAGGTTGCACCCACAGTTGGGTGCCTGCTGCCCCTCACTGCTAATCAGTGTTGCATCACTGCATCACTGATCTGCAGTTTTTTTTTTTTTTTTGGAGAGTGCAGTGGGGTTTTGTTTTTACACCCACGTTGCTTTTGTGGGTGTCCTGTGGCCGCTGAGCGCTGATCAGTGACGTACATCACTGAACAGCATTTTTGGCACAGGGAAGATATAAATTTTTTTCTGCAGTTTTTTTAAAAAAATTTTTTGGGGAGGGTGCTGTGGTTTATTTTTTTTAAATTGTTTTTACACCCACGTTGCTTTTGTGGGTGTCCTGTGGCCGCTGATCAGTGACGTACATCACTGAACAGCATTTTTGGCACAGGGTAGATATAATTTTTTTTCTGCAGTTTTTTTAAATTGTTTTTTTTTTGGAGAGTGCTGTGGTTTATTTTTTTAAAATTGTTTTTACACCCACGTTGCTTTTGTGGGTGTCCTGTGGCCGCTGAGCGCTGATCAGTGACGTACATCACTGAACAGCATTTTTGGCACAGGGTTGATATAATTTTTTTTTTTTTTGGATCAAATTCCTGTTGCCTTTGAGCGCTGTTCAGTGACGGACGTTACTGACCAACATCTGTGCTCAATTTTTGGCGCAGGACCTTTTTTTTTTTTTTTATTGGGATCAAATTCCTGTATAAAGTATTTTTTTTTCTGCACTACATACACACTACACACTACATACCCCCCGTGTTGAAATAAAGTTTGTACCCCCCCTACACTATACACGTGTTGAAACATTACACTTACAGAAACACAAAAATAAAAATGGCATCCCAAATGTCATCCCAAATGTCATCCCAGTCATCCAGAAGAATGTATTCAGCGGAGGAGGCATATGCCATGCTTGCCTCTGACTCTGACACAGCCAGTGATGCAAGCGGGGAATTTGAAGGATTCGTCTTAAGCTCCTCTTCCTCCTCTAGTGATGAGGGACCCCCTCAAAGACGCCCCCGTAGAGCAGCTGAGACCCCCCCCCAAATGATTGATCCCGTATGGACCCCACCACCAGACAATTTTGAGCCCCAGGTTCCTGAGTTTTTGGCCATCCCAGGAATCCAATTTGATTCAACAGGTCTCAGAGAAATTGACTTTTTCAAATTATTTTTCTCTGATGATTTTATAAATTTAATGGTGGACCAAAGTAATTTATATGCCCAGCAGTTTATTGCTCAAAACCCCACGTCATCATTTGCTAGGTGGACCCCTGTAGATGCAGTAGAGATGATGACGTTTTGGGGTCTGGTGTTACATATGGGCATAGTAAAAAAGCCAGAAATTAGGCAATATTGGAGTACAGATGTTCTGTACAGCACCCCACTTTACCGTATGGCCATGGCTCGGACTCGTTTTGAGACAATCCTTAAATTTTTACATTACACCGATAATGCACAGTGCCCACCCAGAGATGATCCCACCTTTGACCGGCTATTCAAAGTCAGGCCGGTCATTGATCATTTCAGTGCCAAATTTGCAGAGATGTACATCCCTGAAAAATGTATTTGTATCGACGAGTCCCTTATACATTTTAAAGGAAGGGTTAAATTCCGCCAGTACCTTCCCAATAAGAGGGCAAGGTATGGCATAAAAATGTATAAGCTGTGTGAAAGCACCTCAGGGTACACCCACAGGTTTAGGGTATATGAAGGGGAGGACTCAAGAATTGAACCGCCAGAATGCCCCCCCTCCCTCGTAGGTGTTAGTGGAAAAATTGTCTGGGATTTAGTGCACCCCTTCCTGGATAAAGGTTATCACCTCTATGTGGATAACTTTTACACTAGCATCCCCCTGTTTAAGGCCCTTGGTTCAAGAGGTACAGCAGCTTGCGGTACTGTGCGCAAGAACCAAAGAGGCCTCCCAAAAACGCACGTTGCCCAATTACTGAGAAGGGGTGAAAGCAGGGGAATATGCACCGAAAATATGTTGTTGGTCAAATATAAGGACAAGAGGGATGTCCTTATACTGACAACAATTCATGGAGACAGTACCACCTCCGTCCCTGTACGAGGTACCAGTACCCACACCTCAAAACCTAATTGTATCCTAGATTACAATAAGTACATGGGCGGAGTGGATCTTTCAGATCAGGTACTGAAGCCGTACAGTCCCCTGCGGAAAATAAAAATCTGGTACAAGAAGCTGGCCGTGTATATCATCCAGATGGCACTGTATAACGGTTACGTGCTATTCCGTTCTACCAGCCAAAGGGGGACATTTATGCACTTTTAAGAGGAAGTCATAAAGGGCCTAATATTTGGGAACCAGCAGGCAGAGGGCCCCAGTACTTCTAGTACTGGCCCCCGTATTGTACCAGGGCAGCATTTTCCTAACGAAATCCCCTCCACTGCAAAAAAGGGCAGGACACAAAAAAGGTGCAAAGTTTGCTATAAAAAGGGAATAAGAAAGGATACTATTTTCCACTGTGAAACTTGCCCCGACAAACCCGGCCTATGTATAAAGGAGTGTTTTAAAATATACCACACATCTATGGATTATTAGGTTCATCATTTCACCGTGCTTCGGGGGTCTTGCTAATGCCACATAGCACCTACCATTCATTCCACCACAATCTGAGCTGCAAAATCCAAAAATCACTCCTTCCCTTCTGAGTCCTGCCATGCACCCAACTGGTATTTTTTGGTCACATATGAGGCATTGCCATACTCGGGAGAAATTGGGGCACAGATTTTGGGGTGCTTTTTCTCCTTCATACCTTATGAAAATGAAAAATTTTGAGCCAGAACTGCATTTTTGTGTAAAGAAATGTAATTTTTCATTTTCACAGCCCAGTTGTACCAAAATTGGTGAAACCCCTGGGGGTTTGAAATGTACACTATACCCCTAGATGAATTCCCTGAGGGGTATAGTTTGCAAAATGGGGTCACTTGTGGGGGGGTTCCACTGTATTGGTGCTGTGGGGGTCTTGCTAATGCGACATAGCACCCACCAACATTCCACCAGAATCTGTGCTGCAAAATCCAAATATCACTCCTTCCCTTCTGAGTCCTGCCATTTTTTGGTCACACATGAGGCATTGCCGTACTCGGGAGAAATTGGGGCACAGATTTTGGGGTGCTTTGTCTCCTTCATTCCTTGTGAAAATGAAAAATTTTGAGCCAGAACTGCATTTTTGTGTAAAAAATTTAATTTTTCATTTTCACTGCCCAGTTGTACCACAATTGGTGAAACCCCTGGGGGTTTGAAATGTACACTATACCCCTAGATGAATTCCCTGAGGGTGTAGTTTGCAAAATGGGGTCACTTGTGGGGGGTTCCACTGTATTGGTGCTTCGGGGGTCTTGCTAATGCGACATAGCACCCACCAACATTCCACCAGAATCTGTGCTGCAAAATCTAAATATCACTCCTTCCCTTCTGAGTCCTGCCATTTTTTGGTCACACATGAGGCATTGCCGTACTCGGGAGAAATTGGGGCACAGATTTTGGGGTGCTTTGTCTCCTTCATTCCTTGTGAAAATGAAAAATTTTGAGCCAGAACTGCATTTTTGTGTAAAAAATTTAATTTTTCATTTTCACTGCCCAGTTGTACCACAATTGGTGAAACCCCTGGGGGTTTGAAATGTACACTATACCCCTAGATGAATTCCCTGAGGGTGTAGTTTGCAAAATGGGGTCACTTGTGGGGGGGTTCCACTGTATTGGTGCTTCGGGGGTCTTGCTAATGCGACATAGCACCCACCAACATTCCACCAGAATCTGTGCTGCAAAATCTAAATATCACTCCTTCCCTTCTGAGTCCTGCCATGCACCCAAATGGTATTTTTTGGTCACATGTGAGGCATTGCCGTACTCGTGAGAAATTTGGGCACAGATTTTGGGGTGCTTTGTCTCCTTCATTCCTTGTGAAAATGAAATATTTTGAGTTAGAACTGCATTTTTGTGTAAAAAATTTAATTTTTCATTTTCACTGCCCAGTTGTACCAAAATTGGTGAAACCCCTGGGGGTTTGAAATGTACACTATACCGCTAGATGAATTCCCTGAGGGGTGTAGTTTGCAAAATGGGGTCACTTGTGGGGGGGTTCCACTGTATTGGTGCTTCGGGGGTCTTGCTAATGCGACATAGCACCCACCAACATTCCACCAGAATCTGTGCTGCAAAATCCAAATATCACTCCTTCCCTTCTGAGTCCTGCCATGCACCCAAATGGTATTTTTTAGTCACATGTGAGGCATTGCCGTACTCGTGAGAAATTGGGGCACAGATTTTGGGGTGCTTTGTCTCCTTCATTCCTTGTGAAAATGAAAAATTTTGAGCCAGAACTGCATTTTTGTGTAAAAAATTTAATTTTTCATTTTCACTGCCCAGTTGTACCACAATTGGTGAAACCCCTGGGGGTTTGAAATGTACACTATACCCCTAGATGAATTCCCTGAGGGGTGTAGTTTGCAAAATGGTGTCACTTGTGGGGGGGTTCCACTGTATTGGTGCTTCGGGGGTCTTGCTAATGCGACATAGCACCCACCAACATTCCACCAGAATCTGTGCTGCAAAATCAAAATATCCCTCCTTCCCTTCTGAGTCCTGCCATGCACCCAAATGGTATTTTTTGGTCACATGTGAGGCATTGCCGTACTCGTGAGAAATTGGGGCACAGATTTTGGGGTGCTTTGTCTCCTTCATTCCTTGTGAAAATGAAAAATTTTGAGCCAGAACTGCATTTTTGTGTAAAAAATTTAATTTTTCATTTTCACTGCCCAGTTGTATCAAAATTGGTGAAACCCCTGGGGGTTTGAAATGTACACTATACCCCTAGATGAATTCCCTGAGGGGTGTAGTTTGCAAAATGGGGTCACTTGTGGGGGGGTTCCTAACTTTTAGCATCTTATGGTGCCTAGAAACCTACATGGTGCCTAAAAAATAATCTCATAAAAAGGAGGCTCCAAAATCAAGTAGGTGCTCCTTCTATTATGAAGCCTGTGGTTTGGTCAACGTGCACACTAGGGCCACATATAGGATATTTATGAAAACAAAAGAATTGGGGGAATCAATTTTTAGTCACATTTCTCTAGTAAAATCTACTGTGTTCCTTAGAAAAATGTATTAAAATTGCAAATCTGCAAAAAAATGAAATTTTGAAATTTCACCTACACTTTGTTTTAATTCCTGTGAAACACCTAAAGGGTTAACAAACTTCCAAAATGCTGTTTTGAATACTGTGAGGGGTGCAGTTTTTGAAATGGCATCATTTAT
Organism: Crinia signifera; assembly: GCF_055691185.1. Classification (NCBI taxonomy): domain Eukaryota; kingdom Metazoa; phylum Chordata; class Amphibia; order Anura; family Myobatrachidae; genus Crinia; species Crinia signifera. The sequence continues at coordinate 112,806,901 of NC_139222.1, read as the reverse complement.
GGGGGTGTCTCACATACAAGTCCCTCAAAGTCACATCAGAACTGAACTGGTCCCTAAAAAAATCAGTGTTTGAAATTTTCTTGAAAATTTGAGAATTTGCTATTCATATTTTAAGCCTCCTAGTGTCCAAAAAAATTAAAAGGATGTTGAAATAATGATGGAAACATAAAGTAGACATATTGTCTATGTTAGTTATTAACTATTTTGAGTGGTAAGATTATTTGTCTCACAAGCAGAAAATTTAACATTTTGAAAATTGCTAAATTTTCCATTTTTTTACCGCATTTTGGTATTTTTCACAAAAAAACACAGACTGTATCGACCCAAATTTACCACTAACTTGAAGTACAATGTGTCACGAGAAAACAATCTCAAAATCACTGGGATAAGTAAAAGCAAAAAAAAGTTATCCCCACTTAAGTGATACCTGTCAGATTTGAAAAAAAGGGCTCTGTCAGGAAGGCAAAAACAGGCTGCGGCGGGAAGGGGTTAAGTTTAGTTAATTTAAGGACACCCGACCGACGCGATGCCCGCGATTTAGCCCCAAATCGGGGGCATCGCGTCGGTCGTGGCCGTTATAAGGGGCCGTGACGCGATGCCCGCGATTTCCCATAGACAGTAATGTTAAAAGACACGATGGACCCAATTTCCCATAGACAATAATGTTAAAAGACGCGATGGACCCGATTTCCCATAGACAGCAATGTTAAAATAAAATGACAATGTGAAATTGGCCAATATGGGCATTTCACATTGGATATGTTTTAAAAAAAAATGTTTCATGGCCCCCCACCACCGTTAACGCCACCCCGCTATTGACGCCAACCCGAAGCGTGGCGAGCGCAGCGAGCCCGCGAGGGGCGGCGGTACGCGTCCTCCGACCTTTTCATACCCCTACTATCCACTAGGGCGTGGAGTGAGAATAGAATAGTGTGGCGAGCGCAGCGTGCCACCGAGCCCGAAGCGTGGCGAGCGGACGCGGATACCTTCACAGGTATCCGCGTGCCCTTGCGGGCTTCACAGGTGTCCGCGTCCCCTCGCGGGGCTCGCTGCGCTCGCCACGCTTCGGGCACGGTGGCTCGCTGCGCTCGCCACACTATTCTATTCTCACTCCACGCCCTAGTGGATAGTAGGGGTATGAAAAGGTCGGAGGACGCGTACCGCCGCCCCTCGCGGGCTCGCTGCGCTCGCCACGCTTCGGGTTGGCGTCAATAGCGGGGTGGCGTTAACGGTGGGGGGGGGGGGCCCATGAAACATTTTTTTTTAAAACATATCCAATGTGAAATGCCCATATTGGCCAATTTCACATTGTCATTTTATTTTAACATTGTTGTCTATGGGAAATCGGGTCCATCGCGTCTTTTAACATTACTGTCTATGGGAAATCGGGTCGGAAATCGGGTCCATCGTGCCTTTTAACATTACTGTCTATGGGAAATCGAGGGCATCGCGTCGCGGCTCCTTATAACGGCCACGACCGACGCGATGCCCATGATTTCGGGCGCGATGAAAAAATCGGCAGCCCGGATAACTCACAAGTACACCCAAATCTAATTCTCTCTGCACAAGTTACATCTGCCCCACCCGCAGTGCACATGGTTTTGTCCATCTAAGAAGGATTTTGTCAGAAAGAATGGACTAGAATAACCCCCATAGTACTGTAAAATAATAATGTAAGCTAGGTTTACAAATGGAATGTGTATTAATGGGACTGAAAAGAATACTCATTTGTGTCGCACTGTTCCCGTATTTAATACTGACTATACTTTCAGTTTTCTTGATATAAATGTTGTGTGGATTTAAACAATTTTAGCACCCCAATTAAAAACAATCACCTTTCCTACAGATAATTGCCCACAACTTTCCATCTGGCATATTCCCTTCTGTCAACAGCTGCTGTGTTATACCTCTCCACTGCCATTGCTTCTGATAGTCTTCTTACTTAATAGCACCGGCTGCCAAAGTTCTCTGCAACTTTCTTTTTGTTTACATGCAGTGGAGATTCAATGCAATCAACAAAACTTCTATGAAAGTGGGTACTAGGCTCGGTATTCATCTGAAGATTGTGGACATCAATGATCATGCCCCGGAGTTCAAAAACAAGACTTATTATGTTTCAGTTAATGAAAGCGCTGTGCAAGGTACAGTATTGAAAGACGACTTGATTCGCCATCTGCTCACTGCTGTCGGGTCAGCTCATTTGCTCTCCTCTACTTGCTGCTAATTGCACAGCTATGCACAAATTGCTATGTGATGTAATGGTAATAAACTGTGCCTGTCAGGCCTTTACACCAGTTTATTTACTTATGAAAAAAAAGTTTTTCATTTTTATTTTCGTAATAGCATTCTCTGAATAAATGCCTGGCCTTGTCCAATTTCAATGACATATGGTTGATACTTTGGGGGGATTCCAACTGTCGAAATGTCCCAACAGTCGGAATACTGGGCATTTTTGACTGATCCAACACTAACTACACAGTCAGAATTCAATGTCGAGTGTCGGAAAGTCCATAGATTGTCGGAAATGACAGAGGATTCTCGGAAAATCCATGGCTGTTTCCGACAAAACAGATCTGACTTCAGAAAAAGTCAGCTCTGACACCCTTTATTGCTGTCGTTAATGGCAGCATTGCATAGGTGAGTGCCGATATTTCCCCTGTCGGATTGACACCCCTAGATTGGTTATCAATCGGCATATTAAAAATGATTTTCTGCCTAGGGCCTTGTACCTTTCTCAAACCTTTCCCACTTATGTTCTTTCCATCTGGCTTCTGTATACACAGAAAGTGATGAGGAACTTTGTGTGGGGAGGATGAAGGCAAAGATTCAGACACCCTATATAGATGCAGACATATAGGTAGCCGCCACCTTCCTCACTTTGCATTTACTATCATGCTATTCTCCACAATAGGACTCTAGATTGGAACAAAGAAGTAAGACAAACCCCAGTAGATGCTGCCTTCTGTGATGTTACCTCATGGCTATCATACAGTACTTACCTCTACTAATTAATCCAATGATTACTCCTACTCCCATCTGTTCTACAAACCAGAGGATACTGGAAGATATTGCCTTATTTAGACCTGATCGCATTGTAGTGAATTTCCAGCAGCCAGCGATCAGGTAGACTCCGCCCCACTATAGTGAACTCCTCCCTTGCGAGTTAATGTGTACGCTATATGAATAGATGTGTACAGCTACCAAAGAATTCACAACTGGAATATGTCCATAACCATTCGTTAGACGCTTACCACTGATTGATTTTTCCTTTGGTCACCACTTATGGAAAATGCTTTGTAGCCCCCGATTTACTCAGTGGCTGCGATGAAATCCACCTAGTTGAGGCCATTACTGATGTCACACACCCTTCCCTAAAATGCTTGGGCACCCCTGCATTTTGCTTAGACACGCCAAGTATTTATTCAGCCACTCCTGCGTTTTCCTTGGCACTCCCATTAAACGGCTTGTTACCACCCCCGAACGCCAGCTTCCTGTCAATCACCTTGCGAATAAAAGTAGTAAAAAGTAAAAAAAAAAATAGCAGTATTTCATCTCTGGAAGGTGTCGCCATGCGGATTGAGGCCCAAATGCATGCGCAGTGTATTGATAATCGGAAACTGTTTTATGTTGAACAAGAGCGGTCTAGTACCACATGGCCATCTTTAGCCTTCTCTCGACCCTTTTACCACTCTATCATTCTGAAGTTCAAATTCTTTTTTTCCCTAGTTTTACACCTAAAAATATATTTTTGTCATAGTTTATTGCTGCTATTTGAAATCATATTATTGGGCAGATGTAATAAGCCCTGGACAGTGATAAAATGCAGAGAGATAAAGAACCAACCAATCAGCTCCTAACTGTCATGTTACAGTACATAGCCCTATGTCTACAGACAATCTCATGACCAATTGTTTTTTTACTTGACATTTTGAGGCACACTGGAAAGATAACAACATTTTATTTTACTATTAGAATTACAACTTCCATCTAGATGTGAAAATATATTTATTTTCATAAAATGTTTAACTGTAATTTTGTAATGAATGTTTTCCTTGAGCATAGCATGGGTGCAGAATGTCACAGCTAGACTTGAAAGAGATGTCAGTAAGACAGACATTGATGACATTGATTGTTTTTCTTTTTAATCTTTGGGGTGTGAGTATAAGTTAATTTCTTTCCATGACAATGCGATGTGTCTGTTATAGGTAACACAATCTTTACAATGTTGGCATATGACAAGGATGAAGAGAACAGTCCAAACTCAGTCGTGAGTTATTTCCTACTGTCTCAGACGCCCACAGATCCTAACGTGGAGTTTACCATTGACAAAGAGAAAGGTTTCATCTCATTTAAAGGGTGTCTAAATTATGAGGTATGGGACAGATGCACTATAAAGACTAACAGAGTTTGACTTACAGTACGTTCAAATTGTTATTTCCCATTATATAACCTGTAACAAACTGGCAAAGTATACACTGACTTGAAAGCTCATTCTTAAAAGTTGAATAAATACATTAATACAAGAGATCTGATTTCTCATAGGAAAAAGAGCGTACCAGAACCAATGTATTAAAACGACTTGCTCTTCCATTAAGCCAGGAATGTCCAAAGTCCGGCCCGGGTACCAATTGCGGCCCGTAATGTCACTTCAAGCGGCCTGCAGTCTCCAGCCAGAAGTGGGTGGCTGGAGGCTGATGTGGGATGCACAGCACATGACTCTAGAGGTGGGACCCCGGCGAACGCGCCTTTACCTTGCTGGCTTGCTGTCTGCATTGGTGAGGGGGTGCCGGCTGCCACTGTGAGACGTGTTTGCCGTCTTTCAGATGTGTCCAAATCCTGCTGCTGCAATTATATATCACCCTCCACCGCGATCACAGTGACAGCAGTGTGCGGGAAGGGGAGGGGGGCAGCAAAGGGGAAGCTTGCTCCCGTAATATGCGGAGCAGAGTAGGGCAGCAGCTAGAGCGCAAGTATCTGTCTCCTGCAGGGGAATATACAGTGAAGGGAGGCAGTATGTGTTACATTCAGAGAAGGGTGGGCAGGCTAGGGGACATAGTGAATGGGGGCAGAGTGGGGGGCATACAGTGAATGGGGTACATACCGGGAAGGAGGGGCAGTTTATGGGAATATACAGTGAAAGGGGAAGAATGGGGGACATACAGTGAATGGGGCAGGCTGGGGGACATACAGTGAAGGAGGGGCACACTGGGGGACATACAGTGAATGGGGGCATGCTGGGGGACATACAGTGAATGGGGGCATGCTGGGGAATATACAGTGAATGGGGGCATGCTGGGGGACATACATTGAATGGGGGCATGCTGGAGGACATACAGTGAATGGGCGCACGCTGGGGGACATAGAGTGAATGGGGGCAGGCTGGGGGAAATACAGAGAAAGGGGGTCAGGCAGGGGAATATACAGTGAAGGAGGGGCATGCTGGGGGACATACAGTGAATAGGAGCAGAGTGGGGGGCATACAGTGAATGGTGCAGAGTGAGGGACATACAGTGAATGGGGGCAGAGTGGGGGACATACAGCGAATGGGGGCAGAGGGGCACAGTGGGGGGCATACAGTGAATGAGCAGAGTGGGGGACATACAGTGAATGGGGCAGAGTGGGGGCATACAGTAAATGGGGCAGAGTAGGGGACATACAGTGAATGGGGGCAGAGTGGGGGACCATTCTGATGTGATTAATGGTTCAAAGAATGTCAGGCTGAATGGTCGGCCCCCACACATTTTCACGTCACCATATCTGGCCCTCTTTGCAAAAAGTTTGGACACCCCTGCATTAAGCCGGATCTTTTTTATATTTACGGTCTTCTCTTATCTGCATATTTTAGGATTAAGTATTGGGGTCATGATTGCTACTTTTTTATGCTTTAATGAAATGATAAATCGTACGTTTATTTTTCAATGCATACAATTCATATACAGAGTTCGAGCATTCCATCAAATATTGTGCTATTAAAATATACTTACTGTATACATGCTTTCAAGTACAGCAGTAAATGTATCATTGTACGAAAGCATTCACACATACATATTCATTTAATTGCCTATCACCACTGTGCTGGTATGCATTAGTCATGTATGAATAAATATGTGATTTAAAGTATATTATATAGATATATAAACATGCGCTAGAATCAGTGTATAGAGAAAAAAGGATTAAGAATTTATTTGACATACATATTTAACTGGCCAGTGATAAAAATAGACATTATAAAATCGAATACAGGTTGAGTATCCCGTATCCAAAATGCTCGGGACCAGGAGAATTTTGGATAACGGATTATTCCGTATTTCGGAATATTTTAATATTTCAATGATGTATTTTGAAGTATCTTGCATTTATGCTGTATAAACACATAATATACACACAAATATATTTTATTACCACATAAAATACACACAAATATATTTTAATTGTTCAAAAAACAAGGTTTCAAAACGTGAAACAAAATGTGTGTACTATCTCAGCACTGAATTTGAATGCCAAGCAATCATTGTCTTGCACATATATAGTGCCAGTTACATATCATGTCCCCAGTGATGCTGTTACATATGTCCCCAGTGAGTTTTTAGCAAAAAAAATTTTTTTTTTCACTTTCTGGAATGTCCGTATTTCGGAATAATTCGGATAACGGATATTCGGATACGGGATACTCGACCTGTATATACACAATGATGGTAACTAATTGATAATCTGCTGTGTCCCGGTTGGCTTGATTATATAGGTAGCCGGTGATTAGTTTGAAAAAAACTTTCATGGGACAGTTATATCCAGCTGTGCTCTCCACAGTGTGTCATCAATTATAGTTATTTATGGATACAATTTTCATAGTCCACTGTCTGGCCAGACAGAAAAAATAGGTGACCCAGTGTCTGCTGGTTTGCTGAACATTCAGCCACTGTTAATATGCTAGATTGAAAAAAAGTCAGTACTTGCTTTTTAGGCTGGCAGGTATGGGATCCCGTTTTGGAGCTCCAGAAAGGATAGTGTAGGTAGCATTCAGTTGTATGACGCGTTTCTCCGCCTCTTGTAGGGTGTCCGCGGCTTCCAACCGGGACACAGCAGATTATCAATTAGTAACCATCATTGTGTATACATTTGATTTTATAATGTTTATTTTTATCACTGGCCAGTGAAATATGTATGTCAAATAAATTCTTAAGCCTGATTCTGATTCTAGCGTGTGTTTATATATCTCTATCTTTTTTGTTGTCACTTTGGGAGCTGGCGATTCCCTCTCGCACTGCCTGAACCATATATGTATTAGAGTTTTTTATTTTATTTTATGTAAATTGTATTTTTAATTTCTGTATGGAGTTTGGTACACATTTGTGGATGTTAATAATATGTTGAAACAGAGTTTTGGGTCAACAGTGATAAGCGCCGGTTCTTACCGTGAAGTATATTAGTCTATTTTATGGTACTGTCCATGGATGTGCAATGTTACATACAAAATTAGTACAATAACAGTATATTAGTCCAGTGGAATGGAGCTATGCGGATCATAGGCATTCTGGAAATTGTGCGAATTGTAAGTTTTCCCAATGAACTGGACCATTTTGCAACATGACTTGGACTGGCCAGAAACATACCTCCCAACTTTACCAGGGTTGGAAGTGGGACCTGCTGCGCTAGTATACGCCCCCATACCCTGAGCAGCTGGGAAGCCCCCCAGATCCCCTCCTCGCATTTGCATATGCTGTTCTTTGCATAGTAGCCATGATCACAGGCTCTCCCAAGCAGCCCCAATCCACCCCTCCCTGCAAATGCACATGCTGGACATTGTTGCTTGAGGGTGGGACAGTGGTACAGTGTCCAATTGGCGGGACTGTCCTGTGTAACTGGAACAGTTGCAGAAATGAACACCACTTAGAGATTTCAGAAATCAGTATCTTCCATTTGACCTATGTGCATAAATGTGAACATAAACCAGCATAGAGAATTTGAACAGGGCAGTTGCATCATATAAACTATAGATAGCCCCGATATCCTCTTGCAGTACTTTGCTTTGTGAAATACTGTACCATGAGGGTCATGCCATATATTGTATTTAAGTAATGAGAGGTGACCTGAATGCAATTGTAAGCCAAGCGTCAGTGGCGTAACTATGGTGTGGCAGCCCTGGCTGTGGCTTGGGGGAGCCAGCGGTCTCGGGGCGCACTGAAATATACCTGCTGTCCTGTACGAATACACAGTTTGCTGTCACTTAGCAGTAGTGGGCTGCGGTGGCTGTGTACTGTAGCTGTGTACCGTAGCTGACACCCCCCCCCCCTCCCCAGTCTCCTCGCCTCCTGTGCACCTGTGCCCGCACACACTTCCGCTAGTATCACCTGGTGATGGAAGGCTACAGTATGTCCTTCCTTTTATACCGCATGTGCGGACGTCACTCGCGGGCACCACAAATTTTTTGGCGGGGGAGGTCAATTTAGTAAATTTATAGTTACGCCACTGCCAAGCGTAGTGTAAATAAGTAAGTAAGTTTCATTTATATAGCGCACTTTCTCCAACAGGACTGTGCATGTAGTGGTGATTTTTTTAATACTAAAATGATGAATAAAATCTATATTTTTTCATTATTGATTCACTTTATAAATTAATAAAACCAATTTTAGAGAACGGCTTCCCCATAATGTATTGAACTAATTAAATCTCTTCTTTTTTGCAGAGTTATAAAAATTACAAGCTGGTAATAGAAGGCAGAGACAACGGCGTGGACATACAACAGAGCAGCACCTGTGAGGTCCACGTTACTGTGTTAGACCGTAACACTAATCCACCACAGTGGTCCGAGCCAACTGTACGTATCTAACAGCAGATATAGGGGAGTGGGCTTCTATATCCAGCCCACTTTTTTTCTAATTTGTAAGTGTTGCTTAGATTTGCAGCCTGCTTTGTAGTGTAGTGTGGGCTGCAGAACAGTCATTTTGCCATATTACATTGGCTGTCTAAGATTATATGTTTATGTTGACTGTGTTGACATTCCGGTAACAAAAAAAAATCCACTTTTTCATTGTCGACCTTAACCATGTCGACCTAATGACCCCGTCGACTTTCACTCATGTCGACCTTCACTCATGTCGACCTAAGTGCATGTCAACATAATGTTGTCGACCTAATGCTTGTCGACCATTATGCTGGTGACCTACTGATCCACACCCGTGTCAAGAGATAAAGTACCAACCAATCATCATCTGCAGTAACGACTATTTAACAGGCTATGGCAGGGCTGGCCAAACCGGTCTTCCAGATCTAACAAACATGTTTTCAAACATACAATATGGTGCAGTTATTCTTTACCCACACATTCTTCTGATCCATGGGTGGTTCCATGTTTTCCCAACCACCTGTAGATCTAGATTCTAAAGAATGTGTCGGTTAAGAATGAATGCAGCACATGTTTGAAAATGTGACATTTTGTAATGACTACACCAGTGTACCAGCTAGACCAGGGCTGGGCAATTGCGGCCCTCCAGATGTTGATGAACTACACATCCCAGCATGCCTTGCATCAGTTTCAGCATGGCCACATAGCAAAACTAATGCAAAGCATCCTGGGATGTGTAGTTCATTAACATCTGGAGGGCCGCAATTGCCCAGCCCTGAGCTAGACGGTCTGGAAAACATAAACTGTCAGTAGATCTCAAGGACTGGTTTGGCCACCCCTGGGCTATGAGGTCTCCTGTATCTATTAAGGAATCTATGTACTAAGACTTAGGGAAACCTAGGTAAAGTACCTGTCAACCTAGGTAAAGTACCTGCCATTCAGCTCCTAACTGCCATGTGTTTGAAAAATTAAAGGAGCTGTTGGTTTGTACGTACTTTATTTCTCTCTGACCTCTTGGATACATGTCCCCTAAAATTTGTTAAGGCAATACCAGGGGACAACTTCTGCTGGAGACTTTGAAGATTGCCACAGCTGCAGTGATTTTATTTTTTTTAAAGTGTGCAATGTGGCCCTGTGTTTTGAGGCCCACTGTGCCCAGCGGAAAAGTAGTTCAATAAAAGGTTAATGAACACATATTGCATACGACATTTGTATACTTATGCGTAATTACCATACTAAGAGAATAATCAATGATACCATTCCCAGATTTTTGGTTATAAAGGTGAAAGTATTTCCTTATTACTGTAGCTTGCAACTGTTCTTAAGATATTATATTGTCAAGCAGCCTTTCTGTGAGCTGAACCAGATGGATTTGTAATTTGCCATAAGAACATTACTAACTCTTTTATTAACAAGTGAATTTGTCAAAATAGGTGTAAAAATTGGCAAGCAAACATTTGTATTCATCACAATAACCTGTAAACGTTTACCTTATATAGGAATGAAATCCGATTTTTTACACAATATTTTTTATTTGAATTTATATAACAAATGTTGGTGTATTATAATAAAGCCGCCGTTACATAGTTAGCGTAGTGTTCCTGCCAGAATCAGCGTAGTATTCCTGCGGCCAGCATAGTCAGCATCCCTGTCAGTATCAGCGTTGTGTTCCCGCAGCCAGCGTAGTTAACGTAGTCAGCAACCCACTCAGTAACAGCGTTGTGTTCCCGTAGCCAGCGTACGTAGTCAGTATGTTCGCGGCTAGCCAGAGCTTACGTAGTTAGTGTAGTCAGTCAGCGTTACGCAGTTAGCGTAGTCAGTCAGCACTTATTGACCATTTTAACCTGCCTGATATGACAGGTGTGAATGTTTTCCTGAAACACCACCACTATCCATGTCAGCCAGAAGCGTGGTGAGCGTAGCGAGCCCCGTGAGGGGCCGTGGTACGCGTCCCCCCGACCTGATCATACCCCCACTATCCACATCCGCTTGCCATGCTTCGGGCTCGGTGGCTCGCTGCGCTCGCCACACTTTATAAAATCAACTCCAGGCTGATGTGGATAGTGAGGGTATGTACAGGTCAGGAGGATGCGTACCGCGTCCCATCACGGGGCTCGTTACGCTTGCCACGCTTTGGGCTGACGTGGATAGTGGGGGTTACGCTTGCCACGCTTTGGGCTGACGTGGATAGTGGAGGTTTGACGGCATTTACCAGATTTTGACATGGAGCACTGGCAAATGTGCCCTTTTTTGTGCACGAGACACACGTTCGCCACATCCCATGACCCTGTCCGGATCGGGTACACTTGTGCATATGAGACGCTCACACGTTCAACTAATATGGAGCGCCTCTCTGCCAGCGTCTGCCAGGGTTGGGGATCAGGCCATTCCCGGCGCTGTATGTGAAGCGCGTCCTCCGATGCATCTGCCAGGGCAACCGACCCTGTGGACACCGGCAGCTTTACTCATTACTTTACACTACGCTGACTACATAGCTCTGACTACACCAACTACGTTGCGCGCGCCGGCGCTGTGATAATACACAAGTACCCAAATGTTAGCTACGCTTGCATTTTAAGTGGGTATTTTGCACATTTCTCACAGAAATGTTGGCACTCAAAGGGTATAACATACCTCCTTTTTATAACAGGTTCACAGTTATCTTAAAGGCTGCAGTCTCGAGAACTTTGGTTTGTCTCCCAAAATAGCTGGCTCACCTCTGCATAAACATCAGGCGTACTTTAAAAATATTTACAGACATCTGATTTGTTTTCTCATCTACAGCTTAGTACCAGTATAGCTGAACGTGAAGAGAATGTAACCATTTTGCGACTCGGTGTAACAGATGGAGATACCAAGTTTACCTCTGCATGGAGGGCAGTGTACTCTATTGTGCATGGCGATGATGAAGAAAACTACAAAATCAAGACTGATCCCATAACAAATGAAGGGATTCTTACTGTAGTGAAGGTAAATATACAGAAGTAATATATGTACAGACCAGTACAAGAGTGCATACCATGGGTGACATTCTATGGGATGAGATAAATGCGCATTTTTTTTATCGCACCACTTCAGCCTTTTTAAAATCGCAAGATTGGCCCGTTTTTCGCATATTTAATAAGATGCGAAAAACGGGCCAAATAGTGCGAATAGGTGCGAGGTGGTGCGATGTCTTTAGTCCTGAAAATGTGCGATTTTCATGTCTGAAAATCGCACGTTTGCAGGAAAGCGCAAATTAAAATTAAAAAAAAAATGAGCGCGGGGTCCCCCGCCCGAGCATAACCAGCCCCGGGCTCATTGAGCCGATGCTGGTGACATAAAATCAGGGTCCCCGACAAATAGGGGTCCCCTTGATTTAATGAAACCAGCACCAGGCTCAAGGTCCAGCGCTGGTTCCCAAAATACGGGGGACAAAATGACTAGGGGTCCCCCGTATTTTAAGAACCAGCACCAGACCCAACCAGCCAGCAGGGTAATGCCACAGCCGGGGGACACTTATTATATAAGGTCCCGCGGCCAAAGCATTAACCCCCTGGCTGGTCAGCATGGGCAGGGGTCCTGGGGAAGTGGGGACCCCCCCAAAGAAGGGGTCCCCCCCTCCAGGACTTACCAGCCCATGCTGAAAGTCCAGGGCTGTCCCCGATGCCCCTGGGCGGTGGGCATCGGGCTGATGTAAAGTGTAAAAAAAAGAATATAAAATATTGTTTTCTACTGTAGAACTATGAGTACCAGCAAGCCTACCCCGCATGCTTGGACTTGGAGAACCACAAGTCCCAGCATGCGGGGCATTAAAGGGCCCGCTGGCACTTGTAGTTCTACAGTACAAAAAATAGTGAAATAAAACACACTGACACCCTGAAAAATAAAAGTTTAATACACACATAACACACACACTGATACTTACCTACCTTGAGCCCGTAGGTCGGTCCCTGGATCCTGGGTCCGGGCTCTGGGGCTCCAGGGCAGAAGAGTCCGGTTCCGGGGCCTTGGTCCTGGTTCCGGGGCTGATCCGGGGTTCCGGGGCTCCTGGGCTGAAGAATCCGGGGTCTAGGATCCGAAGTAGTCCACAGGGGTACCTGAGGAAGGAAATCCTACTCACCTGGTCCCCGGCGACGACATCGGCATCCTCTCTGGCAGACGCGCTGCTCCCGGCTGGTACCCGCTCTCGGACTGAAGAGGCGCAGAGATTTTCATCTTCCGCGCCTCTCCTCCGGATGATTCTATTGGCCGCCTAGCGGCCAATCAGGAGCCGACTTTCTCGGCTCCTGATTGGCCGCTAGGCGGCCAATGGAATCATTCTGAGAAGAGGCGCGGAAGATGAAACATCTCTGCGCCTCTTCAGTCCGAGAGCGGGTACCAGCCGGGAGCAGCGCGTCTGCCGGAGAGGATGCCGATGTCGTCGCCGGGGACCAGGTGAGTAGGATTTCCTTCCTCAGGTACCCCTGTGGACTACTTCGGATCCTGGACCCCGGATTCTTCAGCCCAGGAGCCCCGGAACCCCGGACCAGCCCCGGAACCAGGACCAAGGCCCCGGAACCGGACTCTTCTGCCCTGGAGCCCCGGAGCCCGGACCCAGGATCCAGGGACCGACCTACGGGCTCAAGGTAGGTAAGTATCAGTGTGTGTGTTATGTGTGTATTAAACTTTTATTTTTCAGGGTGTCAGTGTGTTTTATTTCACTATTTTTGTACTGTAGAACTACAAGTACCAGCGGGCCCTTTAATGCCCCGCATGCTGGGACTTGTGGTTCTCCAAGTCCCAGCATGCGGGGTAGGCTTGCTGGGACTCATAGTTCTACAGTAGAAAACAATAGTTTATATTCTTTTTTTTACACTTTACATCAGCCCGATGCCCACCGCCCAGGGGCATCGGGGACAGCCCCGGACTTTCAGCATGGGCTGGTAAGTCCTGGAGGGGGGGGGACCCCTTCTTTGGGCGGGTCCCCACTTCCCCAGGACCCCTGCCCATGCTGCCCAGCCAGGGGGTTAATGCTTTGGCCGCGGTACCTTATATAATAAGTGTCCCCCGGCTGTGGCATTACCCTGCTGGCTGGTTGGGTCTGGTGCTGGTTCTTAAAATACGGGGGACCCCTAGTCATTTTGTCCCCCGTATTTTGGGAACCAGCGCCGGACCTTGAGCCTGGTGCTGGTTTCATTAAATCAAGGGGACCCCTATTTGTCGGGGACCCTGATTTTATGTCACCAGCACCGGCTCAATGAGCCCGGGGCTGGTTATGCTCGGGCGGGGGACCCCGCGCTCGTTTTTTTTTTTAATTTTAACTGTTTAATTTTTTTTTTACACCAGAACCCTGCACAGAACATTGCGATCTGTGCAGGGTTCTGGCTAATTCGCCCATCAGAACCTGGTCTGATTTTTGGGCGAATTATAGACACACTTTATACAAATCGCATACCATTAAATATGCGATTTGTATACTTTTTCATGTGAAAACATCTGGATGCGATGTGCTGCGAAAAGCAACCATCGCATTTCCAGTGTGTCCAACTTGTTGGCAAAAATCGCACTTTTTTCACATTTTCGCAGCTCATTAATTATGCAAAAATGGGAAAAAATGCGATTTCGGCCGTTTTTGCGAAAGTAATCGCAAAAGTCTATTTATCTCATTCCATAGAATGTCACCCCATATGTACTGTACTGCAACATGAGCGTTGTCTACTGAAACATTTCACACTGGTTAGTTAATGTTTCATAACGCTCTCTTCTGACTTAGTTAAGTGACTCAAGAACATGTTTGTTTGCAAAAAGTCTTCGTTTTTAGTGGCCTTATATCTCGTTTACATTTCACAAAATGGTTGTTTGTGAATTTTTTTTATATGTAAAAGCAAAATATTAGTCTCTTCCTCACCTCCACCCGATACATTTCCTATCACGTTTCACTCCAACTAATCATCTCCATCTGTTCCTCCCTCTAGACAAGCTGATTAGTCATCCCATTAGCAAAAGCATGCATATATTTATTTCCATCGACACACAGTCAGAGCGCATATATTTCCTCTAGCTACGCCTGTCTGAGTAGTCTAAGCCTAATCCATGCTATTCTGCAGTGATGTCTGTGCTGTACCGTAAGTGCCTACTCTCCCCAATTAGGGATCTATCTCCTAACCTTTAGAGGGAGCAGACAATGCTGCCCAGAGAGCATCCAGTTGCCACAAGAAGACATGGTATGTATCATAGCATCAAGCCCCCATGCTTAAGCGCCTAGTGAGATGCTTAACTGGGGAACCCCTGAACAGAGTCCTGATGGGGAATGGGTAAGTATACTTAACTTCTTCCCCTACCTCCTAACCCTCACTACTTGCAGCCTAACCCTAACCCTTCCCCCGCCGCCAAGATTAAACCTCCTCATTAGTGCCTAACCCTAAGTTCCCCCTAGTGCATACACCTTACCCCTCCCCCCGCACCTAATGATTTCTTACAATCCGGACGCTGGCTGTCGGGAACCTAACATCGCCATATCCACTGATGTTGGGATTCTAGTGCCGGTATTGTGTCCTGCAGTTGGGATACCAGTGCTGGTATTTCAACCACCGACATCCCACCGACATCCCAATTGTTGCCATGCTTTTGGTCGTGTGTCGATTATTTGGGAGTGCCGCCGGTGGAACACACATATATATATATATATATATATATATATATATATATATATATATATATATATATATATATATATATATATATATATATAACATGTGTGTGTGTATATATATATATATATATATATATATATATATTAGGGCGGAGTGAAAAAACTGAAATTGAGAAATTCAAAATCGGCTAGTGTGGAAAAGTTGTGACTTGACCTGAATAAGAAACGTGCAAAAGCATTTTGATCTGAGTCAACATCTTCTGTTCTGGCAAGAGGCCTGAAGTTTAACTTTTTTGGTGAAAATGACGAAAACTATGAAGATGCTCCAATCTAGTTAAAACTATGTCAGGATGTCTTAGAGTGGTTCATTAATATACTTTAGCTTAGTAAAAGAGAGTACAAGCTTTTCCTAGTGCAAAGTGACTGACTTTGGTGGGAGAAAAAATCCCTAATAATTGACCTATTTTCATGGTCACAATTGTGAATATTGTGTGTTTTCTCCTGAACGTGTTTATAATAGAAGAAGCACAAATACTCTAAATGGAATTTCGGTGACACTGTGTGAAATATAACACTGCATAATGGCCCTTAATCAGACCTGATCCCAGTACAAATTTGTTCTCAAAATGGGCAAAACAAATGCTGCATTGCAGGTGGGGCAGATGTAACGTGCTGAGAGAGTTAAATTTGGGTGGGGTGTGTTGAAACTGAAATCTAAATTACAGTGTAAAAATAATGCAGCCGGTATTTACCTTGCACAGAAACAAAATAACTCGCACAAATCTAAAGGTGGCCATACATCTACAGATCGATTGTCAGATTGGGCCGGTTGGAACAAACACCTGGTAATATCTGAATAACTGTTTTTTGGCAGTTTTCCAGCATTTCAAAGCAAATGGTCAACTGTCTCTTGCTCTCATACATTACCAGGATTTTGTTCCAACCAGACAGATCGGACAATAAATCTGTAGATGTATGGCCACCTTAAATCTCTCTGCACATGTTACATCTGCCCCACCTGCAGTCCAGCATTTTTTTGCCCATTTTGAGAACAAATTTGTACTGCAATCAGGTCTGATTAAGGGACATTATGCAGTGTTATATTTCACACCGTGTCACTGAAATACATGAAATTGGATTTATGCTGCTCTCTTTGCAGTGCATATACAAAGATAGACAATCCTGTGTATATAAATAAGAAATAACTGTTGCAGTCTGTTATTGAAAAACAGTAACTGTTACAATAAGTATTACAAGTAAGTGTAAACTGTCTAATGTATCATTTTACATATCACTTCTGTTTATTGACAGAAAAACAGTGTTGCATCCCCTATACTGGGAACATGATTGGGCTGCATTACAGCAAATAATTATGCCAAAGATAAGCCAATATATTAACTGTTAAATATGTTGAAGTGTATTATGATGTAATAGATTGTAAGCTTGCAGCAGGGCCCTCTAACCCCCAAGTCTGTCTGTCATTACCCAGTTTGTTTTATCACTGTCTATTATTGTAAAGCGTAAAGGAATCTGCTGAGCTATATAAGAAACTGTAAATAAATAAATAAACAAATACATCTAATGTTTAGGGAAAAACAAAACAAGAACATTGATTAAAAAAATAACAGGTTAATCATTCTATGAGTGGTGTCCAGCAGTACATATATGCCAATCACTGTGTTCATTTCTAGACAGCAGGGCCGTCTTAACAGCAGTGTGGGCACCTGGGCAAAGCAATGCACTGGGGCCCTTACCCATTCTCCCCTCCTAGGGGTGGGGGGTGCTATCAGCAGCAGCTTAGATGCCCCACGGGTGGCAGGGGGTGCTCTATCTTCCATTCACCATGTAGGACATGGAGCAGTAACTTCTGCTAATTACTCCTTTACTGCACAGGTGGTGGGAGGGAGAACACTAACGTGTGGAAGGGGGCACTGAGCTGTATGAAGGGTCCCTTGTAAATGACTTTCATCGAGGTAGGGGGTGTTTTATACACATGGGACGGTTGGATAATGGAGTGGGCTTAATATTCGTCATTTTCCGGTGGAAGGGCAGCTTGTTTGACTGCAGATATCGCCATTATCTGGAAATAGATTTCTTAGCCTAGTATAAAAACCTAGAGTCCCAACTTTCAGGAGGTGCTGGGAACTTGGGTATCAGAGATCAGGAGCCAGAGCAATCCATTGACAAAAATATAAAACTACACCAGACGTTTGGAGCTGGAGCAGGGACCGGCTGCTTGAAGGCTGATATCTCTGGTTCTGGGCATGATAGAGACTAGTGTCAGAGAGAACCTGAGAAATATGACTGGAAATTGTAATTAACAGGTCGGATGTGGACTGCTGCTTTGAAGTTGGATATCTGCAGTTCCCCAGGGCCAATTTTCAAAATTCTGGTATCCCTGGAAATAGGGGATCCTCAGCTATCAACATAGAGCCCTTATACGCCTGGGGCCCCTGGGCAAGTGCCCATTAAGCCCATACAAAAAGACAGCCCTGCTAGGCAGGATTGATCAG
Source organism: Crinia signifera (assembly GCF_055691185.1). Taxonomy (NCBI): domain Eukaryota; kingdom Metazoa; phylum Chordata; class Amphibia; order Anura; family Myobatrachidae; genus Crinia; species Crinia signifera. The sequence continues at coordinate 112,788,933 of NC_139222.1, read as the reverse complement.
CAATACTTATTACAGCATAATGCACTTTAATGTATTTAACTGTTAATACATTGGCTTATCTTTGGCATAATTATATGCTGTAATGCAGCTGCAGGTGGGGCAGATGTAACATGTGCAGAGGGAGTTAATGTGGCCATACATCTACAGATTTATTGTCCGATCTGTCTGACAATACTGGTAATGGATGAGAGCACTTTGCTTTGAAATGCTGGAAAACTGCCAAAAACTGTCATTCAGATATTACCAGATATTTGTTCCAACCAGCCAGATCTGACAATCGATCTGTAGATGTATGGCCACCTTTAGATTTGTGTTGAGTTATTTTGTTTCTGTGCAGGGTAAATACCTGCTGCATTATTTTTACACTGCAATTTAGATTTCAGTTTCAACACACCCCACCCAAATTTAACTCTCTCAGCACGTTACATCTGCCCCACCTGCAATGCAGCATTTGTTTTGCCCATTTTGAGAACAAATTTGTACTGCGATCAGGTCTGATTAAGGGCCATTATGCAGTGCTATATTTCACACAGTGTCACTGAAATTCCATTTAGACTATTTGTGCTTCTTCTATTATAAACACGTTCAGGAGAAAACACACAATATTCACAATTGTGACCATGAAAATTGGTCAATTATTAGGGATTTTTTCTCCCACCAAAGTCAGTCACTTTGCACTAGGACAAGCTCGTACTCTCTTTTACTAAGCTAAAGTATATTAATGAACCACTCTAAGACATCCTGACATAATTATAACTAGATTGGAGCATCTTCATAGGTTTCGTCATTTTCACCTAAAAAGTGAAACTTCAGGCCTCTTGCCAGAACAGAAGATGTTGACTCAGATCAAAATGCTTTTGCACGTTTCTTATTCAGGCCAAGTCACAACTTTCCCACACTAGCCGATTTTGAATTTCTCAATTTCAGTTTTTTCACTCCGCCCTAATATATATATATATATATATCACCTAAAACAAACAGAGGGGGCGCTTCATGGTGTAATATCGTTTTAATAAAAACGTGGAAATCACTTTAAAAACTTTTCTCCCACGGAGAAGATAAAGCCCGTACCGAAGTAATCATCCGGTGTGGGCTGAATACCACAAGATATGTAAAACAATCCACTGGTTCAATACTGCATGCCCAGAATTTTAAACGTGTCACTCACGGTACCACTCGGCAAGACGCCGGCGCCTCAGCGTCTCAGCAGCGGGGCTTCCAAACAGCGTGAACACAGCGGACTCACAGATGCGTCACACAGACCACGGGGGCGTGGTCTGTGTGACGCATCTGTGAGTCCGCTGTGTTCACGCTGTTTGGAAGCCCCGCTGCTGAGACGCTGAGGCGCCGGCGTCTTGCCGAGTGGTACCGTGAGTGACACGTTTAAAATTCTGGGCATGCAGTATTGAACCAGTGGATTGTTTTACATATCTTGTGGTATTCAGCCCACACCGGATGATTACTTCGGTACGGGCTTTATCTTCTCCGTGGGAGAAAAGTTTTTAAAGTGATTTCCACGTTTTTATTAAAACGATATTACACCATGAAGCGCCCCCTCTGTTTGTTTTAGGTGGAGTTTACGTTTGGAGTCCCGTGGGAATCGGGACATTCAGAGGGGAGCTGCACCTAGTAAAATTCATTTGGACTGGTGTGGATTATACATCCAAAGAACTTGTTTCCTTGGACTGAACGGACTTAATAGTGTCAGCGCACCTATATTTGTTTTGTATATATATATATATATATATACCGGATTCAGTATGAAATCCTGGCGTTCAAAATCCCGATGCCGGAATCCCGACCGCCGAAATCCTCGCCACACAGCGGGCCCGGTGCCGAGCGACGCTCGGCACGCTAATTTATTCTCCCTCCAGGGGTGTCGTGGACACCCACGGAGGGAGAAAGGGTCGGGATTCTGTACGCCGGGATCCCGACCGCCGGGATTTTAACTGCATCCCTATATACCACCACAATAGTGCTAAATAGCGCCCAGTTGTTACAATAGTCTTTCTTGTCTTAAACCATCCATAGACACATTTCACAAATAAAAAAACATTTATTGTAAAATCACTTTTAAAAACAATTAGTTGTTCACACAGTTGTTTCTCAACAGAGGATTTTCTTTTAAACAATGGATGTATACAAATACCCGACGCGTTTCTTCTCGCTACGAGACTTCATCAGGGGTGCTTTACATATATCTTAATAGATCTGTATGGAAGTTTCTCAATAATGAACAATTTTCAGTATTGGTATTACTGTCAATGGCTCAGAAATGACTCCTCATTGGATGTATTATAACTTTAATATACAGTCTGTTTACTGGTCCATAGTCATTCTTCTCTTTTAAATATGAAGAATATCGATTGGATGTTTGGTTTCTGATAGATCAGGTATTTGTGCGATCAGTGCGCCTCCATATACATAAATGTCTGTGATCAGGACCACAATTCAGAATTATTTCTCCAATGAATAGATAATCTTATAGTCCTTAGACATAAACTTTCAAAGGAACAAGGAAACTTCCTGGTATCACCAGCAGTAGTGTTCTCCTCTGTGTCACAGAGGAGAACACTACTGCTACACTACTAATTGTGGTCCTGATCACAGACATTTATGTATATGTAGGCGCACTGATCGCAAATACCTGATCTATCAGAAACCAAACATTCAATCGATATTCTTCATATTTAAAAGAGAAGAATGACTCTTGATAAAAGTGCACGGGCACTAAAACGTTGACCACAAGCTGGGCATCTGTTGTATTTCTTTCCCAGTCTGGGAGTGCCGCCGTCCACACAACCCTATATATATATATATATATATATATATATATATATATATATATATATATATATATATATATATATATATATATATATATATATATATGACTTAGTAGGACCGGCACTCCTAGCTGAGCACAACCAGCTGCCAGGCTCATTTTACAAACCAGGGGTGTAATCCCTGGTTTGCATGCGACTGTGCAATACCTTACATCTCTGAATCAGGTCCATTGTATGACACAGGTTATATAACTACTTCCCACTCAATTTAGTGCACAAGTATTCTGCTCATGTAGTTAGGACCATAGGTTCATTCACTTATCTTTTTTATATATAATCTTTGTTTACTTACAGCCCTTAGATTTTGAGAAGACCACCCACAGCAATCTCTCCATAATGGTAGAAAATGAAGAACCACTTTATAGTTGCAAAATCTTGCAGAAGCCCCTATCAGGATTGTGGGTATTAGATTCATCAAAAGGTCGATTAGGAAAGTCAAATCCGACAGGAAAGATTACAGTTGCTGTAATAGATGTGAATGATCCTCCCGTATTTAAACCTCAAACAATCCTGATCACTCTGGAAGAACATTCTATAGGACCGGGCTCTGTGCTGACAACAGTTGTGGCCAAGGACCCAGATATCTCTGCACCAAATAAAATTAAGTAAGTATTCACTGGAAAATAACTTCTGTAATATCGGTATTGAATGGGAACACTGGTTAATGGCACACTGATAAGGCAAATCAACATACTGGGTGCATTTGTTATATACTTGGAGAGAGAAAGGCGGAAAATCAAGAAATTATGTTAATTACCTGCACTCGAATGATAAGACAAATATTGTATATACAGTATGTATACATACATATATCTCTCTCTCTATATATATATATCTATATCTATATATATATATATATATATATATATATATATATCTATATATACAGAATTGAGGTGCGCTACAAATTTTATCACCAATGCCCACTTATTTGGTGGCTATTTAAAAGGTAAGTCAAAGAAGTAAAAACAAATAGACATTTATTAAAGAATACAGAATGTAGATTTTCTTCAGATATGCATTTCCATTATTCAAGATGTGTCACATAAGAAACACTCCGCTGAGGACAGGTGCAAAAATATATTTAGGGCCTCTGCTCCTTTGTCGGCACCAAGTTCATAATAAGCCACATGACGCTGGGATATAATTGCCTACTCTCCAGGCCCTGTGTGAGACACATACTCCCTGGTATCCTGGTAAGAGTGGGTATCCTTCCAGGATTCCTCCCACTTTTTAAAGAAGTGGGCAAAATGGGGAGATAAAAAACAATGAATTTATATTCCCTGTGAATAAGGTGAGACCTATTGATGCAATTTTATGACAGAGAGGGCAAGGCAGAGGGAGACAGGAGGATTTTGGGGTAACAAGGAGAATTCGAGTGCGGCAAGGAGAGGCAACGGGTAACATGGAAAGGCAGAGAGGTCCTACACAGTCTAAACATCAGGGTGAATATATTTTTGCAGGGGTGGGAATGGGGCCTACTGTATGTTGTGTCTGTGAAGGGAAGCCCCATCCTCTATGCGCTCTAGTTTGGCAATTAATTAGGCAGACTCTGACACCTCCAGTTACACTAGCTGTGATTGGCCTTTCATTCACAGACAGTTGTGAACCAGAGAAAATGTACAGCTGTCTGTGAGTTAGAGGCAGTATTCTATGTGATCATCAGTGCTGATCAGGGGTTAAAGTGAGGGGGGGATGGGGTGCAACTGAGTTCCGCCACCTCTAATGGTAATTGGGGGGGGGGGGGGGGTGTTATAGGAATAGAGTTCCACCACCTCTCCAGGCTGCTGACAATTATAGCCCCACTGTATGGGATTTAGAATCAGCCCATGCCAGCTGACACATTAAAATTACAGTAGAAATGAATATATTGTAGTAGTTTAACATGACAGTCATGGACAGTATCCCAGATACTAGATGACTAGAAGTCATCCTGTGAGCAGACATGTATTTGTGGCTGCCTGCTACCTACCTAGACTTCCCCATTACACTACTTTTTCAGGTACATTATAGAGAATGATACAGCAGAATGGTTGTCTATCAATGAAGACACTGGCGTTATCACAACCAAAGCGGAACTGGACAGAGAGTCTGACTATGTGAAGAAGAACAAGTATGTTGTGAAAATTCTGGCTGTGGATGATGGTAAGTACTGTATAAGTATGGGCTCATTTTATGGTCAGACATTTCAGGGACAAAAGTGCTGAAATTCACCACGAAATTAGCTTTGACCATTCCCTGTAATTATTCTCCCGCCAAAGCAATATGGCTGCATTAGCGGAGAAACATACGGAAAGTGGCACAAGCTGAGGGATAGACCGAGGGTGTTCCTTGCTGGCGAGAGGAGAGAGTGCTTCAAAGTTTGATCATGGACAGGGGTGCCATAGCTGATTCTGCAATTTTGAGCTTCATAAATAACTAGTTAAAGGCCCATCAAAATGATGACTTCTGCAATGTACTATCACTTTCAGCTGTGACAGTTTTTACTTGCACTTTGTGCTGTGACAGCTTTTAGCCCACAAACTCGCCACCCCACCCCCAGGGCTATATGTACTAAGCCTTGAAAAGTGATAAAATGGAGAGTGACCAACAAACATCTCTTACCTGTCATATTTTAAACCCTGCCTGTGACATGGCAGGTAGCAGCTGATTGGCTATTGGTTTATCACTCTCCATTTTATCACTTTTAAAGCTTGGTACATCTGGTGCCCAGTCCTTATCTGTTCCTACCTCCAATCTCTGTCTTCTCAGCTTCCAGCAAGTTTAAAATAGATCAGTGACCTTGCTTTCACTTTCCGTTATGCCACATTTTCTGCACAGAGGAGTAATTTGGTCCAATGAGTGGCTTCTAGTGGTCAGTGGCGGTACTTTACCTCATAGAGGTGAGGAGTAGTTAGACTTTTATATATATAGATTGTTAGTTAATGTGTTTCAGTTGAAAAGTGCAGCAAGACAACATTGCAAGTGGCTCTATCAGATGTGCAAATATAACATAGCCTATGTCACTGGTTCCCAAACTGGGTCCCTTGGCACAATGGGGTACATTGGAGCAATTACAGGGTTGGCACAGGTTGGTGGTCCAGGACAAAGTCAAAAAATATATGGTAAATATGTACTAGTGGCTGCCAATCATAGAATATGTGGGCAACCAAAATACAACCCCAGACTTTTCCACAAAACTGAACCCAAAGATGACAAATAAGCACTATTATTTATTAATACAAATATTAATGATGATGATGATAATAATAATAATACAGATGGAGTATACCTTATCCAAAATGCTCGGGACCAAAGCGTTTTGGATAACGGATTTTTCTGTATTTTGGAATATTTTTATATTTCAATGAGGTTTCTTGAGGAATCTTGCATTTATGTTGTACAAACACATCAAACACATAAAATACACACAAATATATTTTAGTTGTGCATGAAACAAGGTTTTAAAACATGAAACAAAGTTTGTGTACTATCTCAGGCACGGACCTTGAATGCCAAGCAATCATTTTTTTGCACATATTTAGTGCCAGGTACATATCATTTCCCCATCATTTCCCCAGTAGTGCCAGTTTCATATAATTTCCTGAGTAGTGCAGATTACATATCATTTCCCCAGTAGTGCCAGTTACAGATGTATCAAGTAGGTACTGTAAGTACATTTTGCAGACTATGGTTTTCGGAATAATTTGGATAACGGATATCTGGATAAGGAATGCTCAACCTGTAAATATAATGTAATCATTTTTGCTGAATATCTCAATTAGAAGCTTCTGGCTTAAGCGTACAGTAAAAAAGCTAATAATCAGCAGGTGCATACACACTGGACATTTATGGCCAGTGTGTATGCACATTGATGATGCTGAAAAATCGCTGTGTTGATTTTGAATATCGCTCAGTGCATACACACGCCCGTGCAAGCGATTTTCCCGGGGTGGACGACTTTCCATAGCAGAACACTATGGAAAGCGGTGATACCAGCAGATGAGAGGCAGCAGCCGGTGGTGATGCGGTAGTGTGCATCAGCGCTCACTGCTCATTGCTGGGCTGTACACACTGGCCGGCTTTTGCGCTAAAAGCAGCTCAAACGGTAAAAGTGAGCAGCTTTTAGCTCAAAATCACCCAGTGCTTCAAGAAGTTTGGGAACAACTGGCGTATGTAATTATAAGTCCATCCTCGATAACATGTATGTATATTCCCAATTCCCTGTGTTTCAAGGAGTTCCTGCAATGACTGGCACAGCCACAATGATAATTAACTTGAAAGACATTAATGACAATGTGCCCAGACTGGAAAGCCCCTACTTAACAACGTGTGAGAATGCAGAAGAGGCTCTTCTCTACGCACCCATCACTGACAGAGACCTGGAGCCTTACTCCGGTCCATTCTATGTCCAAGTCCTGGATAAAGACATTGACAAGAAACCAGTCAAACTACTAGACTATGATGGTAAGAAAGAGATTTATCAGTCAGATCTGTTAAATAACATTTTCCTAACTTGCCATAGAGTTGTGGTTAGTCCTTGGCACTATATGTTGGCACTCTGTGTTGATATACTGACTTGTTATACTATATTATTTACAGATTACTTTAGGTTGCTTTGTGATATTCTATATGCAATTCCCAAACATCAAATTATTTTTTCCAGTCTTTGAAAGTATGACCCATCCACAACTTTGTGACTGAAACAGGATAATCGAGCCTGGCGCTGATGTCACAGATCTTCCATTAAAATAGTTGGGTACACCCCCAAACGCATTGTGATTAGATTCATTAGCTATTTCAGTCGCTATTTTGACTCGGACATTCGCAATACGATCTGTACACAAGCACAGTCATTCGATAATCACTGCAATCTGCAATCAACTCTGAATCAGGCACTTGATTTCTCAAAAATTTGGGAAAAACAGTTTAATTTGGGCCAATTTTTATTCATATAGTATTATTAACATTAATAACATTATTTCCCAGTTAATTTTGCCCGCTGAAATGGCATCTGATAAATTTCTGAAATTTGATCCAAAACACAAAATTTGGATTTAAAATCCAAGATCTGACACTACGAGAAGATCCAAAACTGGAACTTCAACTCAGAGCCTCGAAATTTGGGTGGGTTTCAGATTTTTAAAAGAGGAAACCGCACATCTTTAATTATCATACAGTGGGGCAGATTTAATAAACCCGGTGAAGAGATAAAGTGGAAGGTGATAATGCACCAGCCAATCAGGTGTGATTCAAAAATGACGGTTGGAAGTTGATTGGCTGGTGCATTATCACCTTCCACTTTATATCCACTTTCTCTCTTCACTAGGCTTAATACAACTGCCCCTATGTTATTTAATATGACTTCTCGGTTCAGTTTGAAATAGTCTCTGTTTTGCAAAATGTGATTAATGGAGGACACTATTGGTTTTTGAACAAATTTTATATATAGAATATCACCCTCCTCAATTAGCGCTCATATTTTAGATATGTACAATATGCTACAATACACTATTAGATCTTTCACTTAAATAATAAATAATAAAGACATTTTTATAAAACTTGAGTGAAACAGGAGTTGACTTAAGGAAAGAGAATTACAGTCATTTCTGCGAAAATGTCTGACACACTGTATGGTAGTTTCACCTGCCCACAAGTTACCTGTTAAGTAGAGGTGATAAACAGCGGGGAACTACTGTAGCTAATAAACCTGAAGATCTGGTTGTTAGAAGAATGAGATATACCTGCTAGCACTGAAGGTTAAACATGTAACTTGCTAGGAATCATCTTGCAGACTGTGAATGGAACCCTTCAGGGTACACTCCTCATTGTGTGACACTTGAAATTCTTTATTTTTCTGTATTGCTCAACTTAAAGGGAACATTGCCTAGCCACCCTTTCTATTACATGCAGGAAAGCCATATTGCAAATGCCACCTGAGAGACCAATACCTTGAATGAGGGAACTGCATTTATACCTCACACTGATATATTACAGTTTAGTGGCAGATTCTTAGTTGAGGAGTTAAGATAAGCAAAGTAAGGAAAAAAAACAGAATGTAACTATGCACCTTGGCAATACAGTGTTATAATGCGGGTGGGGCATATTTAAAATATGCATAGATTTACATTTGTGAAAAGTTATGTCCAATGGGTTCTGACAGGTCAACCCGTGTAAGTGACACTGCATGGCTCAGGGTATAAATATATGTGAGCTACCTGGATTTTAGGGCAGTGTGAATGTGTAACCCTTTCAACTTCAAGCCCTATGGAGAGCTGACTCACTGGCGTTTGGAGCGGATGTCATCTTCGGTTCCAGCATGCGGTGAGAACGGGTTTAAGAATGTGGTGTAAATGGTGTATTACTTGCTCTTTTGTGCTTTACTCACAGTTTAAGATCAGGCCTTTTATTCATAACAACTTTTTTTTACCGATCGTTAAGTAGCAGCTAGAAATCATGCAGTATTCCATTGTCTGTCACTGAAATCAGACTGCATCTAATTAGAGTTTCATTACTTTAGCAGTTCTGGGAAAACATGAATAGATTTTGTTACTTAAGAACTATCAACACTGTATAAATGTTATGTAAATGTTTTGCTAAAAAGCACCTTTTCTTTAACATCTGTGAATGCACAGATTTTAAAGTCAGCAGTAAGATCTATGGCCTGTAAAAAGTGAGACAGATTATAAATGTAGAACACAATAACATAATAATAAATAAACTCCTAGTGTATGTTTCTAAACCATTTCCTGATTACTAACCGACCATAAATCATAATGCAGGGGCATACAGTAACTTCCAGAGGCAATGGAGACGCCTGCCTCTGGGCTCCAAGCCCTAAAGGGGCACCTGCTGGTTTATAGTGGGATTCAAGTGTGACCGCAGCTCTGTTAACGCTGCTGCCCAGTTAATCAACTCTGTCCTAGTAGCCCTGGTAATGGGATGTGCCTAGCATTTCGGGGGTGGGGATGCCACTATTCATAATACTAATGACAGCATCCAGGCTACCTAAGCTGACTATAAGTATGCAGGGTGGGTTTTGGTTAGGTCAGGAAAGGAGGGGGTTAGATTTAAGCACTATGAGGGGGACATAGGGTGAGGCTGCAGTTGGGAGGCGGTTAGGGTTAGGGTATGGGGAGGAACAAGTAGGGTTAGGTACTTAGAAGGTAAGATTAGGGTCAGGCTGCGGATGGACGGGGGGAGGGGTTAGGTTTAGATACTACCAGCGAGGGTTAGGGATAGGCTTTACGGAGGGAATCTTGTGAGTCTTACCCTTACCCACGGCCATTGTCACCAAAAACTACCTTGCCTGTTTATGATGTAGTTAAGAATTAAATTATCTGAGTTTTTACTGCATATGGTATGGACTAAAACCGATACCCCATAGAAGCCTATGGGTTTCTTATTGCGACCCCCTACCACCTCGCACAAATGCACGCCGCCCCCTTCACCTGTGTCCAGGCAGCCTCCTGCTGTGCTGCCTGGACCAGTGACCTCCTCCTCCTTAGCCCTGTACTTCCCCTTCCCGTTCTTCCCGTTGCCGGCTGCTTTGCAAAGGGCAGCTCTTAATGCAAGAGCTGTCGTTTGCAATAATAATCCCATATGTTAGTGCATATGCAATTATTAACGAGGCGGTAACCGGTGATGTGCAGCGGAGAGGGGCTGCAGATGTTAGTACATTCTGCCCTGAATGTTATTTTACTTGTGTTTATGTAAAGCAGATTTTATTTAAATACTATAAAAAGTGTTTATATGGCATGTGTAGTTGTAAACCATAGTAGAATCCAAGTGTGGACTATCAAATCGACAGTGTCTAGTTCGACAGCCAATAGGCCAACCACCATTGGTCGCAGTCATTAGGTCAACACATAAATAGTGGACATGGTCTTGGTCAACATGGACAAATGGTTGACACAACCAAAAGATCAACATGTAAATGGCCGATGCAGAAAAAGGTTGAAACAAGGTTTTCACGTTTTTGGTGTTTATCTTAACATGGACACTGTCGCACTCTCGCGTGGCCCGCTATGCTTTGAGCACGGTTATATTCTCCCTCTAGGCCCACTGGGATTAAAAAAAATCATGAAGAACTTGTGTTAACCCTTTTCTGTCGACCATTGACATGTCAACCTTTTGCTTGTGTCGACCGTTTGCAAATGTCGACCTAGACCATTTCCACCTTTTGTCATGTCAATGTACAGTGGTTTATCTATTGACTGTCAACCAATCAACCAACCAGATACCGTAGAATCCTGCATGCTGCAAAAATATACAAACTGGTTTCTACTGTACTGTACCTTCTTCTGCAACTGCAACTGCAACTGTTTCTAGATACTTTTCTTTTGCTTAACTCATGATTAGGCAAAACTGGTTATGTTGCAGCCCTGGGCTATGACACACACCCCTGCCGAGCACTGGTCCTGTACTTCTCGACAAGATCTTCAACGTTAGCAAATTCATAATGTCCAGGACACCAAATACTATAAACGGCAGATGGAAAGTAGGAATACAAAGAAATACCATACGCAGGGCTGCCATAAGACATTGTGGGGCCCAGGACTGACACAATAGGCAGGTCCCCCCTTCCCTTTCTCAAACTGTTGGCATACCTGATGAGACATGTGTCTGCAGCACCGGTCGCACTGCTCAACCTCCACATCGCTTCTAGGGAAATGTGAACTTTGTTTATGGTAAATTATACTTAATAGACTCCTGAGCCCCCTTTCTGTCTGGGCCCAGGAATGATGTCCCCACAGTCCCCCCTGATCCCTGACCATACGTCCAGCATCTGGAGTGGCTGGAGTGGTGCAGTAGTACACACACAGCCACAAAGCAGGTGACTGAGAAGTGAATATGGCCACAAATAACATGGGTGTAGATTTAAAATCAGGGCTACATCGTTCTTCATGATCCCAGTTTCGCTTTACCACTTTTTCGTGGTGAAGTGGCCCAGCACATCGCCTGGATGTATTATTTGCAAAGTGTTCATTATGGGAGTGGGTTATTCCCACCCGACAGGGATACGCATCCTCCCAAAACGGCTGGTGCACTGTCTTTCTTTGATCTACTGCGCATACGCCGGTTTGCGTGTTTCACGCTGTGTCCTCAGCGCATGCGCAGTTGTTTTCAATGTTCAGCATCGTTTACTGGTCTCCGGCGTCTTCAAATTGAAAATGCGCATGTGCCGGGTAATGTTCGCAGGGGATGCTGGGATGCTGTATACCTGTTTTAATTTGAAGACGCCAGAGACCAGCAAGCGGCGCTGAACATTAGAAGTAGGAGACCCGCAGTGCCAGAAAAAGATGTCGATCCGGTTTGGGGCTCCACAAAGAATGAAGCCCCACAATGACAGATAATACTTCAGAGTATTTTAAAATAACGCAGCTGCGCTGTCTCCTCCACCGTAGTGCCGCCCGTTAAACACCCGCGTTGCGGGTGTCATATATTAGGGAAAGCGTTATCCCCTGCCATAACGCACAGGGATAGTGCATATTCCCTTGATTGACGCTTCATAAATCCACCCCATGGTGTGGTGACATGCTCCAGTCTCATATAGGCCATTGGGGAGGCATGCAATACATTTACTAAATCTTCCACAATACATATACAAGCCGAAACACGTAAGTCATAAAGGTGACAGTAGAAAATAAAATGCAAATTGACTCGAGGTCTATCATTTTAGCATTGTTTTACAGTTGTACCTGTAATATAAATAAATGTAGACATATTTTATGTTCTTGTTCCACTATGGAGCCACGCTCATGCTGACATAGCAAGTGAGGATATTTTAGTGCCTGATTGTACATTAAAAGTGCCTTCCTAATGTCTGTGTTTCAGATGATGTGATCAAGATTAAGAAAGAAAAGGATGCTTATCAAGGCAACCATACCATACACCTAGAAATCTATGACCGGCAAGGGACTATCTCTCTTCAGAACATCACAGTGCATGTATGCGACTGCTTGGGTGGTGAGGCCTGTGTCCAAAAAATTATGGATTCACCATCTCTAAGTGGAGGTGCTATTGTACTACTACTGCTGGCTCCTGTACTTTTTCTTTGTGAGTATTTCATTCATTCTTGAGGCTGTTAAGATTTATGTCAATATAAATGATTAGCATTGCACATGTGTGTTCCAGAGTATTTAACCCTTTGAGTGCCAACGTTGCTGTGAGAGATGTGCAAAATATCCGCAAAAAATGCCAGGGTCGTAGTCGAGGAATATGAATCTCTTTAGTTATTTTGGGCAAATAATCTGAAAGTCAATTCATTGAAGTTTAGTTAAATATTACGACCCGCTGTGAGAGAGGATGGCATTTGTAGCGGATATTTTGCACATCTCTCACAGCAACGTTGGCACTCAAAGGTTTAAAGCATTTTTGGGCACCAGGCAGTTTACCAGCTGTATTTGGTATTACAGCAAAGCATTATGGTACTTGTAGTTCAACCGCAGGTTGGTTACTTTTGTTTGTTCCAGAAAAACACACTTTTTAAAGTTTTATTTGAGTGCTTTCTGTCTGTATTCTCTCCTTTGATAGCCTAGGAGGCAGATTCAACAGGCTTCCTCATAGCATGAAGGCAACATAAGATAGTAACAGTACTGTAGATTTAGTGTGAGAAAGGGTGACACATGTCAGTATGATGCATACTTGCCTACTTTTGAAAACTAGATTGAGGGAGATTATGGTTGGTAATAGAATTTTGCACAGCGCCCCATTGAGGGGGCGTGTCATGCTCCACCCAAAGGGCATGTCTAGTTCCATATATGGAGAGATTGTGAAAAGAGATTGTGAACGTGGCACCTAGAAGCGTGGATGTGTTCAGCTACATCTGAGAGGAATCTTTTAAAATGACTTATATCCAAATGTAGATGAGTCCCAAAGCAGTTAGTAAGAGCTACTACAGTATACTTCAGGGCTGGGCAACACCGGCCCTCCAGATGTTGATGAACTACACATCCCAGCATGCCTTGCATCAGTTTCAGCATGGCCACATAGCAAAACTAATGCAAAGCATCCTGGGATGCGTAGTTCATTAACATCTGGAGGGCTGGTGATGCCCAGCCCTGGTATACTTGGTAAGGTGCTGGGAAATGGTGCAGATGATTCAATGTAAATGTATCTCTCTCTCTCTCATTCCTTTTTCCCCCAAAAAATGTAACAGAGTGATGTGGGCTAGGTGAAATGAGGGAGATTGGTAGACTAATGAGGGAGAGAAGGAGATTGCTGTTATTTCAGGGAGTCTCCTGCAGAATGCAGGAGGGTAGGCAACTATGATATGATGAGATGTTTACTTTATTGTGAGTGGAGGGAAGACTTTAGGAGTATAAACCACACATCCTGTGAGACGCTGCCATTAGTGTTTCCAACCCCCATCATTAATGCATATTCAGGGCATATTTGATTCATATTTGCCTTAGCTAAACTACAGACTGCAATTCTAGAAAATGCATTTAACCAGAGAACATCCAACTTGCTTATGTTTAAAATTGCTATTATGTTACAGTCTGTGTGCATTATTGATTTGCTTTTGGTACTACAAATAATGACTGGTGATAAAATTAATGTTTATTTTAAATTATTTCTTGTTTGCTAAATCAATATAAACATCCCAAACTTGGCCATTTGCCTTACTTTAATCTTTCCAGCAGAGGGCACTGTTGCTTCTCTCAGTTTCTCGAGATAATTCTGTTTTGTGTTATTTCTCCATTGTAAATTGCAAGCCCCCATCCTTCACTTGTTTCAGCTAAAGGCTATTTACCAGTCTGACTTTTTCTTGTACATTGCCCCCTACTGCTGTGTTTCCTCCAAGTACTCACATAGATGTATTTATTTCATTGATACAGTACTTTGTTTCCTGTTGTGCAAGATAGAAACTAAGAAAGTCATGACCCCAATGGAAAATGAGCCTCTTAATACAATCATTGCGTACAATGAAGAAGGTGGTAAAAAGGATTGTGAGGTACAGTATGAAGCATAATGGGCCAGATGCAAGTGATAAAATGGAGAGTGATAAACAACCAGCCAATCAGCTCCTACCTGCTATGTCACAGACTGTGGGGGAGATTCTCTAAAGCAGAAATGCGGTAAAAACCCCATTATCTGGGTTTTTACCGCATTTCTATATGCTGTATGGCCCCTCCGCAGTGGCAGCGCTGCGGAGGGAATCGCCAGCAAAAGCTGGCGATTCCCTGCAGAAGCCTATGGACTTCTTACCGCAGCGCTGTTTGAGGGATCCGTCACGGATCCCTCCCAGCATGCCCTGCGGCCGGCGCCGGCACTCTGCGCATGCGCAGATGGACTCCCGGGTCACAGACCCAGAAGTCCAGCGCCGGCGACGCATCGCAAGGGACAGCTCTTATCGCAAGAGCTGTCCCTTGCGTTAATAACCGCATATGTTAGAACATATGCCGTTATTAATAATGCGATGTCCGGCAGTAATGGGCAGTGGATGTTACAACATCCCGCCCTGTGTTTGAAAAATGTCATGGCTGGTTCTTTATCACTCTCCATTTTATCACTTTTGAAGCTCAGTGCATTTCTTCCAATGTCCGCTGCAGATATATAATCCCTGGAAAATGGGTTCTATTTCAGATGGGATGTTGTTATGGGCAACCAACCAGATACTATTATCTTCTAGAGCAGCAGTGTAAAACTCATGGCCCTCCAACTCCTGTGGAACTACATATCCCAGCATACCCTGACACAGATTTTACATAATGGATTGCTAAAACTGTGGCAGGTCATGCTGGGTCATGTAGTTCCACGACAGCTGGAGGGCTATGAGTTTGACACCACTGTTCTAGAGGGTGCTAAATAAAAAAGTAGATTCTGATTGGTTGCCCATAGCAACATCCCATGTAAAAGAGAACTCCTGTCTTAGTAAATTTCCCCCTTAGTATAGTACTCTCTTATTATTTATATAACACTAAAAGGTACCACATTGCCATGCAGGATGGAACATACAGCAAAATGATATTCTGCAGGGATGATAAGCAGGGCAGTAGTAAACAAGTTAATATCTTTATTTATAAACATAATTATTTCTCACGTGTTAAGGTGCCCACACACGGTACAATAATTCTGTGAGTTTTGAACTAGATTGCAACACATAGCATGAGATCAAATTGTATGTGATTTCCGTGCAATGCAATCCAAAGCTAGTTAAAAAAGCAAGGGCTGCACAGACATTATGTGTGGTGCGATGGAATGCTCGCAGGGAGGGCTGGTGCTAGGCATCGGAGCGCCCAAGGCGGGGAGGGGGTGGGGGTGCCCCGGTACTCAATCATTCACCCACTCCACAGGGGGGATCGCCCCGGCACTCACACGCTGTGTCGCTCCATGGGGGGAGGGGATGCTGACTGCCACGATGCTCCCCGGAGGGAGGCACCAGTGATGCTGCGCCGTGACGTTTCAGGGGGGGGGGGGGGCTTGCCGGGTGATGCAGGTTGCCGCGACGCTCCCCAGGGGGGATGGTGGCTTGGTGGGTGATGCAGCGGCCCAAGTCGCTCCAGGGGGTGAGGGGGAGTAGTGGCCTCAATCAGCGCCGCTCACCTCCATCCGGGGGGGGGGGCACACCCTTGCACCGTGTATGGGCACCTTTACAGAATTACAAGCAGAGAGAAGGCCCTCTTGTAAGAGCTTACTTACCAGAGGATGCTTTATTTACTGTTGTAACAAAGCACTTTAACACTATGGAGCACACATATCATTATTGCTATATCCTTGTCAAAAAGTATAATTATTTGTAAGTGCAAAATTGCAATTTTACCCCCATATATTGGTGTGGCACATGTAAGTGATGCTCTACTGCCCCAGCATTATTGAGTGGTAAGGGTTTACTGTCCACCTTTCTGGGATAGTTTCTGTGGTTGTGCACATACAGTACATACATCATTTAGCGCCTTCTGCTTCCCAATGTAGAAATAAATCTATACTGTATGTATAAAAGTCAAAAAAATTCTCCTGACTTCTGAGGTGAAGTACCGCCAGTGACCACTAGGGTCCACTTGATGGACAAAATTACTCCTTAACAGAAAGTGAAAGCAACATGATCTGTTTCAAACTTGCTAGATATTGAGAGAGAGAGAGCTGTATAGACAGAGATTGGAGGTAGGAGCAGATGGGGACTAAGGGGGGTATTCAATCGTTATCGAAATGGTTTTTTTCACGTGTTTTTTTTCACTTTTTCACATCGGAGAGTCCTCAGCTATTCAATCTAGTCATTTTTCGAGTATGTGAAATGTTTTTTTTCACGATGCATTTTCGTTTGATTCGGTAGCGATATTTCCACTTTTTCACTTTTTTTTATAGCTTTTTTTCGACTTTTCACTCAGACATATTCAATGATATGATACCGATATGAATGTTTCCGCGTGTATGCTCTTCTTCTCA
Organism: Crinia signifera; assembly: GCF_055691185.1. NCBI lineage: Eukaryota > Metazoa > Chordata > Amphibia > Anura > Myobatrachidae > Crinia > Crinia signifera. The sequence continues at coordinate 112,771,717 of NC_139222.1, read as the reverse complement.
ATTTTCCTTTCACCATGTCACGGGTGACGAATTCATAGATTCAACTCTGTATTTTGTTAAGTAATGGCTCGTTTGATCTCCAGAATAAAATATATGTAGGATTGTTTGCCCTTATTTTGTTTTTTTGTTATTTGTGTGAAATATTAGTTGTTTTATTACAATTCACTTCCCAGCATTGATGCCATTGCAGTTGATTCCCAAGTGCCAGAGACAGGCCCTAGTTCTCAGCTGCTGTGGGGAAATGGTAAGTAGCTGATTCATGTGCCCCTGCACCACTGGTCTTTAATCTGTGACACTCCTGATGGAGGGCCACAGGTTGAAGACCCATTCCCTAGTTTAAACCCAAAACAAACCAAGGGCGCATGCGCTGTGTGCCAGGTGTAACTCGGTGCCATGTCTGTCTATAACAGGGCCACTACTGACCAGCTCTCTATGTTCCCATTAATGTTTCCCCTTGCAGGTCCTTACGTCTCCTGCTGCCTCCGCAAACAGCCCTTTGCAGTTTGATGTCTGCCTTGATGCCATTGCAGTTGATTCCCAAGTGCCAGAGACAGGTTTCGCTTAGCGAAAAAGTCACGGCCATTTTTCGATACATTTCACTTTTTTCACTTTTTTCACTTCTTGCTGTCTCCGGAAAAAAAACCTTTGAATACCTCGAAAAAAAAAATAGCGAAAAAGGATTCTTGATGCGAAATAAACGAAAACATATTGTTAAACGTAAAATAGTTTTTTTCGGAGCACATTGAATACCCCCCTAAGCCGTCATTTTGATGGGCTCTTAACTATACTACTGTATATTAAAAGATTTAATTGATTCAAATACACTATATCAGTGGTTCCAACCCTGGTACTCAAGTACCCCCCACAGTGCACATTTTCCAGGTCTCCACACAGAATCACAAAGGACATAGGTGCAGATGTATTAAGCCTTAACAAGAGATAAATGCAAGGGTGATAAGGAGAGAAAAACGTCCAGCCAATCACCTGCTAACTGCCATGTTACAGGCTGTGTTTGAAAAAAGTCAGTAAGGAGCTGATTGGCTGGACGTTTATCTCTCTTTATCACCCTTGCATTTATCTCTTGTTAAGGCTTAATACATCTGCCCCATTATTAGCTCCACCTGTGGATCTTTTAAAATGTGTCTGAACAATGAGTGCACCTGCTGGGTGACCTGGAAAATGTGAACTGTTGGTGGTACTTGAGGACCAGGGTTGGGAACCACTGCACTATATAAATGCTTACCAGTATTTATTAAATGATACACACTATCCTTTGGAATGTAGGGATTTCCAGGTTTATGATCCTACTGATCCCTCTCAGGAATTGCTGTGTAGAGAAGCCCATAGACTTCTATTTATCATCATAAACTACTGTATGCTGCCTATTGGGTACAAGCTCTGAAAAGTTTTCCATTCCAGAGCTGGACACATATGGGTATTAGGTCAAACCTCTGACTATGCATTAGTTGTGCCCAATGCCTGCTGCAATGCTTGTTAATAGATTTCTCCATGATATAGAGCATTTGAAAGGTTATAAATATGTGATGCAATAGGGAAAGCTGAATTATCTAAGTCAGGCAAGTACGTTTGACATGGAATTACATAACATTACCAGAGTTACCTCAGTTCTTGGCCATTGGTGAGAGTACAGGGCGTTTTGAGAAGAATTTTAATGGACTTAACAAAAGCTGGCCTTAACATTTGCTCCATGTTATATCACTTTATGTATGATCTTTTTATTAGAATCTATTTATCTTTATGACAGAATGTGTCATAATTAAAAAAAAAAAAACGTATGTGATATTTTAATATATTGGGTAAAAGTGAGTGGCTGATACAAATGTTTCACACATTCTATATACATTTATTTAGGCATCAGCTATTCCGGGTGGAGTTGGAAACATGAATGATTTTGGAGGCAATAACCAGGTAACATGAGATGCTTGTTTTCTTTACTTGAGAACATTCTCAGTATTCTACTGTTACCTAGATAATAAATTCCTATCTGGTACATAAAATGGAGGAAGGTATACTGTACAATCAGCAGTGTCTACAAACTCAATACACTCCTAACAGTTGTTCAAAATATAATTTTGACCAATCTATCATGCGGTCATGCAGAGTGGTTAGTCCTGGCTTTAGTGGTTATACACTAATCTACAGTACCCAGCATGTTTTTTGGACTTTTGGAGAAAATTGGAGCACCTAGAGGAAATCCAAACAAGAAGAACATACAAACTACATACTGTGTGGTGCCATGGTTGTAATAGAAACCGTGGCTTTGATGCAGACCACTTTAGGCACTAATTTGCAGCTGAGACCACACCCCACATACTTATTACCAACAACACAAGTTGCAGCCTATCACCTGACCACCATGGAGCAGTCAGTAAGCGCAGGGTCAGAGACTTTTGTAAACCAAGCCACACCGGAGGCCTTACACACTGGTCTTTGTCTAAGATAACCGCTGAACACCTTTTGTGTAAACACCCCAGTTTACAATATAGAAATGGTTGAAAGTTGAAATGTTCTGCATCTCCAACTTTGGTCATAATGGCACTGCAGACTTTTTTTCCCCATTCCAGTGATCCTGTGGACCAAAATGTATGATTACTTACTTGCAGTTACAGTATATGAATGGTTACATGAGTTTCAAAGAACAAAGTACAGGAAAGAGTTTGGGGAAATCAAATCTGACTGCCTGTAGATGTCTTTAGTAATAAATGAGGGAGAGGTAAAAGTACCAAAATATCCTAAAAAGCGCTGAGTAATGTATTTAAAATTGAACTTCATAGAGGACATTTAAATCTTCAGTAAACTAATGTGTTAACAGTAATTTTAGCATGTGCTTCAGCCATAAGGTATCTATAATTAATAATGATTTCAAAATCAAACTATTCTGGATTACAATTCTAATCAATTTTTCACCATTTTTATAGGAGGAAATGGATGGTCTATTTCATAGAGCCAGTACAAAAATATATGTGGTAAGTAGATCTCTGGTATTTACGAGAGAGAGAGAGAGAGAGAGAGAGAGAGAGAGAGAGAGAGAGAGAGAGAGAGAGAGAGAGAGAGAGAGAGAGAGAGAGAGAGAGAGAGAGAGAGTGAGTGTGCTATTACTCCTAAGCAGTTTCACAATTTGAAATGAAAATCGCAAATCAGCAAACTTGTGAAATATTTGCAGGTCTGTAGTAAAAGCAGTAGGAATAAATTTACATACTTATGAGTAAAAGCTGACTAATTAAAAAGAAAAATTGTTAGCATTTTTTTTTATTTTAAGCAGATCAGCAAGCTCAACTATTTAGCTAGGTACCCCAGAGACACCAAGCAGGATAAAGGGGGACTTTTGTTTTGGTACTTGTAGTATCACAATCCATTTATTTCTGTTTTCATTACAATTTAAAAGGTTTGGAATCATCATTTCATTGCAGAATGCTCAAGAAAATGTTTACACTTCATTTATGGTATTTTGCTCTGTATTGAGATCTATTTGACAAAAAAAAATGATTTTTACGAGAAAGCTTTATGTTACTATGTTTTCTTTTTTTGTGGTGAAGCATTGCACAAAATCGTGTTGTCATTCACATTTTTGTGCTACGTATTGAAAATATTTCAGCACTACAGAATATATACCACCCACCTTCGGGCAAGTTTGTTCAACCCTTCTAACAATTTAATGTCAAACAATATCACCCAATTTGAGGATCAAATAAAGTATGTCACTTGTACCATTACACATAATATATCAATACATTTCAAATATATAGGTACGGTAAAATCTTTAGCCCTTTACAAACATAAAACATCATAGAAACATATATGTAAATATATATATATATATATATATATATATATATATATATATATATACAGCCAGGGAGTTCAGCACTCACATCCAGAAGTGTTGAAGATAGGGGTGCACAACAAGGGTCATCCAAGCCAGATGGCCAAATAATAAATGCAGGTGCTTAATGAAAAGCGGAGGCACTCACCAATTGCAGAGGAGTCAGTCACTTTTTATTCAGTGGTCATATCAAAAAAGTCGACGTTTCGACCCATATAGGGCCTTTGTCAAGACAGAGTACAAAAGATCCATGGGTACACCAAGAGAGAGGCAGTAATACTGACACATATGGCAAAGCATCTATATATACACACTTCCTCCCTTCATTAGTGCTGCAGCACATCAGCTGTGCACAAAACATACTGATAGGTCAATCACAATGCTCACTTAATTAGGCTACTGGGCAATAGGTGAAACAGTACAGAAATAACTTAGCAATATAGGTAAAATAATAGCAACATAGGTACTTACTAAAGATGTTATAGGACTAGCGTTGCTGTTAGAAGAAAGCTGATAAGAAGCACAATAGTGCGCCTCCGAAACCGGAAGTACGCGTGCGTGTCACCTCACACAATGGTGACACGCAAACCAGGCAGCGCGGCTAATGGAGTCAACAAAACGTCAGAGCGACGCGCCGATGCGCGTCACACGCAGAAGCCTGTTGCTAGAGAAGCAGCTGGTAACCAGGCTGCACCTCCGATACCGGAAGTGCGCGTGCGTTCCAAGGAGATGAAGTGGAACGCACAGGGGCTAAGTGCTCAAACGCCCATAATGCCTTAACAAAACGATGGCTAAAAAAACACCAATAAGGAATTTAGGCTGAATAGCATGCAGCATTAGGAGGGGAGGAGTCTGTACAATGCATATTAGGATAAAAACATATATAATGAAAACATCTATAACAAAATAACACACACAAAACATATAATGGATAAAGACATAAGACAACAATTAAGAGACCATTGGGACAGTGTCCCATAGTCATTGCTAACACCAGTGGCGATAGAAAAAATCCCGGTAATATATGTGCCAAAAAAGAGAAAAATATATAATTCGTTTTTTAGCAATATGTCCAGTGGGAGCTTTATTGTAAGAATATACCAAGGTGGTTATATTCATTTAACCCTTTCGGGTCAATGGTGTTTAGTCGTGCTATCCACCTTGCTTCAAGTTTCTTGAGTTTTAATTCTCTGTTCCCACCACGTGGGTCCTTTGGAACATGATCAATGAGCATGCAGCGTAGAGTAGATATTTGATGGCCCAATTTTAGGAAGTGCCTTGCCACAGGTTTGTCTGAACTACCTGTGGCATAGGCAGCACGTATGGATGTACGGTGATTGGCCATACGTTCCTTAAAGCAACGGGTTGTCAACCCCGTGTAATACAGCCCACATGGACACATCAAAATATAAATAACAAAGTCCATGCTACATAAAAGTTTTTTCTTTATCTTGATCTTCTCACCACTGTGTGGGTGAGGGAAAGTCGACCCAGCGATCATTGAATGGCAAGTGGTGCAGGACGTGCACCTGAAGCATCCAGGCTTGCCACCTGATAGCCAAGTAGTGGCTTTTGGTGAAGGATGCATAGTGGGACGCATCAATAATTGGCGGATGTTGGGACCTCGCCGATAGGCACTCATAGGTGGTATCCTCGTATCTAGCTTGAGAGCAGGATCGGTGCCTACAATCGGCCAGAACTTTTTATAGATGGCTTTACTCTGTCCAGATGTATGGTCATACGTGCTGACATGGACCATTCTGTTGGCGGCTTTATTCATTTTGGTCTGTGTACTGTTACGGTACTTTGTCCGTGCTTTTCTCAGACATCGGTTGATGACCACTGGTGAGTACCCCCTGTCCAAAAAGCGTGCCCGCATCTCATCAAGCTGTAGCTCAGTGTTTTCAGCATTGGAATTAATTCTTAGTACCCTAAGGAATTGCGATATGGGCAGGCTCTCCTTCAATGAAGTAGGATGTTGACTGCTAGGATGTAAAAACGTATTTCGGTCAGTGTCCTTTCTGTATAACGTTGACCCAAGGCCTGAACCATCTTTGAACAGTCTCACATCTAGAAACTCAATCGTGGCAAACTGTATATTGGAGGTAAATTTAACTGGCTCCTCAAGGTTGTTAAGGTGTTCAATCATCAAATTGAAATCATTCTCAGTGCCAGACCACAAAATAAAAACATCGTCAATGTATCTGTAGTAGCGGAGTATCTGATGACCAAACATGGGGTAAATGTGGTTTTGTTCATACGCAGCCATGTACAAATTAGCGTATGATGGCGCTATATTTGAACCCATGGCGGTTCCATTTTTTTGCTCATAAAACTCCGCCCCATACATGAAGTAATTTTTTGTAAGTATCAGATCTACAAGACCAAGTAAAAATTCAATGGGTGGCTGTTTGTGGCCACTGGCAACCAGACAATCCCTTAGGGAATCAATGCCCTGCCGGTGTGGGATTATGGTGTATAGTGATTGTACATCCATAGTGCACAACCACACACCGGCAGGGAGTACATCAATCTCACCAATTTTGGTCAGAAAGTCCCCCGTATCTTTCAAGTAACTACTGACACTTTGAACAAGCGGTTGGAGAAACTGATCAACATAGACCACAAGCGGCTGGAGGAGTGAACCCATTGCGGAAATAATGGGCCGCCCTGGGGGTTCCTCCAGCCGCTTGTGGATCTTGGGAAGAGTATAGATAATAGGGATCACAGGGTGATCAACAGTAAGGAACGACAAAGTCTTCTTATCGATCCACCCCGCATTCAGTCCCGCAGTCAATAGACCATCAATGCACTTTTTTATGGTCATGGTGGGATTCTGCTTGAGATGGGTATATGTTTGCTGATCGTTTAGTTGCCTCAGTACCTCGCGATCATAGTCGACCCAGTTTTGTAGAACAATTGCCCCGCCTTTATCGGCGGGGCGGATGACTATATCCCTATTGTTTTTGAGAGAAAGGAGGGCTTGGCGCTCAGGGGTGGAAAGGTTTGAGTACCTTGGTTTAGATGTAATTTGGTCACTGGCTTCTTTAAGCACCATCCTAGAAAATGTGGAGATACTAGCATTTCTTGATACTGGGTCATAGGTACTGGGCTTTATGCAACGATTAGGGGGTTCCAGATTGTTGACTGAATCAGCAAACTGTTCCCTCAACCTAAGCTTACGGCAAAATTTATAATGGTCTACTGACCACTGAAACTGATCATGCGGGGTGGTTGGTATAAACGATAACCCATATGAGAGAACTTTCTGTTCAACATCACTGAGCGGGTACGAGGAAAGATTAAATATCATGTCTGCTTTTTGGTTTTCCGGTGATACCTTACCCTTCCACCCTCCCCTCCTTTGGTGGTTCCTTGTTCTCCGCCTGACTGGTAAGGCGGGTTGGGGGGTGGTCGTTGGTTGAAAAAAGGTCGCTTACGATGGCCAGAGCTATCTGAGGTATCGCCCTCAGAGGAAACACCTTCAGCGAAGTGTGTCCTTTGCCGATATGGACGCGGGGGGCGTCGACCCCTGGTGTCGTTAGAATCACCGGTCAACCAGCGATAAACCTGGTGATTTTTGTAATCACTATTCACAGAATCAAGTTTTTTACGCTTGAACTGGACAAGATCTTGGTGATACGTATCAACCTGAGTTTTAATTTTTTCAAGCCACGCTTCGCTTTTATCGGCCGTAAGTTTTTTCAAATGTGTAGTTTTGAAGCTTTCAAGCTCAGAGCGTACCTTTTTTAAATCAATCCCAACCTCCTCTATGACTAATAGAATGAGGTCAGCTGAACACTTGTTCAGGACTCCACACCACCTTGAACAAAAAGAAGGGTTGTTACGCCCTAGGGTCGGGACATTATGTACCCTAAACCCCCTGGGTATCTTCTTGTTCCGGTGGTATTCACTGAGAAACTGACCGTGAAGTAACAAGTCAGTCTCACGTTTACGTAAACGTAATAATTTGTGGTACAGGTCAGAGGAGGTTTCGGCTGGTAAATCATGAAATTCTATTTGTTCAAAATAAATTTTATCTGCGTCATCATCTGTCAAAGATATAAATGTATTTTGTGCGGACGCCAGTAGAGCCTCATCCACTATATTGACACCAAATTGTGTCATAGTGTAACACCGGCTGAACTGGAGTGTGACACACGACAGAGGTATCGTACAGGGAAGTTAGCTGGTAGTCAATTAAAGGCCTAGCAACAAGGTAAATATATAAGTATTATCACATAAGTGGTCTGGCCATATGGAAATACTTATTAAATACAACAATCAATGGTCTGGCACTGGAAAAACATCAGACAGGCGCATATACCATACAAGACAAGAGGATTAATTGAAGAAAAAAGGTAGTCACTTAGAGGCCTAGCCGCAAGAGAAATGAGTAAACTTTACTTCATAAGTGGTCTGGCCCTTTAAGAGTACTTTTAGATACAATAATCAATGGTCTGGCACTGGAAAGACAACAAATAAGCACATATAACATACAACATACGGGACAAGACAAACATCTTTTTCGCCACTGGTAAAGCAAAAAACAACCGGGTAAATCACAGTTAAAAATACTGTTTATGGCACAAGTCCATCCGTCAGTATAGTGCACTCTGGTATATCCCCTTCAGATTCATAGATAAACAGGGATTCTTATCAGGTAATCCAAGTGATGGGTGCGGAGCAAAATGAACACAGTCTCTATGTCCATAAATACAGCCAGGGAGTTCAGCACTCACATCCAGAAGTGTTGAAGATAGGGGTGCACAACAAGGGTCATCCAAGCCAGATGGCCAAATAATAAATGCAGGTGCTTAATGAAAAGCGGAGGCACTCACCAATTGCAGAGGAGTCAGTCACTTTTTATTCAGTGGTCATATCAAAAAAGTCGACGTTTCGACCCATATAGGGCCTTTGTCAAGACAGAGTACAAAAGATCCATGGGTACACCAAGAGAGAGGCAGTAATACTGACACATATGGCAAAGCATCTATATATACACACTTCCTCCCTTCATTAGTGCTGCAGCACATCAGCTGTGCACAAAACATACTGATAGGTCAATCACAATGCTCACTTAATTAGGCTACTGGGCAATAGGTGAAACAGTACAGAAATAACTTAGCAATATAGGTAAAATAATAGCAACATAGGTACTTACTAAAGATGTTATAGGACTAGCGTTGCTGTTAGAAGAAAGCTGATAAGAAGCACAATAGTGCGCCTCCGAAACCGGAAGTACGCGTGCGTGTCACCTCACACAATGGTGACACGCAAACCAGGCAGCGCGGCTAATGGAGTCAACAAAACGTCAGAGCGACGCGCCGATGCGCGTCACACGCAGAAGCCTGTTGCTAGAGAAGCAGCTGGTAACCAGGCTGCACCTCCGATACCGGAAGTGCGCGTGCGTTCCAAGGAGATGAAGTGGAACGCACAGGGGCTAAGTGCTCAAACGCCCATAATGCCTTAACAAAACGATGGCTAAAAAAACACCAATAAGGAATTTAGGCTGAATAGCATGCAGCATTAGGAGGGGAGGAGTCTGTACAATGCATATTAGGATAAAAACATATATAATGAAAACATCTATAACAAAATAACACACACAAAACATATAATGGATAAAGACATAAGACAACAATTAAGAGACCATTGGGACAGTGTCCCATAGTCATTGCTAACACCAGTGGCGATAGAAAAAATCCCGGTAATATATGTGCCAAAAAAGAGAAAAATATATAATTCGTTTTTTAGCAATATGTCCAGTGGGAGCTTTATTGTAAGAATATACCAAGGTGGTTATATTCATTTAACCCTTTCGGGTCAATGGTGTTTAGTCGTGCTATCCACCTTGCTTCAAGTTTCTTGAGTTTTAATTCTCTGTTCCCACCACGTGGGTCCTTTGGAACATGATCAATGAGCATGCAGCGTAGAGTAGATATTTGATGGCCCAATTTTAGGAAGTGCCTTGCCACAGGTTTGTCTGAACTACCTGTGGCATAGGCAGCACGTATGGATGTACGGTGATTGGCCATACGTTCCTTAAAGCAACGGGTTGTCAACCCCGTGTAATACAGCCCACATGGACACATCAAAATATAAATAACAAAGTCCATGCTACATAAAAGTTTTTTCTTTTTTTTTTTTTTTTTTTTTTTTTTTTTTTTTTTTTTTTGTTATTTATATTTTGATGTGTCCATGTGGGCTGTATTACACGGGGTTGACAACCCGTTGCTTTAAGGAACGTATGGCCAATCACCGTACATCCATACGTGCTGCCTATGCCACAGGTAGTTCAGACAAACCTGTGGCAAGGCACTTCCTAAAATTGGGCCATCAAATATCTACTCTACGCTGCATGCTCATTGATCATGTTCCAAAGGACCCACGTGGTGGGAACAGAGAATTAAAACTCAAGAAACTTGAAGCAAGGTGGATAGCACGACTAAACACCATTGACCCGAAAGGGTTAAATGAATATAACCACCTTGGTATATTCTTACAATAAAGCTCCCACTGGACATATTGCTAAAAAACGAATTATATATTTTTCTCTTTTTTGGCACATATATTACCGGGATTTTTTCTATCGCCACTGGTGTTAGCAATGACTATGGGACACTGTCCCAATGGTCTCTTAATTGTTGTCTTATGTCTTTATCCATTATATGTTTTGTGTGTGTTATTTTGTTATAGATGTTTTCATTATATATGTTTTTATCCTAATATGTATTGTACAGACTCCTCCCCTCCTAATGCTGCATGCTATTCAGCCTAAATTCCTTATTGGTGTTTTTTTAGCCATCGTTTTGTTAAGGCATTATGGGCGTTTGAGCACTTAGCCCCTGTGCGTTCCACTTCATCTCCTTGGAACGCACGCGCACTTCCGGTATCGGAGGTGCAGCCTGGTTACCAGCTGCTTCTCTAGCAACAGGCTTCTGCGTGTGACGCGCATCGGCGCGTCGCTCTGACGTTTTGTTGACTCCATTAGCCGCGCTGCCTGGTTTGCGTGTCACCATTGTGTGAGGTGACACGCACGCGTACTTCCGGTTTCGGAGGCGCACTATTGTGCTTCTTATCAGCTTTCTTCTAACAGCAACGCTAGTCCTATAACATCTTTAGTAAGTACCTATGTTGCTATTATTTTACCTATATTGCTAAGTTATTTCTGTACTGTTTCACCTATTGCCCAGTAGCCTAATTAAGTGAGCATTGTGATTGACCTATCAGTATGTTTTGTGCACAGCTGATGTGCTGCAGCACTAATGAAGGGAGGAAGTGTGTATATATAGATGCTTTGCCATATGTGTCAGTATTACTGCCTCTCTCTTGGTGTACCCATGGATCTTTTGTACTCTGTCTTGACAAAGGCCCTATATGGGTCGAAACGTCGACTTTTTTGATATGACCACTGAATAAAAAGTGACTGACTCCTCTGCAATTGGTGAGTGCCTCCGCTTTTCATTAAGCACCTGCATTTATTATTTGGCCATCTGGCTTGGATGACCCTTGTTGTGCACCCCTATCTTCAACACTTCTGGATGTGAGTGCTGAACTCCCTGGCTGTATTTATGGACATAGAGACTGTGTTCATTTTGCTCCGCACCCATCACTTGGATTACCTGATAAGAATCCCTGTTTATCTATGAATCTGAAGGGGATATACCAGAGTGCACTATACTGACGGATGGACTTGTGCCATAAACAGTATTTTTAACTGTGATTTACCCGGTTGTTTTTTGCTTTACCAGTGGCGAAAAAGATGTTTGTCTTGTCCCGTATGTTGTATGTTATATGTGCTTATTTGTTGTCTTTCCAGTGCCAGACCATTGATTATTGTATCTAAAAGTACTCTTAAAGGGCCAGACCACTTATGAAGTAAAGTTTACTCATTTCTCTTGCGGCTAGGCCTCTAAGTGACTACCTTTTTTCTTCAATTAATCCTCTTGTCTTGTATGGTATATGCGCCTGTCTGATGTTTTTCCAGTGCCAGACCATTGATTGTTGTATTTAATAAGTATTTCCATATGGCCAGACCACTTATGTGATAATACTTATATATTTACCTTGTTGCTAGGCCTTTAATTGACTACCAGCTAACTTCCCTGTACGATACCTCTGTCGTGTGTCACACTCCAGTTCAGCCGGTGTTACACTATGACACAATTTGGTGTCAATATAGTGGATGAGGCTCTACTGGCGTCCGCACAAAATACATTTATATCTTTGACAGATGATGACGCAGATAAAATTTATTTTGAACAAATAGAATTTCATGATTTACCAGCCGAAACCTCCTCTGACCTGTACCACAAATTATTACGTTTACGTAAACGTGAGACTGACTTGTTACTTCACGGTCAGTTTCTCAGTGAATACCACCGGAACAAGAAGATACCCAGGGGGTTTAGGGTACATAATGTCCCGACCCTAGGGCGTAACAACCCTTCTTTTTGTTCAAGGTGGTGTGGAGTCCTGAACAAGTGTTCAGCTGACCTCATTCTATTAGTCATAGAGGAGGTTGGGATTGATTTAAAAAAGGTACGCTCTGAGCTTGAAAGCTTCAAAACTACACATTTGAAAAAACTTACGGCCGATAAAAGCGAAGCGTGGCTTGAAAAAATTAAAACTCAGGTTGATACGTATCACCAAGATCTTGTCCAGTTCAAGCGTAAAAAACTTGATTCTGTGAATAGTGATTACAAAAATCACCAGGTTTATCGCTGGTTGACCGGTGATTCTAACGACACCAGGGGTCGACGCCCCCCGCGCCCATATCGGCAAAGGACACACTTCGCTGAAGGTGTTTCCTCTGAGGGCGATACCTCAGATAGCTCTGGCCATCGTAAGCGACCTTTTTTCAACCAACGACCACCCCCCAACCCGCCTTACCAGTCAGGCGGAGAACAAGGAACCACCAAAGGAGGGGAGGGTGGAAGGGTAAGGTATCACCGGAAAACCAAAAAGCAGACATGATATTTAATCTTTCCTCGTACCCGCTCAGTGATGTTGAACAGAAAGTTCTCTCATATGGGTTATCGTTTATACCAACCACCCCGCATGATCAGTTTCAGTGGTCAGTAGACCATTATAAATTTTGCCGTAAGCTTAGGTTGAGGGAACAGTTTGCTGATTCAGTCAACAATCTGGAACCCCCTAATCGTTGCATAAAGCCCAGTACCTATGACCCAGTATCAAGAAATGCTAGTATCTCCACATTTTCTAGGATGGTGCTTAAAGAAGCCAGTGACCAAATTACATCTAAACCAAGGTACTCAAACCTTTCCACCCCTGAGCGCCAAGCCCTCCTTTCTCTCAAAAACAATAGGGATATAGTCATCCGCCCCGCCGATAAAGGCGGGGCAATTGTTCTACAAAACTGGGTCGACTATGATCGCGAGGTACTGAGGCAACTAAACGATCAGCAAACATATACCCATCTCAAGCAGAATCCCACCATGACCATAAAAAAGTGCATTGATGGTCTATTGACTGCGGGACTGAATGCGGGGTGGATCGATAAGAAGACTTTGTCGTTCCTTACTGTTGATCACCCTGTGATCCCTATTATCTATACTCTTCCCAAGATCCACAAGCGGCTGGAGGAACCCCCAGGGCGGCCCATTATTTCCGCAATGGGTTCACTCCTCCAGCCGCTTGCGGTCTATGTTGATCAGTTTCTCCAACCGCTTGTTCAAAGTGTCAGTAGTTACTTGAAAGATACGGGGGACTTTCTGACCAAAATTGGTGAGATTGATGTACTCCCTGCCGGTGTGTGGTTGTGCACTATGGATGTACAATCACTATACACCATAATCCCACACCGGCAGGGCATTGATTCCCTAAGGGATTGTCTGGTTGCCAGTGGCCACAAACAGCCACCCATTGAATTTTTACTTGGTCTTGTAGATCTGATACTTACAAAAAATTACTTCATGTATGGGGCGGAGTTTTATGAGCAAAAAAATGGAACCGCCATGGGTTCAAATATAGCGCCATCATACGCTAATTTGTACATGGCTGCGTATGAACAAAACCACATTTACCCCATGTTTGGTCATCAGATACTCCGCTACTACAGATACATTGACGATGTTTTTATTTTGTGGTCTGGCACTGAGAATGATTTCAATTTGATGATTGAACACCTTAACAACCTTGAGGAGCCAGTTAAATTTACCTCCAATATACAGTTTGCCACGATTGAGTTTCTAGATGTGAGACTGTTCAAAGATGGTTCAGGCCTTGGGTCAACGTTATACAGAAAGGACACTGACCGAAATACGTTTTTACATCCTAGCAGTCAACATCCTACTTCATTGAAGGAGAGCCTGCCCATATCGCAATTCCTTAGGGTACTAAGAATTAATTCCAATGCTGAAAACACTGAGCTACAGCTTGATGAGATGCGGGCACGCTTTTTGGACAGGGGGTACTCACCAGTGGTCATCAACCGATGTCTGAGAAAAGCACGGACAAAGTACCGTAACAGTACACAGACCAAAATGAATAAAGCCGCCAACAGAATGGTCCATGTCAGCACGTATGACCATACATCTGGACAGAGTAAAGCCATCTATAAAAAGTTCTGGCCGATTGTAGGCACCGATCCTGCTCTCAAGCTAGATACGAGGATACCACCTATGAGTGCCTATCGGCGAGGTCCCAACATCCGCCAATTATTGATGCGTCCCACTATGCATCCTTCACCAAAAGCCACTACTTGGCTATCAGGTGGCAAGCCTGGATGCTTCAGGTGCACGTCCTGCACCACTTGCCATTCAATGATCGCTGGGTCGACTTTCCCTCACCCACACAGTGGTGAGAAGATCAAGATAAAGAAAAAACTTTTATGTAGCATGGACTTTGTTATTTATATTTTGATGTGTCCATGTGGGCTGTATTACACGGGGTTGACAACCCGTTGCTTTAAGGAACGTATGGCCAATCACCGTACATCCATACGTGCTGCCTATGCCACAGGTAGTTCAGACAAACCTGTGGCAAGGCACTTCCTAAAATTGGGCCATCAAATATCTACTCTACGCTGCATGCTCATTGATCATGTTCCAAAGGACCCACGTGGTGGGAACAGAGAATTAAAACTCAAGAAACTTGAAGCAAGGTGGATAGCACGACTAAACACCATTGACCCGAAAGGGTTAAATGAATATAACCACCTTGGTATATTCTTACAATAAAGCTCCCACTGGACATATTGCTAAAAAACGAATTATATATTTTTCTCTTTTTTGGCACATATATTACCGGGATTTTTTCTATCGCCACTGGTGTTAGCAATGACTATGGGACACTGTCCCAATGGTCTCTTAATTGTTGTCTTATGTCTTTATCCATTATATGTTTTGTGTGTGTTATTTTGTTATAGATGTTTTCATTATATATGTTTTTATCCTAATATGCATTGTACAGACTCCTCCCCTCCTAATGCTGCATGCTATTCAGCCTAAATTCCTTATTGGTGTTTTTTTAGCCATCGTTTTGTTAAGGCATTATGGGCGTTTGAGCACTTAGCCCCTGTGCGTTCCACTTCATCTCCTTGGAACGCACGCGCACTTCCGGTATCGGAGGTGCAGCCTGGTTACCAGCTGCTTCTCTAGCAACAGGCTTCTGCGTGTGACGCGCATCGGCGCGTCGCTCTGACGTTTTGTTGACTCCATTAGCCGCGCTGCCTGGTTTGCGTGTCACCATTGTGTGAGGTGACACGCACGCGTACTTCCGGTTTCGGAGGCGCACTATTGTGCTTCTTATCAGCTTTCTTCTAACAGCAACGCTAGTCCTATAACATCTTTAGTAAGTACCTATGTTGCTATTATTTTACCTATATTGCTAAGTTATTTCTGTACTGTTTCACCTATTGCCCAGTAGCCTAATTAAGTGAGCATTGTGATTGACCTATCAGTATGTTTTGTGCACAGCTGATGTGCTGCAGCACTAATGAAGGGAGGAAGTGTGTATATATAGATGCTTTGCCATATGTGTCAGTATTACTGCCTCTCTCTTGGTGTACCCATGGATCTTTTGTACTCTGTCTTGACAAAGGCCCTATATGGGTCGAAACGTCGACTTTTTTGATATGACCACTGAATAAAAAGTGACTGACTCCTCTGCAATTGGTGAGTGCCTCCGCTTTTCATTAAGCACCTGCATTTATATATATATATATATATATACTAAGTTGGCCAATTCCCACATTGGTGCACATAGTTGGGGTTTGCAAACCTTGTGTGGAGATTTAACAGTGAGAGGAAACAGAAAATGTTTGGGTTGTAGTTCAGTAACTTCCTGTTGAGCCATACTTCCTGACTT
The DNA here is from genome assembly GCF_055691185.1 of Crinia signifera. Classification (NCBI taxonomy): domain Eukaryota; kingdom Metazoa; phylum Chordata; class Amphibia; order Anura; family Myobatrachidae; genus Crinia; species Crinia signifera. The sequence goes on along the minus strand of NC_139222.1, from coordinate 112,755,540 downwards.
CTCATCTCCCCTTTGCGGAAGACCGGGGAGAGGCATTGCCGGGAGAGGGCAGCAAGCTCACGCCTCACAGAAGCAGGGGGGCGTTGCCATCGCTGGGAGGGGGAAAGGGTGGTCCGAGGGCGGAGCCACGGACAGGCTGCACGATCGGGGTGTGTCTAGTGTGAGCACGTCATTTTAGCCCAGCCCCCCACAATGCAATGCCTGTATTTCAGGCATTGCACTGCAGGGGGTGGGGCTAAAATGATGAGATCGTGTCATTTGACCCGGAGGGGGGTTCGCGGGAGATGAAGGGAATTGCGGAAAGGGGTACATACATGTAAAATGAGATGTAGTACAATATAGTCAGTGCTGCCGAGAGGTCTGTCGGGCATGGTCTAATTGAGGGAGGCCTGGCAATGTGTCAACATTTTTAAAATGTTGACATTAGGCTGTGGGCAATGGGGTTAGGATTAACTTGCAGGCAAAAGTGTTATGCTTAGGCTGTTGGGGAAGTTTAGAAATAGGCACTAAATGAAGGTATAGGGAATAGGGTTAAGGATATCGGATAAATACTTTCTTAAATGCCTAAGATTCAGAGGTCTGACCTAGAAGTGACATTGAAATGAACACCAGGACCTGGTAGATGCCACTGGAGCTGCTTAAGCTACAAGGAGCAGGTTGTTACCCCTGGGCAACCAGGGCTGATATGTTGTCATTCTAACATGCAGATATTTCAACACTGTCTACATGCATCACCTTGGTCAAGGTGAACATTATGACTATATTGACAGTCTCATGAATTTAAACAATGGCCAAGTGTAATAGCTTTCAAGTTTGGCGGCAGTGCAGGATGCCGGCCGTACTCTGAGGTTTATTTAACGGGGCAATAATTTACAAGGCATGGTTTTGCCTTGTAAATGATTGCCCCTTTAAAAAAAAAGTTTGGCTACTACATTTGGCCAAAAATGTTTAGTTTTTTTGGCCAAAAGTCTGTTTTGTAAACTGCGTTTTCCACACTTGAAGATGTTACACATAATGATGGTAAAAAAATCACTAAATTTGTATATCCTTTACTTAAATGCTAAATTATTATGGATTGTCCTGTAAAGAAAAATATTGTTTATTCTCTTTGTGTTGCAGGCACCAAATGTAGTTGTGCATAGTAAGGGAAGAGTAGGTCGCTCCAATAGCATGCAGGTAGGTGTTCCTGTGGTAAAAGAGAGCATTATCACTTTCTATTCTAGTGACAGCCTTTATACACAGTATAAATAATCATTAATAATTATAGGTCCAATCAAAAAAGAACCTGACTGGAAACAGAGTTGGAGCAGAGACGTTTGATCGAGCGAACAGACGACGACATTCTGTAAGTAAAAGCCAATCTAGAGCAGACAAGGGGCATATTTTGGGAGAGTTGTGTAAGAAACAGCAAATAACTGTGCACCTTGGCAAATCAATATTGCATTGCAGCTGGGGCATATTTAAAATATGCAGAGAGATTAAGTCAGAGGTCTATGTCCAAACCAAACTTGCCTTCCTTAATGGTCTCCTCTCTGAGACAAGCCCAGAGAAGACACACTGCAGGACACTTCAGGGAGAGGGACCGGCCTGACTCATTGTTAAGCCCCACCCCTGTCATGGCAAAATGTCACAGTGTATGTGTCCATGAGAAGGGGGTGTGGCTAAACAATGAAGCTTTGCATAATATACAGAGATGCTAATTCCAGGTGTTATCTCCTCTTTCAGCCTGCTTCAATAGTAAGTTAGCATGATGCAGGAGATTCGGCTACTCTTCCCTGGGTGCAGGGTACCAGGGGAATCACAAGGGTTGATGTCACCCGGTGTAATAAGTCCTGGTGTCACCCCCCACCTCCATAGACCTCCTCCCATATAACACCACACATAATCCTTAGTAATGTTTTTGTGCTAGTCTTACTTGTAAATTATAATTCCTGTATATTACTGAATATAATGGCAATAGTAGTATTATAAATATAACAAAGTTAACATTATACTGTACCTTAAAATCACAATATCATATGCACAGCCTCCCACAGCCTAACTAAGTCCTCCCGCCTATTGGCATTTTAGTAAAACAAACAGGGTCATTTCTAGGCGATTTGGTTCATAATGCGAATAGTTAGAAAATTAGCCTCCACCTTCATTGACAATTAAAAGGAAAAACACATTTGAGAGTGCCTTACAGAAGATAGACTCGACATTCGCCAGCCGACAGAAGGGGGCGCGCGCACATGAGAGGCTCGTGCACACGTTCTGTTGGTGCCCTCCGCCGCCCTGAGCAGCTCCCCTGCAGCCCGCCCAGCTGATTTATGTACCATAAATGATTTGCCATTTTTCCTTCCTTACACATTATGCAACAATACCACATTATGCCACACACTGTAATGCCCCTTAAATATTATATAACACATCATAATGCCCATTGCACATTATATATTATACATTATACAACACAGTTATGCTGCTGACACCATTTTATGTCCCACAGTAAGGCTTCTAATTATGTTTAAATTAACTGCTTGTTGCCCCTGTGGTGCCACGTCTAAATACAATGCCCCCTGTGGTGCTGCTTATACATACAATGCCCCTGTGGTGCCGCTTATACATATAATTCCCCCTGTGGTGCTTCCTATACATACTATGCCCCCTGTGGTGCCACTTATACATAAATGCCCCATGTGGTGCCGCTTATACATATAATGCCACCTGTGGTGCCGCTTATACATACAATGCCCCCGTGTCTCCCTATAACACTCACACTCAGTGACTCCTGGTCACTGACAGTAAGTGACCAGTGTCACCACTAGTAAGTAATTGCCCCCCAGCCCCAGCCACTAACAGTAAGTGGCCCCTTGTCACCCGCAGTAAATTACTCCATGTCACCAGTTGTAAGTGCCCCCCAGCCCCTCTGTCACTTGCAGTAAGTGCCCCCTTGTCACCTGCAGTAAGTCTTCCAGTGTCATCAGTAGCAAGTGCCCCCCCCCCTCCCACTTGGCATCAGTGGGGCATAACCTCCTCAGGAGGAGCTGCTAGTGTGGGTTTATAGTGCTAGGTCCTGGCTCAAACGCCAGTGCAGCCTGTGAACAGGAATCAGCCTTTTCATGGATGACTTCACTGGCTCTGCCTTGTCCTTCTCCCTGGCCCCCTGCTCACTGCTGCACAAGCTGTAGCTGCTGTATGCAGCAGATTAACACAAGCCCAGGAGATCCTTCTCTTCCTCTGCCTCTGGAATTTCGCTGCATAGTGGGGTTGCTGAGAGCAGCCCGACTGTGCTCCATCCACACACGCACAACACTGGTTCTTGGTTGTGTGGGTGGGTGTTTGTTTAGGTGCGGATGCATGGTGAAGGGCTAGGTGAAGGGCATCTGAAGGTGCGGATGCTGCCAGCAGGGGTGTTGTGCAGCTATTTTGGTGACGCCACTGTGGGGGACTGCCGGAAAAATCAAGAGTCTCCTGCATCTTGCTGCTAAATTGTAAGCATAAAGCTGACCAGCATTTGTGGACTACATGAAAAATCTGGAAAAATCATATTGCCCTGCATACAAAAAAAGGATGTATCTGCATGTCTTGCATTGCAACATGGTTTGTCCAGATTTACTGTAATTTCTGTTTTTTTTAAATTGGAGCCCAGCTAATCCGCTCCAACTGTACTGTTTCAAAAACATTGGGCTGAAGCCATACTTGCCTACTCTCCCAGAATGGCTAGGAGGCTCCCAAAACTCAAGTGGCACTCACGCTCCCTCTGGGACAGCAGGCAAGTCTCCTGCATTGCGCTTCCCTGCCATCTACCCCCACTCTCTGCTGAGCATCGCTCACCCCTCACCCCCACAGATAGGGTGATGACATGATCTGTACTAAATTCCATCATTGTAGCCCCACCCCAGCTTTAAAATGCTGGTAATGTCGGCATTGTAAAGCAGGGGGCGGAGCTATGATGGCAATTGTGTATCCCCACCCCCCAGACTGTCTACTGTGTGCCTCTTCTGCTGTGAAAAGAGATTTAAATAGCTAAAATTCATTGATAAATGGGCCCCTTTATTCCCAACTCAGAATCAGACCTGTTTCAGTGACGGAAAGATAGATATTAGCTCTTGAGAGTTCTGTGGTGATAAAAAATGTGGGGGAGAATTATTGTGAATTGTTACAAAACTGATGTGTAGGTTCAGGCTCTTTGTAAGTGATGGTGAGCAAGGACACAAAAAAGAAGGACAAAGCAAATGATCACAAATAACGCTCATGTTGCCTTCACTGCGGTAATCATTTATATAATATACTGTATGTAACTAGTATTGTATCGTTCTAAACTTCAGGTGCTGTTTCCCAATCTATGTCTATTGTAACTGTAACCATGGAGATGTGCATGTTTTTTACAGTTATACAGAGAAAAAAAGCCTTAATTTTGTGTAATGTTTTTTTTCAGAGTTACATGGAGAGAAGACGAAACAACATTGATCGTACAAACTCCTTGAGGCATTCTGTAAGTTTCCATTAAAAAGATAGGACAAGCTTCTTCTACTAAATATATAACATATAACAGAAGAAAAATCAAGCTATTCCCAAAACCAAAGAAAGACTTGTCACAAATATAATATTGCCATGAATATATAATAAGGACATTTTGAGTTAACTGCATAAAAATCCACCAAAGTATTTTTGAAAATAAAAAAAACATGAAATCTGTTTCCTCAGTAAAGATAAAGAGGTGCATGCAGGCATGTGCAGCTGTAATTTGAGTCGACAGTCATTAGGACAACCTATAGTGTTCATGCAAAAGGTCGACACAAGCATTAGGTCAACATGAAAACTGTTGACACGAAAAAAGGTTGACATGCGTTTTTCATGTTTTTGGGTGTCCATGTCAGCATTAGTTGACATGGACACTGTATAAGTGTACTCTATGCCCACTTGCATAGTAAAGTATGAAAAACCACCTTTTTGATAAAAAAACCTCATGTCAAACTTTTTCATGTCGACCTACTGCTTGTACACTATAGGTCGACCTAGTGACTGTCGACTTAATGCTTGTAGACCTAATGACTGCATCCCTTTATAGGGGACTTCTGGAAATATGCTATGGCTCAGCCACCATCTTGTGCACAGTGGTGTGCCCTGCCAGCATATCACAACAAATGCTCTCGTACTGTACATTAGCAGAAATGCTGGTCACCTCTGTATAACCTCAGAAAATGATCCCAACACTCCTGCATTTTTCTAGCCACTCTCTGTTACCTCTTCCCAAGTGCTGCCTACTCTTAACTCACTTTGCAAATATATCCTCCAGTGGCGTAAGTTCGTCCCAGTTGCCCGGAGGCAAGATGTGTATTGCCCCTCCCCCCCCCCCCCCCCCCCCAAACACACTCATACACACAAAAAACTTGAGGAGAGAAGCCCGGCGGCATATGACTCCATTGCCTCCCAGAGTTCTGCCTCTGATATCCTCTGTGCATGTGCTATGGCGTTTCATTGGCAGCACCATGTGCTGTGCAGCTTTGGCAAAAAATTGCTCCAACGGATCTGATTTTCACATTACATGTACCTCTGAATCAGGCCTTTTGTGTGTGAGGCAGATCATTGCCGGTGATTAACTGGGGACGCTCTTGCTCAGGAAGGGTGAGAAGAAATAGGTCCAGCAGGGAGATAAAGTTTTGTTTTAACTGACTTGTTCATAGTTTACCATCCCAGTATACATACAGGGAGAATAAAATAGTGTGCTGAGTGCAGCAAAGCCCTGTGTCCATATCAACCTATGTTGGCAGAGACACCACAAAAAGTGAAAAACTCATGTCAACCTTGTCACTGTCAGCCACGTTCCCATTGAACTTTTGCTTGAATTGATCTACTGACCCTTTTTAGGCATCTAACTAGAAGCAATTGACCATTAGTGGCTGACACGTGATTGTCGATCTAGACATCATCGATCTGATATATCATAACTGGCAGGGATGTACTGTATACAATAAAAGGTAAATTGTGAACAGGTGCGCACAACACACATGCAGCTTATCTACAGTTGAGGTGACATCCAATAATCACCTTACATAGAACATATAGCAAAACAAGTGTGAACTGTAGAATTAGCGCTTGTGGTGTTCTCAAATAAACACAGTCCGTGTGAAAATAATCACAAAGAGTTAATGTCACCAATTAGAGGTATCCTTGAAAGGTAGGATTATTGCTGGTAGAATCCTCCAAATGTCACATCCTCAATAGTGGCATATACCATGAAATGACACAATAAAGAAAAATATAGTGCAAAAACTTTTTTAAACAAATGAATTTAATAAAAAATTGCACTTACAATTTTAATGCTTATTAAAAGCATATAGATAAAATTTGCTCAAGGCAGGACTGCGGTCCAACAGAAGGTTCTGGGGAACAGACTAACACCAGGTCCGGATACTGGGAGAAAGCTGGAGCCCAGAGGTACCGACAGTAGAGTCCGTTTTGCAGCGATGAGTTATGAAGCGAGACACGCCAAATGCATTTCGGACACAAAAGGTCCTTCCTCAGCAGCGTGTCTAACAATGGCCCTTATTCTAATCGGCTCGGTACGGCCCGCGTGCGGCCGTACCGCCGATGTTTTTGTTCTGCACATGCGCAGAGGTCATTCTGCGCATGTGCAGCCCCCTTCGCCGCAGACGGATTTCGTCCGCCGCAAAGGGGGCGTATAGGGGCGTGAGGGGCTTCAGCCCCTCATTTCCCTATGTGTACGCCCCGCGTTTCATGGGCGTTCCCATGCAAACGCGGGGCGTGTGCATGGTAATGAGGGCATGACGCCCTCATTACCATGACATGGGGGCGGAAAGCTGACGTCGCCGGATGTCAGCTTTCAGCCCCCTTTCAAGCTCCCACACGGACGATTGTCCGTGTGGTCTGAGCTTGCGGGAGCTGCCGCGGCGTGCGGGCCTGCCTTCGATGGTCGTCGACCATCGAAGGCAGGGGGCAGCTCCCACCATGGTGGAGGCGTAGCCTCCACCATTTTTGTGCGGATCGCCAGCCGTCCGTGTACGGACGGCCGTGGCGATCCGTCGGGTGGGCGGCCCTTGGTTTGTGCGGTCGGAGCCCCGTGTGCGGCTCTGACCGCACCAACCAGAATAAGGGCCAATGTCCTGGGAGCTCCTTATATGCAGTGTCCAATTAGGACCAAACAGACAAACTTGCTTCCGCCTTTCGGCGTATTAAAATGGCCGTGCGTTCCACCTCAAAAAGAATGGAGCGTTCCACACGCGCTCCGGCTAATAAGACTTTGGGAGAGAGGCACTTCCGCCTTTCACTCCACAAAACATGGCCGTGCGGTCCACCAATGTCAGCTGGTGCGTTCCAACACACGCTCCAGCATAAAGAGAGTGTCCAATGTTTATCAGACAACGAGTGGAATAATTTAGCATAAAAACAAGGAATTTAAGAATAGGAATAAGTAAAACGATAACATAAATGGTGTCATTTCATAAAACCTGAAGAGATGGTCAGGGAATAGCTAAAAATATCATTGATTAAAAAATTTATAGCAGCATCACAAATATTTATAGCAGCATATAATTATTGCACAAAAAATAGAGATTTTTAGCAGCATACAAGATGAATGAATAAATACAAATAAAAATGACAGGGATATTAAAGAGCAGCAAATAATGAGTTGGGCTAAGACAAGAAATGTTTCAATTCAAATTCCCCGTTAAACCCCTCGGGTACAAGGGTGTTCAACCGGTAGATCCATTTCATTTCTGACTGCGCCAACCTCTTGTCTAAATCTCTTGTGCGCCATCTGGGGGAGATTAATTGAATTCCCCAAAAATTTATAAGGTAACATTCTTTAGACTGATGATGATTTTTGAAGTGTTCAGACAGCGTATGAGTGGTAAGGCCCTTTTGAATATTATAAACGTGTTCGGCAAGCCTAACTTTAAGTGGACGACTAGTTCTGCCGACATAAAAAAGATGGCACGAACATTCTAATAAATAAACAATATTTTTGGAATGACACGTTATAAATTCATTAATTTTGTATTTCTTTTTATTGACCTCAAAGTCGACCATTTTGCGGTGGGTGGCTTTTACCGACCTACACATGAGGCATTCACCACAGCGGTGGAACCCTTTTGTTTTAATACTGTGTCTTGGGCCAACATCAATGGTGCTCTTCACTAAATGGTTCCTAAGAGACGGAGCCCTTCTGTAAATAAAGATTGGCTTATCAGGAATTATATTGCCAAGAATTGGATCCTGTTTAATCAGGTGCCAATTTTTCTTAAAAACAGTCTCAATTTTTGAGTGAAGCTGGTTAAATTGTGTGATAAAGGCCCATTGAAACTTATTATCTGTTGTTTTAGGTTCCTTTACTTTCAAGAGATCACTCCTTTCTATAGTTTTAATTTTATTAATTGCTGTATTTAGAACATCCGAGGAGTAGCCTTTCACCGCTAATCTCTCTGATACATCTTCTATTTGTTGGTTACATACCTCCACATTCGAACAATTGCGTTTTATTCGAGTGTACTGGCCAAAGGGAATTCCTTTGAGCCAGTTAGTGTGGTGTTGGCTTGTTATCTCAATGTAACCATTCGAGTCCGTAGGTTTTCTGAAGGTTTTTGTATTGACCTTTCCGTTATCAATATATATTGTTAGGTCTAAAAATGATATTTCTACAGGACTCATATTAAAAGTCAAATTAATAGAGAAGTCATTTGTATTAAGATCATTACAAAAAGTTAAAAGGTTCTCCTGACCATCTCTCCACACAAAGAAAATATCATCAATAAAACACTGCCAGAGCACCAGACCCGCCCCCAGAACGCCACCCTGCCAAATCCTAAGGTGTTCCCAATAGGACATGAACAGGTTTGCGTAACTAGGGGCGAATCTAGTGCCCATAGCAGTTCCAACGCACTGCAGATAAAAGCTTCCGTCATGGTAAAAATAGTTATTTGATAAAATAAAATTAATGCTTTCCAGAATGAAATTTTTCAAATCTGTATTAAAAGTGGACATATTTAAAAAGAAGGAGACTGCCTGTAGGCCTTGTTCTTTGCGAATAATTGTATAGAGTGTGCTTACATCTGCACTGCAAAGAATGTCTCCTTCACGCCACTCATAATTGGTTAAATTTCGAAGTAAATTTCCAGTGTCCTTTAAATATGCTTTTGTATTGGACACTAGTGGCTGTAAGAAGTAGCCCACATAAGCAGAGAGGTTGCTCGTAAGGCTATTACAGCCTGATACAATAGGCCTCCCCGGAGGTTTATTGGCATCTTTATGAACCTTGGGGAGGACATAGAGGGAGGGTACAGATGGTTCTTTAATGTTTTAAAATTCAATCTCCTTTTTTGAAATAACACTTTTCTCTTGAAAGTAAAGGAACCTAAAACAACAGATAATAAGTTTCAATGGGCCTTTATCACACAATTTAACCAGCTTCACTCAAAAATTGAGACTGTTTTTAAGAAAAATTGGCACCTGATTAAACAGGATCCAATTCTTGGCAATATAATTCCTGATAAGCCAATCTTTATTTACAGAAGGGCTCCGTCTCTTAGGAACCATTTAGTGAAGAGCACCATTGATGTTGGCCCAAGACACAGTATTAGAACAAAAGGGTTCCACCGCTGTGGTGAATGCCTCATGTGTAGGTCAGTAAAAGCCACCCACCGCAAAATGGTCGACTTTGAGGTCAATAAAAAGAAATACAAAATTAATGAATTTATAACGTGTCATTCCAAAAATATTGTTTATTTATTAGAATGTTCGTGCCATCTTTTTTATGTCGGCAGAACTAGTCGTCCACTTAAAGTTAGGCTTGCCGAACACGTTTATAATATTCAAAAGGGCCTAACCACTCATACGCTGTCTGAACACTTCAAGAATCATCATCAGTCTAAAGAATGTTACCTTATAAATTTTTGGGGAATTCAATTAATCTCCCCCAGATGGCACACAAGAGATTTAGACAAGAGGTTGGCGCAGTCAGAAATGAAATGGATCTACCGGTTGAGCACCCTTGTACCCGAGGGGTTAAACGGGGAATTTGAATTGAAACATTTCTTGTCTTAGCCCAACCCATTATTTGCTGCTCTTTAATATCCCTGTCATTTTTATTTGTATTTATTCATTCATCTTGTATGCTGCTAAAAATCTCTATTTTTTGTGCAATAATTATATGCTGCTATAAATATTTGTGATGCTGCTATATATTTTTTAATCAATGATATTTTTAGCTATTCCCTGACCATCTATTCAGGTTTTATGAAATGACACCATTTATGTTATCGTTTTACTTATTCCTATTCTTAAATTCCTTGTTTTTATGCTAAATTATTCCACTCGTTGTCTGATAAACATTGGACACTCTCTTTATGCTGGAGCGTGTGTTGGAACGCACTAGCTGACATTGGTGGACCGCATGGCCATGTTTTGTGGAGTGAAAGGCGGAAGTGCCTCTCTCTCAAAGTCTTATTAGCCGGAGCGCGTGTGGAACGCACCATTCTTTTTGAGGTGGAACGCACGGCCATTTTAATACGCCGAAAGGCGGAAGCAAGTTTGTCTGTTTGGTCCTAATTGGACACCGCATATAAGGAGCTCCCAGGACATTGTTAGACACGCTGCTGAGGAAGGACCTTTTGTGTCCGAAATGCATTTGGCGTGTCTCGCTTCATAACTCATCGCTGCAAAACGGACTCTACTGTCGGTACCTCTGGGCTCCAGCTTTCTCCCAGTATCCGGACCTGGTGTTAGTCTGTTCCCCAGAACCTTCTGTTGGACCGCAGTCCTGCCTTGAGCGAATTTTATCTATATGCTTTTAATAAGCATTAAAATTGTAAGTGCAATTTTTTATTAAATTCATTTGTTTAAAAAAGTTTTTGCACTATATTTTTCTTTATTGTGTAATTTCATGGTATATGCCACTATTGAGGACGTGACATTTGGAGGATTCTACCAGCAATAATCCTACCTTTCATGGATACCTCTAATTGGTGACATTAACTCTTTGTGATTATTTTCACACGGACTGAGTTTATTTGAGAATACCACAAGCGCTAATTCTACAGTTCACACTTGTTTTGCTATAGGGATTTACTGTATCCAAAGGAGTAGACAGAGACACTGTGGTGGAAATAATAATGATACAGAAGGTACTGTAGAAAAGTACAACTAGATATATAGAAAGAAAAATTGGTACTACACTTTTTTCACCCATTTACCTATCTTGACAGTCTATCACTTACCCACTAATCTTGCTTAGTTTCCTCAACTAGGAATCACTTGGCATCTTGTCCCCTTCCTTGACATCATGTTCCCTGTCACCATATACCCTCCCCCTGAATCCCGTGTGACCCTGTAAAGTCCCCATTGTTTTAAGTACAAAAAAAAGTTTGAATAGCATTGAAACATATTTTTATTGTGAAAGAAATCCCAGAAAGAATACTAAACCCTCCCCACTAAAATCATATACCCAATACACTCAATATACAGTGTAGAAATAAACATGGCGCCATGGTACAGATAGGGAAATATTTGTTGTTTGCATCGGATGCAGCCAAGAAGTGGAGCTCTGGAGCGCTGACAAATAAGTAACCATGCAATTGCGGGTTCAATAAACCCTTTGCTCAGACCTTGTTTTATTTTTTACACTTCAAATAGTTGTATCTCTCTCTTTCTACAGGCAACTTTGGGATACCGTCGCTCTTTGGTATCTGGTAACCATTCGATGCTTAGAATACATTCAAGGACTTTGGAAACATCGTTATTACAGGTAAAAATTCCCTAGATCATGGTGTTGCAATAAATACATTAATATATTGAATTGACATGCAGATGTGTTCTTTTAAACTACAGTATGACTTTAGTCTCAGCAAATAGCATATCTGGGTGTGCTAGGTTCCAAGCTACTTGGCTGTATTGATCATCTTTATTGCTCAAAATGTGTGTCTCTTAACCACGCAAATAAATCAATGGGCACAACAAAACAACATGGCTATATTGCACTGATCAATTTGATTATTGCCATTTCTTTCACTGCCCCTCCACCACTGAATGTTTGAAACAGGAATTGGATTTGGATAGTATCAGATTTGAGTGGTTCCGCAGGTGACCTGTAAAGTGGTCTGTGTGCAAATCACAGCACTCTGGAGAACTGTATAAGTGTAATTTTTTTCTCTGTAGGCATGCTGAGTAATGGCTGCAGAAACACTTCCTGTATAGCAGACTTTCTGTATAAGAAGGGGATGGTAGTGATGCAACTTCTGCCATCCACATACTGCTTACATCTACATGAATGACCAAATTGTAGAAACAACACAATCCATTTAAGATGAATTTTGTATAATATGTTCGTAAACTAAAGTCAAAAGTAAATGGCATTTTGAGGGAAGCCATTCTTGAGTAACAAAGTCAGTGTACTAAGAAAAAGCCTTTCCCACTACTCACAAAACAAGAAGTAAACACATTTTTTAAATGCATCTGACCCCCTCATTAACCCCTTGAGTGGTGGGTTTTCCTGGGGCAGGACAAACCTACCTGGGCAAGTTTGTCCTGCCCCAGCAAAACCCACCACAGATCATAAGCCGCCGCCGACCCCCCCCTCACCTTCGCTCCGGTGTAAGTACGCCGGAGCTCCCCTGCCGCCGCTGCCCCAGCCGCCTGTCAGTCATCAGACAGGCGGCAGGCTCGGGGATGTTTTGCGGTGGCTCAGGAGGACTTGGGTGACTGAACTCTCCCGAGTCCCCCCCGAGCCACCCCGAACATCCCCGAGCCTGCCGCCTACGTCACTACAGGATGATTGGCGGCGGGGAAGCTCCGGCGTACGATCGCCGTGTACGCCGCAGCAGAGAGACCTGGGGGGCAAACAAGAGGGGTGGGAGTGACTGAGGGGGGGACCCCTAAGGTAGTGTGCCAGTGGTGCTCCGATGGAGACACCACTGGTGCGCACCTACATAGTGGTATGCCCGGAAATTTTCCGGGACAGCCCGCTGCGGCAGCGCAGCTGAGCCCGGAAAATTTCCGGGCATACCACTTAAGTGGTTAAGGCTCATACACACAAGGAGATTTTGAGCTCAAAATAGCTCACTTTTCCTGTTTTGAGCTACTTTGTGTACTAGTGTGTATGGACGGGTGAGTTCATATGCATGCTCCCGCATTATCGCCGGCCACGGCCGAGTGAGACACTTTCCATAATCTCCTACTTCGGAAAGGGATTATGAAAATTGCTTGACCGGATGAAAATCCCTCAGTGTGTATGCACTGAGCGATTTAACAGCTGGCGATTTTTATAGTATTGCTTATGGGCAAAGACGCACAAGGTGTATGCACCTTGAGACCAACAGCTAGCTTCTGGTACCATTCAAAGGAGCGCAGGTCTCCCTCTACAGACAGAGCAGTGCGGGACTGTCCAAATGACTGTTATCTGACTGTTATCTGACCAATATATATTTACTATGATAACCTCTGTTCCGTCTGCCACCAGATCCTTTACACTCACATATACTCTTCATGTTTAGCACCTTACGCTACAGCAGTGGTAGCAACTACGGTCCTCGAGCGCTACCAACAGTTCACATTTTCCAGACAACCTAGCTGCTGCACAGGTGCACTCATTACTAGCTGAAACATTTTCAAAGATCCACAGGTGGAGCTAATTACTTCACTTGTGATTCTGTGAGAAGACCTGCAAAACATTAACTGTTGGTAGCTCTCGAGGACTGGAGTTGGCTACCCCAGCTCTACAGTATCTTGCTGCTTTATCCTACTTCCATCCCTTGTTTTCTTCACACACAGAAAGACCATAAGGCGACATATCCTACTGAAATATACCGATTGTAAACGATTGTATTGTTCTGTTTTTTTAATGACAAAATACAAAAGTTAACCTTCATTATTTAGTGCATCATATAGATATGACAGTTAATGCTGCAAGCTTCTTGCAGGAGAAGAAACATTTCTATTTTAGGCATCTAATGATTGCTTCCAGATCTCTAAAAACACAAATCAGCAAACAGAGAAAATAATGATTCTGCAATAACAAATTACTGTCTTTACACAGAAAAATGTTTTTCCTAAGTGTGATGTCTTCAGGCCACTATACTATGCTTTAAGGAAACTACAAATATAATTATCCAACAAATTAAAAAAATACTGTAGATAAAAAAAATAAAAAATAAAACCACTGAACAAAACAAAAGTATCATTTTGCTAAAGTTACAATTGCTTGAAATGGATTTATCATGCAGTAAGATCTTACAGTACATCCACTAATTCTACTAGGATGAGCAATTGAGTCATGTCTAACCATTGATGAGGTGATCCTGGACTCACCTCCCACAGACATTCACACCAGAAAAGAGAGACTGTATATACTGTAGAATGGATGTATGTCACCCTTCACCCTCATTTTGTTCTGAGCCAGCTACAAAATCAATGTGACTGTTGATCTGGCCATGACAATGCACATCAGTACTGTTCCGTCAGTAACCAAGGTGTCCTCCCTCTTCTCTGGCTGCTAGCCAAAGAGATGTTTGACTATTCAAAAATGACCAATGGATGCATTTGGTTGCTCCGAGCCTTTCTGGAAATTTTGTCCTTAACTGAACAATTTTGGTCAAATTCATTATTAACATTTCTTTTTTGTGGTTTTACCTGATTATATCTACTGTTTTCTTACACATATACATTGTATGTTTACCACAGAAACTCAGATCCCAGGTGAATGATCTGGAAATATACAAACCTCAAGTATTTGCAGTGGAAGGCGACTCTTCTCGAGCATCCTCACTTGAAAATATAAGTATCACAGACAGTAGCGTTCACCTCTCAAGTCTGCAGAGTTTTGGGTCAAAGTTCAACATTCTGGAAAACCTCTGTGAAGACCACATGATGAACCTACCCAAGCCCGAGACTACAACATAAGCAGTTTTTGCAATCGGAATTCAGCATGGGCACTGATAGATAAAAAAAACAACATACAATACGCCATAGTTGTTGTGGTGATTTAACATTGAAATTGGCAGATGAAGTATGAACAAACAGCTAGAGTTCACTACTTGTTTTTGAAAATGAAGCGCATTTTCATTTACATCCTCATAATGGGGATTTAATGTGTGACACTACACTACAAAAGGGCACTCCATTCATTGTTTTATTGGGAGATGGTTCTAGTGAAAAGCTGTCTATTTTCCGGGCTGTCCCTTTCATAAGCTCGTGGTAATGGTATGTCATCGAAGGAACTACTGTATTTTCGATGTGCACATTTTGCAAGTTGTGGTTGGTTTATTTTAGATTTGCAGCCATTCTGTAGCCGTATAGGAGATGCACAGTGGACCAAGGTCTGGGAAGGCCCAAACGATTGATTCCCATCTTTAAAATTAAAGTGACATGATGTGAAGTAAATTACTCTACCCCCAACAGTAAATTGTTTCAAGCTAAATGCAGTAAAACAGTTTGACAATCATCTTTTGAAGAAATAAATGGCATAGCAGAAATAGAGAACAGGGATATATATAATTGCATACAAATTTCACTCTGATACCTACAGTCTTCTCGAATGTAAATAGTGTTTAATATGGTGATCGGGATTTAATAGTGGTGTAAACTGTGCTGCCTACAGGAAAAGTATTAATAGGAGAATGTAGTCATGGATGGTTCTGTAAATATTGATTCACTCTGTAGGAGATTATCTGATGAGGGATGATCCTTTGATAGAAGGCTGAATTTGTTCTTAGTTAAAAAAAAAGTTCAGAAAAATAGGGTCAAATACTAAATTGTTTAGCACTGGAAACATGGGCCCGACTCAGAAGGGATTCCATTTGCATGTGGACACAGCTGAGCTGCATGAATATGCTAATGAAGCTTCCTGCATACATAGACACACCATAACACCACTGCTCGGAGAGTCCACTGCAAATACGCCACTGGAGTCTTTAGAACTGTGGCCAAAGACACGGTCTCAGGCTCATCCAAGCGCCAGAAGTGGTTGTGACATGCCTGCGTTTGATTAGCCACCCCTATTTCCTCCCATAAATGCTCAATATCTCTAATTAACTTTGTGAATAAATCTGCATTGCATCTACCCCCTAATTGATAAATGCATTTCTCAAATGCAAAAATGTCAGCATTGTGTCCACATCTAAATCAAGCCTCATGTTACCAAAATGACTTATAGGTTAAATGTCAATCATCTCAGAAAGTCATTTTATGATATTTTGTCAAATGCTGTGGTGCTAAAATGTCCTTAATGTAAAAAGTAATTCCAAAGGGTCATTTTTTTTTAAATATAAGGTCATCTTTGAAGTAAAATATTTCAAAAGTTGTTTTATGGTGGAAATAGTTTGTATCAAATCAGTTTAATCCAAGTCAATTCTGGAGCGTTGTATTTTATTTTATATTTTAAAACGTGGGACAGTTCAGAAGAGATTTAGCTATTATTTTTATAGACATTCTTTTGATTACATTTTCATTAGACGTTTGATAATTGCCCCTCCTTCTCCCTTTTAATGTACAGTCTATGGCAGAGGTAGAACTCTGGAAGGCAATGGAGACATCTGCCGCCGGGCTCCTGCTCCCAAGGGGGCACTTCTCCTCCCCCTGGAAGTTGAATTCAGTTATTTAAAAGCCAACGAGATTGCTTCTGTGGCTGGAGTCTGAAATATATACTGTATGTGTTCTCTATCTATCTATATTTTTGAACAGACATATATATTTTATATAAATTTATATAGGGTTGTGAGTGTGTGGGGGGGCACCAATATATATCTTGCCTCCGGGCAACTGGAACGAACTTACGCCACTGGTCTATGGACATCACTGAACTTGTATTCAGTAATAACAACAGCAAGATTTAGATGGAATGAGAAGGTATAATACTGTACTTGAAATAAAACGTTTACAAATTTGGCTATGACTCATTTATGATGGTTTTTGATTTGATAACTGAAAAATGTATGTGGATATGCAACTTGTTTATTTTGGCACACCCAAGTCTCAATTGAGGAAAGGGGAGTCTAGTGTGGGTAAGTAATGACAGCAAGTTAGATGAGCTGCAAGACACCCACATCCTGAATACCTGTAGGTCAGACCAGTCCCATTATACACAATGGGGGTACATTTACCAAGATGGAAGTCTTATTGAAAATTGGATATTTCCAATAGTAACCAATCAGATTCCACTTCCTATGGATGTAGCACCTCCTAGAAGATAACAGATATAATCTGATTGGTTGCTATGGGCAACATCCCATCTTCAATAGAACTCCCATTTAAGTAAATATACCCCAATGGTGCAGTCATCCTCTTCAGTATTCTTCATTCCCACCAGAGATTATTGGAAATAAATGCAGGTGTTATCTCATTGTAACTGGACATTTAGATGCAGGTTTAGTTATACTTGTGTTCAGCTGTACCCCTGATTGCAACCAAAAAGCAATATTACTGTGCTCAGTAAAACACAACAATGGGAATCTTTAATTGTTATGAACTACTTCAACCATACCTCTCACAGTGGACTAGATTTTTAGTCCAGACCCTCTGTTGTCCCAGCCAAGGCTTCTGCTCATACAGTATATGAATAGTTCAGGGGTCCTCAAACTATTTTGTTCTGGGACCCCATCAGACAATAAAAATAATGACATGACCCCAGCAAGTTACTGCAGAAGGTCATCACATCACATGTGTAGTCAGCAGACAGCACATACATGGCAGCATTGTGGTTGCGCTAAATGATGTGAGGAGTCTGACATAACAGACAATTCAGCAGATTTTTCAGACACCTTGAATCACTGACTGAGATTAGAAAAGTCATCAGCCTGATAGTCAGCAACATGGAGATGTCACCCCATGCTGAGAAGGTCTGGACCCACTTTGGGGTCAGGAGCCACAGTTTGAGAACCTCTGAAATAGCTCATTAGTACACAATAATCACATCACATTTACATTATTATCACACACACACACAGCATTGATATCACATACACACATAAAATTAGTACTGTATCTCACACACTATTAACGCTACTTATACACATAGAGAAATTACATTAATATCCCAAATGGCTTTCTGATCTGCATAGATTGATGTGGCAGACTCATCTGACTGGGTGTGGTATGATTTACCGACAGTCGGGATACCGACAGTCATTATCCCGACGTCGGGATCCCGACTGCCTGGTCTCAGACAGCGTGGCCAGCGCAACAAAGCCCCTTGCGGGCTCGCTGCGCTCGCCACGCTGCGGGCACGGTGGCGAGCTACGCTCGCCACCTATTCTATTCTCCCTCTATGGGGGTCGTGGACCCCCACGAGGGAAAATAGCTGACGGCCGTCGGGAACCCGGCCGTCAGTGTTTTAACAGTCGGGATCCCGACGTCGGGTTAATGACTGTCGGGAGCCCGACTGTCGGGACCCCGTCCGGCAGCCCATCTGACTGCAGTGGCCACGTTCTGTTGACTGCAAGAGGAAGAGTGCAGGGTTTGATATGAAATCTCTCAGTCACTATCCCATAAGTCAGTATCCTGACAGTAGCATCCTGGGGGTCAAAAACCTAATGGATCATGGTATGTATTTTAAACCTCTCTCTAACCCACTTCTCTTACTACTGAGCAATATCCTCCCTTACCCCTGCAGCATAACCCTAACCCCTGTCTTTACATTCAGGATTCATCAATATTCTGACCATCAGGATCCCGCTCTCAGTATTCTGACTGTTGGGGTCCTGATCACATCCCAGGGTAAACATCTGTGTGGAGCAGATGAAGGAGTATAATAAGGAGGAAATATGAGTGCCTTTGCAAACATCTTATATAGACAAGGCTTAGAGCCTTTTCAAGTCTTGAAAAGTGATAAAGTAGAAAGTGATGAAACTCAGCTGTTCCTAACTGTCACTTCTCAAAACAGCCTGTAACATGTCAGTAGCAGATAGGCTGATGCTTTTTCGCTGTCCACTGCAGTTTTAAGAGCACATTCCAACTAGGAACCAATGCTTATACTTCTTTTTTTTCAATCAAAGGCTATAAAACCCCAAAAGTAGTGTGCCATAATTAACACATCACTAAAAGAATGAGTCAGCATTAAGGGGGTCATTGTGGTTGGCTCACTACACAACTAAAGTTTGTTGCTTAGTGCCACACTCCGAATATCCCCGCCAGGGCCGGTGTAAGGCTTTTCAGCACCCTAGGCAAAAGTTCAACCTACTGCCCCCCCCCCATACTGCCACCAATACCCACCTTCCAACCCCTTAAAGCATACTTGCCTAACATTCTGGAATGGCAGTGAGGCTCCCAAAAATCAGGTGGTCCTGCCAGCCCCCTGGGAAGGTGGACATGTCTCCTGCTTTCCCTGTAGGCCCCCCTTTGCCACCCACAACAGAGTACAAGGAGGAGGGGGCAGCAAGGTAGGCAAAAATGCTTCAAGGAAAATATGGAAGTGAAGTCTTAAGAGGTTCCACAGCCACCACCTGCATTAAGTACAACAAGGATCCTCATAGATATCATTGATTTTTTGATAGGCAGTCTTGGTGGCGCCCCCCCAGATCCTGGCACCCTAGGCAGCTAAAGCTGCCTAATGGTAGAGCCGGCCCTGATCCCGCACCTTCGTGAATGGATGTTTTGCATAAATATACATTTGCAGGTTAGTGTGCGGGGGCTGAAATCATTCATTGGTCGCCAACCATCAAATGATTTCAACCATGCTCACAAATCTAAGTCAATCTGTGCTGACATAAGGTGCCCATACATGTACCAATTATCCGGTAGTTTTTGTGCTAAAATAGCATCGCATCGCACAAAAAGTACCAGGTAATCGGTACGTGTATGGGCACCTTTAGAGTTGTGGAGCCCAGGTCTGCGAACTCCCCCGGCAGGGAGGAGCCCGCCTGCATTCACATGGGAATGCCCAGCGTTTTGCTGTGCGCGCCCAGCGTTTTGGTGGGTACGGCCAGGAAATGCAGGGCGTTTGCATGCAAACATCCCCTGCACACCTCAGTCCTGCTCCCCTCTGCGAGCGCCAAGGCATTTGTGCAACTCGCTGAAGGTGCCCGCACAGAAGCCCTGCACATGTGCATATATGACTATGCACATGCGCAGTGCTAAAACATTGGTCTCTGGTGCAGACATGCTGGGGACCGAATGTATTAAAATGAGGGCCTAAATGTTGTTGACAGCCACTTCAAAAATTGCAGATACATGGACTTAATTGTCACAAGGCTTTTCAGCTGTAATGAGAGTTGGTCAAGAAATGATCCTTTAAATGCCACAAAAGTCTGGACAATTACTGTGCGCTTGAAGATCAAAAGGAAAAGAGTTATCAATGTACTGCACAATAAAAGAGGTAGTGTAAATACAACAGCAACTTGGTGCCAGCAACTGCACATCCTGGACACTCAGACTTCCGATGGCAGCTTCAGATTCTATCCAGCTGTTGTATAGTAGACTGGGTCACCTAGGAAAGAAAAGGATTTCAACTCAAAGAAATATGCTTAAATTGGATGGAGGTAGGTTCAGAGGAAGTGTAAGGAAACATTACTTCACAGAAAGGGTAGTGGATAGGTGGAATGGGATGCTGTCGCTAGGTCTACAAGCATTAGGTTCGACAAGCATTAGGTCGACACCACAAGGTCGACATGCATTAAGGTTTTGGGAGTGTGATGCCAGTACAAGCAGGCTACATTCTCAGACACATAGCTGCTTTAACAGGGGCCTGCAACTGCTATAGGGCGGAATTCTCTAACATTTAGGGCCGCATATCGCCGGCTACTGCAGACATAATTATCGCATATGCAGGACCGAAACTAGGTGTTTCGGCGCCCGGGGTGGCAGTCATTTGGTTCGGGGGGGGGGGGGGGGGGGGACGGGGACGACGACACACACACCAAATGACTGCCTTGGGGACAGGCAGCGGGGGTCCGGGGACTGGAGTAGGTTAACTCCGGCTCCTAGCGCTTCCGGGCGGTGGGCGGGAAGCAGATTTTGAAAAGACTTGCCGGACGCTGATTGGCTGAATTCAGCCAATCAGCGTAGGGCAAATCTTTTCAAAATCATCAGCGCTTCCCGCCGCCAGGCAAATAGAGCTAGGAGACGGAGTAACGAGTGAGTGAAAGCTGCCGCTACACCAGTCCCTGGACCCCCGCTGACAACATACCTGTGTGCAGCCAGCGGGGTAGGTAGCGTCCAGGGGTCCAGGCACTGGTGTAGCGGCAGCCTTCACTCACTCCGTCTCCTAGCGCTATCTGCCTGGCGGCGGGAAGCGCTGATGACTTTGAAAAGACTTGCCAATCAGCGGCCGGCAAGTCTTTTCAAATTCTGCTTCCCGCCCACCGCCTGGCAGCGCTAGGAGCTGGAGTTCACCCACCAGTCCCCGGGACCCCGCTGCCTGTCCCCGGACCCGCTGCCAGGACCTCACACTAGCGCCCCTCCCCCCTCCAGCGCCCGGTGCGCATGACCCCCCAGCCCCCCCCCTAGTTACGGCCCTGGCATATGCACTAAAAATTGCGATAATTATGGCAAAGTACAGCTCTTGCATTAAGAGCTGTCCTTTGCGTGGGGGGGCGTGGTCACGGAGGCGCGCGAGTAGGAGAGCGTTCTTACCTCCCTGTCCCTGCTGCCTGAGAATGCGTGCTCCCAACCCGTGAGTGATAGCGCCCAGCAGATGAGTGCTTTACTCGGCTGCAGAGTTCAGCTGTGTCCCTGGCGGTGGAGGCGCTCCGAGTGACGTCAGAGGCGGGAGATGTGCCTCCGGCTGTGAGGGCTGAGACGCGTACCGGAGCTGCGTGTGGAACGGTGTGGAGGCTGTGACGAAGCTCCCTTCTTTGGAGCTGTAGGCTGACAGGGGAGGACTACGGCTGTTGGTGGAAGCTGAAAAGGCTGATTGGAAGTGGCTGCTGTTTCCGAGGGAGGTCTGAACGGTGCGGTTTACGTCCTGGGCAGTGGACACTGCTGGGTGAAGTAAGTGAGACCAACCTGATTGGAATCAAGACTGGTGGGATTGCGGTATCACATTGTGGGGTGTCTTCCCCTGTGAAGAGTTGCCCCAGCAGGTGTGAGAGGCCTGGCGGTGTTTAAACTCTAAAAGTGTCTGTTGGAAAAAACAGCAGATTAAGAATCCCCAGCAAGTGTCCCTCCATTTCTAGAGACTTTAGGCACCTGGTGTGAGAGGCCCGGTGTGAGGCAATATAATCCCAGGAACGAACAGTCGCAGTCGAAGTCCCCCCCCTGTCTCCTCTCTGCATGAACTGGTGCTATAGTGTTAAAGCCTGATGCAGGACTTTTCTTTTTCATTCCTTTTGAGGCGAGCCTTTTCCACACCTGCAATATGATACACCAGGTGTGAGAGGCCTGGTGTAAGGCAATATAACCCCGGGGACGAACAGTTGCAGTCGGAGTCTCCCCCCCTGTTTCCCATCTGTATGAATTGGTGCTACGGTGTTAAGGCCTGGTGCAGGACTTTTTTTTTTTTTTTTTTGAGGCGAGCCCCTTCTACATCTGTGATAAGATACACCAGGTGTGAGAGGCCTGGTGTAAGGTAATATAATCTCAGAGACGAACAGTTCAGTTGGAATCTCCCCTCGCTAAGAGCAGACCAGAGCCTGGGGTAGTTGTGAGCGGTTAAAACGGCCTCTGAAGTGACTCTCTGGAACTACCCTAAATATTTTTCACTGCTCCTGAAGCCGTTTTTTTGTTTGCTAGCCTTGATATCCTGGAGAGAGGGTGCGAGGCACCTACACCTATATTTGTGAATATGGGTAAAACTGGCCAAAATACGGCTGCAACGAGATTGGAAAAATATGCCCGCACTCAGACTCAGGCCGGGAGTAGCTCCCACTCCAATACACCTGTAACAACACCTGTTAAAGGAAGCAGTCCTCAACAAACAGCTGAAGTTACCTTACAGCAGGTGTTGGACGCTGTGAACAATTGTGAATCACGGCTAATGGAGCAGCTGGGGAAAGTGCAGTCTGACATATCTCTGCTGAGGAATGATGCACAAAAACTCAGAGAAAGAACGACAGAAGTTGAGAACTGAGTGTCACAGTTAGAAGACACGGTTTCTCCCCTACAGTCCCAGGTTAACTCAATATCAAATCAGCTTAAAGATATGCAAAAAAAGCTCTTGGACATGGAGGGGAGACTGCGCCGTAATAATGTGCGCTTCATCGGATTTGATGAGCATGCCGAAGGAAGGGACCCTGAAAAGTTCCTAGAGAATTGGTTAATTCAAACGCTTGGCAGAGAGGCTTTTTCAGGTCAGTTTGCGATTGAGCGAGCCCACCGGATTCCAGGACGACCACCAGTGCCAGGGGCCCCACCACGTACCCTCATCGCAAGAATATTACATTTTAAGGACAGGGACTGTATTCTTCGTTTGGCTCGAGATAACCCTAAAGTATTGTTTAATGGAAAGAAGATCTCCATGTTCCCTGACCTCCCGATAGAGGTTCAGAAGGAGCGTGCAAAATTCTGGGACGTAAAAAAAAGACTGCGGGAACTGGGGCTGAGTTACTCGATGTTATACCCCACAAAATTAAGAGTGGTGGCAGATGGTAACACCAAGTTCTTTTTCTCCCCAGAAGAGGCAGCCAGATGGCTGGACGAGTCTCGCCCGGGGGGGAAACAAGTATTAGCAAAATAATGTTCTGTGTTTTTTCTGCCTGATTGATTGTGTATATTAATTGGGTAGGTTGGAGCTTAAATTTTGTTTGTAAGATAAGTTGAGGGTTGGGCGGCAGGGACGGGGAGGGGTTTGCTTTTCTTTGTGACCATTAATTAATTGTCCCATCGGGGTTGGAGTATGGAAGGCCCATTGAGTAAGGCCTGGATGTGGATCGATATTTCTTTGTTTTGTTATGTTGGGGGTTTAGGTATGTCTACAGGGGTAGGCCATACAGGGTGGGGGGGGGGGGGGCGGGGTGCTTGTGTATATGTGGTTGTTAGTCTATTTGTGTCACTTATTCCCAAATTCTACTCTTTTTAATCAGGAAGTACTGGTTGGTTTTGATCCTCTGGTAAATACAGGAAGGTACCCGACCTATATAGTTCCCCTACTATTACAACTGTGAAAGTCTTGACTTGGAATGTTAGGGGGATGAATTGTAAAATTAAGAGGGCTATGGTATTGAGACAATGCAAGTTTTATGATGCTGACATTATTTGCTTGCAGGAAACCCATTTGTGTGGCAATAGGGTACTTTCCCTCAAGCGTCCATGGATAGGTACGGCATACCATGCCTCCTTCTCATCAGACTCTAGGGGTGTTTCGTTGCTCTTTAAAAAATCTTTGTTACTGGATCCGGGAACAGTGAAAATAGATCCTGGGGGGCGCTATATATTTTTGGATTGCCGTATCAATAGTGTGGCTTTTTGTGTCCTGGCGGTGTATGTTCCTCCTCCTTTCTCTTATGATGTCATCAAAGAGGCAATGAAATTTATGGCTGGGATACCTGACTGCAGAGTAATCTGCTTGGGTGACTTTAATAGGGTTTTGGACCCGAGTAAGGACAGATGGAGGAGGGGGAGTATATGCGGTAGCAGGGAGTCTAAAAGCTTTGCTGACTTTATTAAATCAATAGGCTGGGTTGATCCTTGGAGGTTGAGATACCCTGATCGCCAGCAATTTTCGTGTTTTTCATCCTCCCACAATGTTTTTTCCCGTATCGACATGATATTCGTTTCTGAGAATATGCTTGATAAGGTTAAATCAATAGATTATAAAGCACGAGGTATCTCCGACCATTCACCATTAGTAATGGAGGTAGAATTGGTACAAGACTCCGGATGTAGGCACTGGAGGTTACAGCCTTTTTGGCTCAAATTATTAGAAGATCAGAGGGGGTTGGAGAACCAGATGGTTGAATTTTTTCAGTTGAATCAGGGGGTTGCTTCTGAATTGTTGGTATGGGATGCATTTAAGACTTTTTTACGGGGGTTGTTGATTAAGAATATTTCCTTACTTAAAAAAAAACATCGTGTGAGGGTAGAATGTTTGGAAAAGAAGGTGTGCGATCTGGAGGTGAATTACCTTAAGAGTAAATTAGATTCAGATAGGGAGGCGTGGCAACATGCCCAACAAGAAAGGGCATTATACCTGCAAGATGTCACCTGCAGTAGGTTAGTAACGGGGGCACATAGATGGTACTCCAATGCGGATAAGGCTGGAAAATGGTTAGCATGTATGATAAAACAAGATCGTCCTTCTACAATAATCACAAAAATTGTGCTAGAGTCAAGGGAGGAGGTATGGGACACCCCAAAGATTGCGCAGGCGTTTGCAGATTATTTCTGTAAAACGTATAAGTCACAGTTAAGCAAGGGGTGGGAGGAACTGGGCAAGTATTAAGAACGGGTGGAGGTCCCCAGAATCCCGACAGATATGAGAGATCTGTTGGAGGCTCCAATTACCTTGGGGGAGGTAGAAGAAGCGATTAAATCATTAGCGGGTAATAAAGCCCCTGGGTTAGATGGGTTTCCGGGGGAAATATATCAGAGATTTGATAAGATACTTGGTCCTCAGCTTCTGAATCTATTTCAAGCAATGGAGATAGAAGAGGATATCCCCCCCTCGATGTCTGAAGCTTCAATTGTTTTGATACTTAAGAGTGGTAAGGACCCTTTTCAGATGGAATCTTACAGCCCAATCTCGTTAATTGGTGCTGATGCTAAGATACTGGCCAAAGTTTTGGTGAATCGTATAAATAAAATTATCAATTACATTATCAATCCAGATCAAACTGGTTTTATGGCCGGTAAGTCAACATCGATTAATCTGAGGAGGGTCCTTTCATATATCCAGATTGTAGAATCGCGAAACATCAATGCGGCAGTGGCTTCATTTGATGCCATAAAAGCATTCGACTCTATAGAGTGGGACTATTTATGGGTAACTCTTAGGAGATTTGGCTTTGGGGAGAGGTTTGTTAAATGGGTCTCTCTACTCTATAAAAACCCTAGGGCTAGGATTACAGTAAATGGGTATACAACCCCCCCCTTCCCTCTCTCGAGGGGTACCCGACAGGGGTGTCCCCTTTCCCCGCTACTCTTTGCGGTAGCAGTGGAACCACTAGCATGCTTATTGAGGAAAAGCATGGGAAGTATGGCATCTGGCTTTCCTCCATGCTTTAATTTAGTATCGTTGTATGCGGACGATCTTTTAGTCGGAGTACCCAATCCTGAAGCTGCTATTCCCTCTATTTTGGACCAGCTTGGGGAATTTGGTAATTACTCCGGTTTAAAAATTAACTGGGGGAAATCATATTTGATGCCCCTGGGGAAGGGGGAAGGGGATGTTAGGTTGTCAGTAGACTTCCCCGTACAACAAGCTGCGAAATTTAGAGACCTGGGGGTTTATATCTCTAATCGCCCTGTAGATTATATTGTGGATAATCTTATTCCTCTGATTAGGGATATTAAGCATAAATGTAGAAGCTGGGTTAAATTACCGCTTACCCAGATTGGAAGAGTGAACTTAATTAAGATGGCCGCTGTACCTAGGTTAATATATGTTCTTCAACATTCACCGGTCTATATTAAAGATCTTTATTTTAACAAAATTAATAGTATTTTCTCTTCCTTTATATGGCGGTACAAGCAACCTAGGATTAAACTGGAAACCCTATATAGGGATAGGAACAATGGGGGGTTAGCAGTCCCCAATATTAAGGCTTATTATGTTGCCGCGCAATTGGTTCACTTAAGTACCTGGTTGAGGGATGGTGAGATTACCAAGGAAGCATTGGAGTTGATACATTGTACAGGAGAAAATGTGACACCGAACCAGTGGCTGATGTTAAAAGAGTTACGAAGTAATGTGCCCCCGATCTTAGTACAGGCAGCACGGAATTGGAAATGGGTATGTAAGATCTGCAGCTATGATGGTTATGACCCGGATACCCCGTTATTCTCCCTTCCGATGCTAAAAGATATAAAAGAGCTAGTCGGTAGCGCAATTTGGGGCAGGGTTGGCATTGAAACATTGGGTCAATTGTACCGTAATGGTCAGTTAAAACCCTTCCCAGAGCTACAATCTGAATATAATTTACCGGGAAATATGTTGTTTAGATATTTCCAGATAAAGAGTGCACTTACACAAATTGGAGATGTAGGGGGTGATTAATATTATAGAGAATCCCTGTAAAGGATTTATTAAGAAACTGAATGGGGGGAAGCGCCTATCAAAGCTATATAAGTTCTTATCGTCCTTGAGTCAAAGTAACGATCTACAGGGCTTAAGAGATAAATGGGCTGTGGACGTCCCAGGTGTGGAGGAGTTAGAATGGAGACAGATATTGGCTGCCCCAAGTAAAGCCACTATGGGAATGAGAATTCAACAGGTGCAATTTAACATTCTACACTGCATTTATATTACCCCGGTTAAATTAAAAAAAATGGATCGTGCCCAATCAGATAGATGCCCTAAGTGTGGGTTGATGGAGGGATCTTTTTGGCACCTTATATGGGATTGTGAGGTTTTACAAAAGTTTTGGGATGAGGTTAAAAGAATACTGGGAGAAATTGGAATTAACCAGAGGTTCTTATCAGCGCAAAACCTGATTTTTGGGGTATGGGAAGTAGGCCATGGGGAGTCTGCGGAGAAGCAATTAGTTGCCAATATAGCAGCGGTGGCAAAAGTTATTATTGGCAGATATTGGTTATCATCCCGGGAACCGAGTGTGCAAGAATGGCTGAATCTGGTTAATGATATATGTAATCATGAGAGGTATAACTTTGCTATTAGAGGAGCTATCCCCAAATACATGAAGATATGGGGACTGTGGATCCGGTCTAGTGTCTATAAAATGTCACAACAATTAAGATAAATAGCGGTGTAGTGTTTGCTTGGGTAAGTAGCTGGGTGAGGAGGGGAGGGGGAGGGGAGGAAGGGAGAAGAGAGAGGGGAAAAAAAAAATATATTTTTTTTTTTTTTGTTCTCTTCACTCGTGGTCATATATATTATGTGAGATCTGGGCAATAATGCCTATATCAAATGAGAATGTTTTGTGAGATTTGGGCAACAAGCCATATATTAAATGAGAATGTTTTTGTAGGTAATATGCGCACATATATTTAGAAATACACCGGCACATGATTTCTGTTTGTGAATGGGGGTAGAGCCGTTGGTAGGAGAGAACCCCCTCTATGGTGTGGAATTGCGTTTTTTTCTTTTTTTTTGTGTGTTGTTCTCTTCACTCGTGGTCATATATATTATGTGAGATCTGGGCAATAATGCCTATATCAAATGAGAATGTTTTGTGAGATTTGGGCAACAAGCCGTATATCAAATGAGAATGTTTTTGTAAGTAATATGCGCACATATATTTAGAAATACTGTACACTGGCACATGATTTCTGTTTGTGAATGGGGGCAGAGCCGTTGGTAGGAGAGAACCCCCTCTATGGTGTGGAATTGTGGTTAAGGTGGTCTTTTCCTTTTTTTTTTTTTTTTTTTTATTTGTTGTGTCTCTTTAGTATAGAGATCATAAGTGGTAATTTAAGCACTAATACAACACTTGAACACAATTCACGATTAGGGAGGAAAGAAAATAGATAGACAAAGGTATTAAATCCTCATAGCCTTGATGTGTTTTTTTTTTTTCTCTCCTTTTTTCTCTCTCTCCCTCTCCTTTTGTTTTGTTGAGTCTCTTTATTATGTCTTAGGTATGAAATATACTAGTCTAATTGTATTTGCCCGATAATAGGGGATATATAGGCCCCCAGAAAGTAACGCCTAAAGTTATGATAACCCCAGAGTGAGGCAATAATGGACAGGGTGTTGGTTTAAAAATATAAAGATCCAATCAGTTGGAACTTAGGCCGGAGTAGGTGACTGTCTAATTGTTTGTGTATGTATTGTATGTATTAACATATTATGTGTAATCATGTATTAGTACAAGATTTTGTGATTTTTTTATGTACTTGTCTTAGTGTTAAATGTGGTATTGTTTTTTTTAAAATGCATAAATAAAACTGAATAAAAAAAAAAGAGCTGTCCTTTGCGCTCTGGCCAGCGATGTGCAGTGGGTCCCAGCAGCTCCCCTCTCCTATCCTTACCTGGCTTCTGCTGCTGCAGGGGGGGCTGGCTCTCCTTCTCCCTGCACCCGGAAGAGGATCACAGTGCAGGGAGGAGGAGGTCACTGGTCCAGGCAGCACAGCACTGTGCTGCCTGGGCACAGGTGAGGGGAGTCGGCGGGGGTCCCTGCGGGGCGGCTGTGGCAGTAACCCGGCAGGGGGTTTAGTGCATCCCAAAATGCAGTAAAAACCCTGATAACAGGATTTTTACTGCATTTTTTGTTTAGAGAATCCCACCCATAGCCAGCAATGATGTATGCAATGTGCTCCGAAGGCAGCATGTGTATAACTGTGTGCAGAAAGTGTGCTTCTCAGGGGGCATGCTGAAACTGGCATTTTTGTATTATCGTACTCGTATCTCTTGTGCTGGACGCAAATGCAGATTCAGCAGCGTTCACCTCTAATTAAGGCTTAACTCCTCCTAAGTGGAATTGGTAATAACCCAAAGTGGGGGGTTTTAGCGCAGTTTCAGCCAATGATAAGTCACGTTGGCTGCTCAAGAAATATTTTCCTTTGTAAATCCCAGCCCATTCCTTTTTGGAACTGGAAGCAGAAAAAGAGCTTTGTAGGTGATGTATTGTTGCAGGAATTCTTTTGACTAGCTGTCACTTTGCATTATCTTTATTTTACATCCTAGAACAAAGAGCTAATATTATCTGAACGTTTCATAAATGTTCATGTTTGAGAGATAAAGCCACTGTGTCAGAGGAGCTGTAAGAAGGTAAAACTGAGCTAACCAAGACCAACCGGGGCTCCTGACACTTTTCTGATCTGTCTCATTAGGGTCCAAGTAATCAAAGTGTGGGATGGTTAGGCAGGAACATGTCAAGATGTTGATTCATAAAGGCTGGGAGATAACAGGGCTGTTAGCAACTTCTCACAACACAGCCAATAGCAACGGTTTCCCTGACGTGGTGCAAATTATATTTAAGAATAATGAGGCAATTGGTGGAGTTGTGACTTTCTCCTGCTGTGACAGAGATGTGCAGAAAATAAACCAGACATCATGTATTTGACAATAATTACTTTGTAAACAGTCATGTGCAGGGGATATTTCTGGATTCAGGCTTGAACACAGCGCTCCACACAATCATGATATCAGGTGGGTGACCATGACCAGTATAGGGAACTAATGTATATTATATGTAATGCCAGTGGAGGATTGGCCCTTGTGGGAAAAGGACCATTTTACAGTTGGTCGGCCCATAACACATTAGAACCGGGTCAGGCGTTCATCCCACTGGGCTGGTTAGGCCGCAGACCACGTGACCGCGTTCACAGCGGTTAGTGGCCGCAGCTGCAGGGTTTTGGCCAAATCCAAAATGGCCATGGGGGGGGGGGGGGGGGCTGCTGCGCTTCCTCGACTGCGCACAGCACCTTCCATGGACATTTGCAGAGCTCATGGCTCTGTTCTCATCTCTCTGATCCCCGGAGGCAGGGGCAGTGGGAGCTCCGCCCCCTCCACCCAGCTGCCAAATCTCCGCCCCCCCTCTGCCTGGCAGCTGGAGCTGCATCTCCCCTCTGCCTGGCGCCTCCATTGCCCCTCTGTCTGGCAGCTAGGTCTCCCCTCCACCCGGCGTCTCTTTCCCTCCCTCCACCAGCTCCAGGCAGCTCCGTCCCCTCTCTTCTTCCTCTGTCCCGGATGTGTGAGATGCAGTATAGGCTGCAGCATTGCCGATTGCAACTGTGCATATGGCACTATGGAGGGCATCATGTGTGTGTGGCACTACAGGGGCATATGTGTCTGTGGCACTACAGAGGCATATCAGAATGTGGCACTATGGGGGCATTATGCATCTGGCACTATGATGGCATTATGGGCATTATTCTGGTTCACTCTCACATGAGACACAGCGGTGGGTCCCGGGTTTGTCGCAGCCTTACTGGTGTTCCTCAGTGCAGACATCGTCTGATGTGATCTGCCACCTCACAATCAGAACGCCGTACCGCAACAGAGCCTGGACACGGAGCTGCGGCTGTTACCCGCTGACAGTCAGGAGGTTCCAGGCGTGTGTTGGAGAGCCAGTTCCTGACCTGACAGACGAGCCGGAGACCAGCGGTGTTGACGTCACACACCACGGCTCTGACTCAGCGAGCTCAGTGGAGACTGACGCTCACTTGGTGCAGCTAATTGGAAAAAAAATCACACAATAAGCGCCTTGAGTCCTGTTGGAGAAAGTGCGCTATATAAATAAAACTTACTTACTTACTTACAATATTTGTGGGGAGAGGGAAATGGGAGTCACAACTAAGGCTGACTGGTCAGCGTACGCTTCGCTAAGGGAGCTTCATCAGGACCTGAATCAGAGCCGTGGTGTGTGACGTCAACACCGCTGGTCTCCGGCTTGTCTGTCAGGTCAGGAACCGGCTCTCCAACACATGCCTGGAACCTCCTGACTGTCAGCTGGTAACAGCCGCAGCTCCGTGTCCAGGCTCTGTTGCGGTACGGCTTTCTGATTGTGAGGTGGCAGATCACATCAGAAGCCATCCGCACTGAGGGACACCAGTGAGGCTGCAACAAACCCGGGACCCACCGCTGTGTCTCATGTGGGTCACATTATTGATACTCATTAGCATTGTACCCAATTTATAAATTCATACGGGGCACGTATGGTTAATTTAACTGCTTCAGTGTGAGATTGAATGCAATTGCACCAGATTAGATACAAATACTCAGTCTCTCCAATAATGTGTACACATGTATTGCACCCCACTCTGAATTCTTGTGGGGTATCTGAAAGATTATTTAATCATAGCAATGCAAAGTGTAGTGCACCTGCAGCATATTGGAAACCAACAGTCAGTCTCCCTAATACAGCCACCAGGCACAATAACTAATTAAGTGGATTCTGACCCTGATTTCTTAAATATCCATCAGTGGGGAGAAACATTGGGCTCACACTAAGTTGGGGTATATTATCCTTTTTAAACCACATTTGTGTTTCATGTGTGTCAATTTGTTTATTGTGTGTCCATACTTCGCTATTTTTTAGTAATAACAATAAAAGTAAAATTTTAAAGAACCTGATCTCCAGGTGCATCACACAGTGACATACTCTCTTTCTTCTGTTCCTTAGATTTACATACATCAGCAGCCCTAAAGTTGATTTTTTTGGATTTGTTAGTTTAGATTGAGGATGGAAATTTTCAACAGAAATGTTTTGGGAAACTCACAAACAAAAACACCCTTATGAGATCAGATAGCTTTCGTCCAAGTCATTAAAAAGGGGTTTACTCTACTCCCAGCTTCTTCTAGTGGTGAGAAATACATCAAATACCACAAAAATGCCAACACACACACGGGCTGGTTTACAATCCCAATCCGCTCCTCTGTAATGCAAAACAGAGTTGTGTGAAAGCAAAACATGCTGCAATATTTTGCATGGCCACGAGATGGCAGTGATGAGCTTTTTTCCGAATTTCTCTTCCTTACTGGTTATTAATAATGTGAAAAGTAACTAATTATCAGTTTATGTTAGGTGAGTTTAAAATGATGCACTACATACTTATAAGTGGAGATTGATCAGTGAGCATAACAACAAAGCAAGAAACTTTTAGAATCTTGAATATAAGAGCTAAGTCATCTGTCGTGTGTACAGTACATTTATGCCTGTTATCTGTCAAATATGGATATTCAAGTAAAGTGGGAATATAAAAAGACAATAGAAAAGGCCCCTATACTGTACATGATACAAAAAAAAAAGAATTTCTAACACAATAAAAATACACAGAATTGTAAAATTACTCTTGATTGTAACCTAGACACTTGCTGCCTTTTGTGCTAGTACTGTACATGCATTTTGGGAGCGATATATCAAATCTTGGAAGGAGATAAAGTTGCAAGGGAAAAAGTATCAGCCAGTGAGCTTTTGTCATTTTGCAGGAGATGCTTGAATAATGACAGACACTGAGATTGCTTGGTGTGTAGTTCTCTCCATATAATCTCTCTCCAAAATTAGATTCTGTTCACAACATTTTAATTAGGGATGTGCACCTGCAACTTTTAGTGTATAGTGAAACATGTTTTGGATCTGTATCTCCGGAAGTGATCTGGATCTGTTCCAAAACACCAACCTTCAGTGTTTCGTATTTTGGATCTGTATTTTTTTTGGAAAACAAAAACATAACAATTGCTAAAATCACAGAATTTTTTTTTTTTTTTGCTTTTACCACTGTGGTTGTCACAGGGAGCAGCAGGCAATGGCCCTAATGTGGATAGAGCAGGTTCAGCAGTCAGCGGAGTCATAGCCGCTGGTGGTGTGCACATGGCCGGAGTATGGTCGCGACAGGAGGCGCCCGGATTTGATGTGAATCTGATTTGAAGTGAGTTGGCTGGTGGTATGGGGGGGGATTAGGGGCGGGACATGCGGCAGTGATAAACAGAGAGAGGAGCTAGATGCCTTGAGACACCATGCCTGCACCCCATGGGCCGCTACATGCACGCCTCTCCACGCTCTGCAGGAGGGAAATAGCAGCCGGCAGGGAAATCAGAGGGGAGAGGGTGCCTCAGCGTCCTGACATTCCTTGGTGGAAGGGGAGGAGAGTCTGTCCTCACCACTGACAGTCTCTCCTCCGGGTGCAGAGCCGCCTCCAGGCTTCCTCCGTCCAGTGACAGTGCTCCATCATTGCTGCTGCTGCTCAATGCTCTGCACTCAGACACCATCCTGCAGCCCGCCTCCTGCTCCACCTCCTACTCAGAACTTGAGAACTCTCTTGAAACTGTGATCTACTATTTCCTAATTTGAATGATTATATAATGATTAACTATTTAGATATTGAACTATCCTGATTGAGTATATATTCGACTTTCTGTGATACTGGACACACTAATGGTTGAATAATCTGTATGTTTTTAATCATATAATTTAGTGTTTTGTTACATATATATTTATTTTTGTGTTATTATCTACTTAATTACTTTATGAATTAGTTGATTTGAATTAAGCGGAGCATTGTCCTTAAATACTGCCCTGATAGGAAGACACAAATTGTCTTGAAAAAGTCTCCAGCACTTGGGAGCCAAAAGCCATTGACGTCATATCTGCTTAGGTCACATCTGGAATTTGCAGTCCACAATCCAGCACAATCTATTGCCAGCCGACTCATCAGGTCATCCCAGTGCAGCCCCAATTCCCACACAGCTCTGCTACGCTGCCCCCTCTGGCCGCTGACCTGCGACAACGCTCATCAAATTCATCACAGTGCAGCTGCATGCTCCACACTGTGTCACTGACTGGCTTTTTTTCTTGCCAGTACAGTTACGGAATGTCTAATATGTCTACTAGGATGCTGTCACCAATGTAAACCTCCACCATTTTTTCAATGGTTACAGCCTTGTATGCAGTGACAGTAGACATGTCAGCAATCATTGGCAGGTCCTTCAGTCCAGACTAAACTTGCTCCTGCCTGCCCTGAAGTTTCCTCGCAGCCACATATGTGGGAGAAAAAGAAGGAGGAGCTGTTGTCGTGTCATGGTCCGCTTCAGATGACTGTCTTTGCACCAGTGTAGACTTGCGTTTGCTGGAAACAGAGAAATAACATACGCTTTAAACTGAGGATTGAGCATGGTGGCCAGAATGTATTCCTCTGACTTTAATAGACTGACCACTCTCGTGTCCTGGCAAAGCCTATGAAGGGCTTCATCCACAAGAGCTGCATGCTTTGTGGAATCAAAATGCTTTAGCTCCTCCTTCACTTTCTCCAACTGCTTCTGCAACAGCCTGATCAGGGAAATGACCTGACTCAAGCTGACAGTGTCGGCACTGACTTCACGTGTGGCAAGTTGAAATGGCTGGAGAACCTAAAAATTAGTCTCCACAGCACTTGAGTCAGGTGCATCCCCTCTCTTTAGCCATAGATGGCTGTGTAGGCTTGAATGGCCTTTTGCTGCTCCTCCATCCACTGCAGCATATTGAGGGTGGAGTTTCAATGTGTCACAACCTCTTGTTTGAGGTGATGGCAGGGCAGATTCAGGAGTTTTTATGTCACTCCAGCCTTCGGCAGGCAGTGGCAGAGTGGCGAAAGTGTCCCACAATTTTTCAGCCCATCGCAAGCATCTCCTGCATGCTCATGTCAATTTTGAGGAAATGCTGCACCACCAAAATATTGTGTGGGAAAAACATGGAACAGGTAGTTAATTGCCCATATTTAATGCCTGCACAATGTTGCAGGTGTTGTCCAATACCACTAACCCCCAGGAGAGTTTTGGGCACAATACCTCCATCAATCTTCTACATCCCACTCCACTGATGGTGGACACCGGATGCTCGTCTAACACCAACATACCTGTAGCTGTCAAGGCCGCAGTTATCTACTTTGCCATAGGATGACTGTTGTTGTACTTCGTCCTCATCGCAAATTACTGTTCAATTGCTTAGTGAAAGACGTATTGGTGTTCCGACTTCCCCTCTGGGATGATGAACGACTCCCAGCAGGAGCAGCAGTAGGCCTAGAGGAATTCCGGATAGAAGAGGAGTCAGTCATGCCAGTGACATTGCCTGCAGGACTACCTCCAATCTGGATTCAGGAGGAAATTGACAAAGAGCTGATGTGGTTTTTAGGCACTTGGATACAACAGGATATAGGGATTTAGGTGTCCCTGGACTGCTTATAGTCCTAGCCACAGTTTCTGAACTAAACAATGACTTATGAACTAACTTCAGGTAATGCATAAGTGAGGATGTCCCGGTCTTACCTCTGCTTATTGCAGTGTTTCATAAGTTACATATGGTAAAACAATTGTTGTCCGGATCTGGATAAAAATAATTCCAGACCAAAGAGGTGGATTTTTTTGCCAGGCATGGCGATGGCCTTTTGCATCCCACAGACAACAACAGTCTCGCCTGGTGCCTCATTTAAGTAAACCACATCACCATCAGAAGCATCCTCCTTGTCAACAGCTACATCAATATTCTCCTCCTGGTATACAACATTGACACCTACAATATCAAAATTAGGAACTGTACTGCTGGTGATCCTTCCAGCATATGCAGTGGGTGTATGGAGCCACCTTTTCCCATATAGTGATGGGCAGGCCAGGCATCACAACCACCACCCTTGGACTCTCCTTGTGGATTTGTGATACCATGTCTTTAGAAGGCACAGTTGTTTTCTGTGTTTTTGATGAGAGCTTAACCCTCTTAAAATTTCTAGGGAGTAGGGGGGGGGGGGGGGGGGGCTTTGATTGCCTTGTGAAGCTGAACCATTAGTCATGAACATAGGACATGGCCTTATACGTTCCTTGCCACTCTGTGTTGTAAGTGGCCTATTGGCAAGCATACATTTCTCCTCCTCCAATTTTTTTTTCTTTCTTCAACTTACTGAACTTTGGCATTTTGGATTTTACAGCTTTAGTGCAGCTTTAGCACCAGGAGGAAGTGGTTTTTGTTCTTTCATTATTTTATCCTCAAAAATTTTTGTTTTCCATTATCCATATTTTGGATTTATAATAATATGTGCCACACACATGGCAAAGCCTGTACAAATTAGACAGATTTAAAATAACCCTTTTATTTTGGAGTTATTTATTATATGTGGGCGGCACAGGAGAGTGTACCACACACACATACGGCAAAGCCTGAAAACATTAGACAGATTAAAATAAATCTTTTTTTTTTTAGAGTGTACACTAGAGTAATACTGTACGTCTGTCGGCTGTACCACTGCACTTAACGGCAGTATTAATGGACTTACAGTATGCAGCAGTACCAATAAACTTTAACGGCAGTGCAAACCTACAGAGAGAACACCCTGAGTCTGCTATCGCTGAGGTATGATATATTGACACACAGCGCGACTTTCTTCTGAGGAAACCGGTATTTTGGTACACCGGAGAAATGCATCAAGAGCCTCTATTCTAAAGCACTGACTGCGGGACATTTATCCCCAACTGCTATTTAAAGCCACTCCAGATGCCCCCAAGTCTGACCGTGACCTTACAACTGCCAGCAGACTCCTCCGGATGACCTTATGCTCCTGCGGGAGACGCAGAGACCGGGAGTATGGTCTCCTAACACCTGGGTGCCGGGGGTGCTTGGGAGCTGAGCGATACAAGTGCCGGGAGTACACGCTGCAGCTCTGTCTCCACCTCCCCCATATGCAGCGATAGCTTGGAAATACAGCTCATATACATCTCGGCCTAAAGACAGCTGCTTATACAGAATTGCAAGCCGACTGCATGAACCACCAGGTAACATGAATGGGCCCTGAGGCACCTAAAGTGCTGATCCACATTCAATGGAGCTGTAGCCTTGAGAACATCGGCTGAGGTACGGTTACCTGCGGACGGCAGGTCCCTCAGCCCCTGTGTAGCCCTTTATCACTCCCCCTGGCAGCCGCACTCCAAAAGGCATTTGGAATATAAAATTACCTAGTGTGTACACGGTAGACTCTGGAGGCAACTTTATTCCAACTGGAACTTCTATGCTGCTTTGCATAATCAATCTAAAGGGATACCAAGTTTACAAGAGATTTGTTGAACTCTGATCATCATTGGTGAGAATTGGTTCCAATAGTGAATTTTAGCTTTAAGGCAATTTATCTGAAACACTGTCTCTAAAGTTTTTAAAATGAATGTGCCCAACAGATGTCAGTGCTGAATGAATTGTTATATTTAATATAGAACTATCTATGTGTTATTAATACATTTTTATACTGTGACAACTGCGGTCTCTGCTTTTCAATTATCTGCGGTTTCTTTAACGGCAGTGCCACTGGTCTGGAATTATGCAGCAACGTCACTGGACTGGACTTATGTAGCAGTATCACTGGACTTATGTAGCAGTATCACTGGACCTTAACGGCAGTATTACTGGACTTATGCAGCAGTACCAATGGACTTTAATGGCAGTATATTATATACTAGTAGTAAAAACTACTAGTATAAGCAGGACAGTGGGCGATCGCACAGGCGGCCGAGACAGCGGGTAGAGGAGGGAAGTGGGTGGGCAGGGGGCGGAAGCAGGGCAACGCCTGCATTTTATGGGCCTCCTAACAAAAACGCTGGGCGTTCCTCGGCTCAGGGCAGGCGACTGACATCACATCAATTCAGCAGATGACGGGAATCTAAAAAGTAGGTATGGACGGCTGACAGCGTTTACCTGTTCTCTAGGCTGTGAACAGATAGTATTTACTACAATGGTGTGTATTCAGCACTGGACAGCGACAAGCAGAGTGTACCTGGGAAATATATACTGTATGTGTACAGCACATCCACACTGGAGGCTAGTTAAAAATGGGGAAAAATAAGAAGACCTACACTTCACCCATTGTCTTCCCTAAGCCTGTACAAACCGCTTCTCCTACGCAAAGGTGGCATCTTGCTTCATATACCATTGTGTACTGGTAAAAATGTAAGTGCACCTGTGCAAGTCAGTGAGCACAGTATAGAGCCAACAGTGCTTCTGAGCTTCATAAATGATGTCCTGTTTTTCTAAACTTCATTTGTTATCATGACAGATATAGACTTAAGAGCAGACAGAACTATAGTTGTCACAACTGGTATGACAGCTATGTAGGCCTGAGGGGACAGTGTTCCGGAGATGACAAACAGCCACTGCTTCAATTTTCTCTGAGACGGAATGGGGGCTAGTACTGAAAGCCCAAATAAGCCTATATTGCTCTTGTGCTGGCTTTTATAGGGGGCTTGGAGATGTACTGTAATAAAAAAGTCTAATTTATTAATAAAACCTGTAGATAAATCTTGTTAATGATAAAATGTGTTGTGTATGATAAATAATGCTCCAGCCACTCAGCCCATTAATGTCATCAGCTCCTAACTGACATGTGATTACAAAATTACAGTTGAAAACTGATTGGCTGGAGCACCATTTATCAAATGCAACATGTTTAATCATTCAAAAGTTTAATCACTTGCTTATAAACTGGCCGATCAACATCTTACTGTATCATGCAGCAAAGCATGTCTGGAAGCAGTGGCGTAACTACCGAGGGTGCAGGGGGTGCAGCTGCTATGGGGCCCGAGCTGTATTAAGGGCCCGCTGCTCCCCCTGCGCCCTGTCACACCACCATGCCCGGCCCGACTATTGCGCAGCTGCCGCCAAGAGAGTACCACAATGTGAAGGCTGCCGCCGAGATTCCGCTTCAGTCACCTCAGAGGTAGCTAGCCAGAGAAGAAGGCAGAGTGGCATCATGGGGATTGTAGTTTATCTTTAACTGGTCACACTTTGTGCAGTTAACGATAAACTACAAATCCCATGAGTCCATTGTGCACTGCTTTAATCCTGAGAGAGTGCTGACGCTGACTGTGACATCCTGCTGCATAATATGATAACAAAGATCCATGCTGGCAGTCCAGTCTGTGCAGGGAGGCACTGTGCTGCTTCCCCTGCACCCTGTCACACCTGAGCAGTGGTCAGCGCGGCAGTTACATGCAGGAGCGTGGAGGGGAGGAACGATCGCGCTGCAAGCATGAAACGGCAGCCGGCAGGGAAGGAGGACCTAGGCCACCAAGAGGAGCTGGACGGGTGAGTGGAGCTGGGGAGGAGAGGAAGGCTGCGTCAGGAGAGGTCGGATGAGTGGGGTGTCAGTGATCAGAAATACCATGGCCGCAGCAGCATGGATGGGACTCCAACGCACAGTGTTAGAGGCCCCATCAGTCACCTGCAGTCAGTGGACAGGTCCCACTGAGCACTGGAGTCCTGTCCGTGCTGCTGTCCTGGTATTATGGCAAAACTCCAAATCCTGTTTCACCCCCACCTCCCTGCCTTTTCACACCTGATATTTCATCCCCACAGTGGCAGGAGGGCTTTATTGAGACAACATAAGTGCTTGTAGCATTTTTGTAATCATTTAATAATTATTACAGTATTCCATTTATGTTTTTTATGTCTTTCTCCCCCTCGCTGTCCCTCGCTGGGGGCGGGGGGGGGGGGGGGCTTTCAGTATTTTGCTATCGGCCCCCTGAAGTTCTAGTTACGCCTCTGTCTGGATGCATAGCATACTGTACAGTGCTCTATGTACTAAACCTTAGAGAGTGATAAAGTGGCCAGCCACTTACAAATGGAGCGCCTCTCAGCCAGCACCGGGGATCACCAGAATGTCCCCGCTGTCGATCTCCGGTGGAGAGGCACTCCATCTGACTGGGACACGCGTTTGCCTCCCACGCACGTGCCTCACAGTTTTCCTGCGCCGAGGGACGGGAACCCTTAGGTTAGGGGGGGGGGGGGTGTAGGGAAGCAGTGGGGACTGGCGTACAGCAGCGGGGAGTCGGTGGGCACTGACGTGGAGCTCTGTGGGAAGGGGACGCCTGAGAACGTCCCCTTCTGGCGACTGGCGCTCCATCTGTAGCTCCTAACTTCCATGTTACAGACTGTGTTTAAAAACTAAAAGGAGCTGGTTGGTTATCACTTTATCTCCGCACACTTTATCTTTGTACATAGACCCCACAATGTTTCTTCTCGTATACTAATGTTCCATTTTGCCAGTCCTGTTCTCCACTTTGTTAGGCCGGCTCACACTGGACCTGATTCAGTTGTGGACGGATCTTAAATTGCAGCTTAAGCACTTACACTATACATTAGTAAGGGGTTATCAGTCTTCACATCTCACTTTACATTTGTCACAGGGGGAGGGAGAAGGAATATCGGT
Source organism: Crinia signifera (assembly GCF_055691185.1). NCBI lineage: Eukaryota > Metazoa > Chordata > Amphibia > Anura > Myobatrachidae > Crinia > Crinia signifera. Next base: position 112,714,905 of record NC_139222.1, on the reverse strand, counting down.
CACCTCCTAATCTGTTCTAAAATCCTATCTAGTTGTAGCTGGAAAGTTGGTAGCATCGTACTTTGCCTCAAAATGTAAGCAAACATCTCAGGGCCATTCCTTTAATGACAAATATATATGTCCTTTAAACCAAAGCAGATTGGTCAGTGGGGTTATTTTTAATGTTAAGATAGATAAATAATTTGTTGCACTGGACTTGCTTTTGTTTATGCATATGTTGTTTTGCACTTCACTTGACACATGCTTCCACCCAAATCTTATTCTCTATATTGTGGGGATCAGTGGCGGAAGTCTCGGAGGCAATGGAGTCATTTGCCGCCGGGCGCCACGTTTGAAGGGGACACTCAGCAGCCGACATCCATTGCCTCCGATAAACGCCACCCCCTGCGCGCCAGCCAGAATACTCTAATCAGAGCAGCAGTGCTGCAGTGATAGCAGGCACGCTGCTCCACGATCTCTGTGAGAGGAAGAGGAGGCGGGACTTCCTGTCACCTCCTGACAGACCTGTCCTGCAGCCCGTCCAGCTCTTCTTCACCTCCCACACACAATCTAAGTTCTGACTCCTGCTACAGTATGGACGGATGCTACTTTTATAGGTGAGATGCCAGTTGTAGTGTTATTATTACTACAGTTGTAGTATTACTACAGTTGTAGTGTTTATTAAACTATTTATGTGTAGTGTGTTTGTGTGTATCTGTATAGGTCTATGATTATATGCATGTGTTGCTTTTTTTTGCAGAATAAATTTTTATTGGGTTTTCAAAATAGAGGGAGGGGATACAGAAAAAAAAAGGGAAGGAAGGGGAGGGGCACAGGGTGTAAATAACAGTATGCAGAATAACAGTACCAGCGTATATTCAACAATAATCAGTAATAGGTGGGATTTGCAGGAATGAACAGTAGAATGATAAAGCCAAATTCTATTGGAACAACATAGGGAGGTCACAACTGTACATGCGTCGGAGGTCATCATGAGCCTCTAGAGATGAACTCCTGCCAACCTGTCCATTTCTTGAGCAATGAGGTATGGGAGGAGGAGTACTGGCAAAAAGTGGTTTCCATAGTGTAGTTGTAGGAAAGCTTAGTTTTGATAAGGTCCACAGGGGGAGGGATCGGTTGTTTCCAAAACTGTGCGATGGAGGTTTTAGTGGCAATAAAAATGTGAGTGATTAAATATCTATTGTTAATGGGGATTGAATCTGGAAAAATATGAAGGAGTGCGACCTGTGGGGACAAGGAGATTTGAAGACCAGTCACCTTCAGTATAAGGTCCTCAACCCAGCTCCAAAGGGCCCGGAGCAATGGGCAAGACCAAAAGATGTGAATCACATCCCCCACTGATCCGCATCCTCGCCAGCATGACCTAGATTGTGCTGGCCAGAATTTGTGTAGCCTGGCAGGAGTCAGATATATACGGTAAAACAGTTTTATATACATTTCAACATGGGAAATACATTTAGACATCTTGAAGACCGAGGAAAACAGGTGGGACCAGTCCTTAGCATCTAAGGAGAAATTAAGGTCACGTTCCCAGTTTGAGTGTATCAGAGTTTTCTCAGGTTGGGTGGAGGCTACTAAAGTGGAATACCAAAATGAGATGCCTCCCTTCCGGTAAGGAGAAGTGAGGCGGGAAAGGATGTGAGGGGGCACTTTATGAGAGGGGTCAAACAAAAGAGGGTATGCTTGCAGCCAATGCCTAATTTGCAGGTATTTATAGAAATCAGCAGCTGGGAGAGAAAAAGAGGTTTGCAGTTGTGAGAAGGACTTAAGGACACCCTCTGAAAACAAGTCACTGATCTGTTTGGCACCACTGTTACTCCATGTAGACAGATTTAGATCGGGAATCAAGGATGAAAGCCCTAGTAATGTCAAATTAGGTGACGGTAATGGTAACAATAAAAGTTTAGGGTGCTTTAAGGGTGTCTACCGATGCTCTAAAAGCCTGCGTAGAAACCGATCTAGCTTTGGGCGAGCACCATATTAGATCCATCACGGAGAGAGGGTTTAACATGCTTGATTCAAGGGCCACCCATGGTTTAAGGTTAGAGGGTGCTGACCAGTCGCTGATTTGATTTATTAAGCATGCCAGCTGGTACCATTCTAGGTTGGGATAGGATAGTCCACCAAGCTCCTTGGACATCATAAGGTATTTTTTTGCAATTTTAGGTTTTGCGTTGTTCCATACATAGTTATTGAGGACTGTCTGGAATTTATTAAGCCAAAAGGGTGGCAGGAGTCTTGGGATAGACCTAAATAGATATAGGATCTTGGGGAGAATCGTCATTTTGACTGTAGCCAGTCTGCCCATCCAGGAAAACTCATGAGACAACCAGTCCTTAGTAATGGCCGTTATTTGTTTCAAAAGGGGACCATAGTTAACCTCTAAAAGAGACTCTTCGGTAGCTGATAATCGAATACCCAAATAACATAGTGAGTGGGTTTGCCAGCTATATTTATATTTAGACTGCAGAAGGGATAGCGAATTAGGTGGTACATTCAGTGGCAGGACTTCAGTTTTAGTAGTGTTTAATTTATATAGCGAGGCCGATGAGTAGTTCTGGAGGATGTTATGCAACTCTGGGAGGGACGTCACCGGGTCGGTCAGGAAAAGCAGGACGTCATCCGCAAATAAACATATTCTATGATGTGATCCATTAATGATTGGGCCAGTAAGGAGAGGGGAGGTGCGTATGTGTTCGGCAAGGGGTTCCGTTGCTAAAACAAACACTAAAGGGGAAAGGGGACACCCTTGTCTAGTACCATTGCTAATTCGGAATGGGGAGGATAGGAAACCATTACTAGAAACCCGAGCACTAGGGGATGAATAAAGCGATAAAATAGCATGTAGGAAGCGGCCTGAAAAACCATACTTGAGTAAGACTGCCTTCATGTAGCCCCAATGGATCCTATCAAAGGCCTTTTCAGCGTCTAGGGAAAGTGTTACCAGGGAGGAACCAGAGCGGATATAATGTTCTAAGATAGCCAGAGCTCTCTGAGTGTTATCAGGTCCCTGCCGGCCTGGAACAAAACCAACTTGGTCTGGGTGAATTAAGCTAGGGAGCAGAGGGTTCAATCTATTCGCAATTAGTTTGGCATATAGTTTAATGTCGGTATTCAACAGGGCTATTGGTCTGTCATTTTGGGGATATGATGGATCTTTATTCGGTTTCAATATGGTGGTTATGCGGGCCTCGAGCATTTCTTGGGGGAACGCACCTAATGTAGTGCCAGACTCGAACACACGCAAGAGCACTGGGGTAAGGGTAGGTTGGAAGGCAGTGTAGAAGTTATTTGAGAAGCCGTCTGGGCCGGGGGCCTTGTCTTTTTTCAGTGACTTAATGGCAAGGCGAATTTCTTCCTCTGTCCAGGGGGCATTTAGAGAGTTGAGGGATTGGGCTGAAAGGGTAGGCAGGGATATATTAGAGAGAAAAGCCGAAATGGACTCTGTGGAAGGCTGGAGGATAGTATCATCCTCGACTAGATTATAGAGGCGAGCATAGTACTCTGCGAAGGCATTGGAAATATCTAGTGGGTTGTTGAGTTTGACACCAGCGGTGTTATATAGAGTTTTAGTTGAAGCTCGTATTTCTTTGCCTTTCAGTTTCCTAGCTAGAAGTCGGGATGCCCTATTTCCCTCTACGTAATATCTTTGGTTCAATCTGGCAATATTCGCGTTAACTTTGCGCAGCGTGTAAACCTCCAATTCAGTTCTAAGTTTCACTAATTCTTGGAGAAGGGAGGAGTTATTGGGGTCTAGCTTATGTCTACCCTCTAATAAAAGAATTCGATTCTCCAAGGATTTCTGCGTCGCCCGTTCCTGACGCTTAAGTCTGGAGGCAATTTGGATGACAGTCCCACGGATTACTGCCTTAAGGGCGCACCAAAAGTTGACAGGGGAGGTATCATCAGGGTTATTATGTTTGAGGAAGTCATTCAAGGAGGCCTGAATTGTTTGCGTAGCTTCTACCGAGGATAATAGGAAGTTATTAAATCTCCATGGTCTAGCGGCTGGGATTTTATGGGTAAGGTCCCAAGTTGCAACAAGGGGGGCGTGATCTGACCAGGTTATGGGAAGAATATTGGTTTTACGGATTTGTTGTAGGGACCATTTGTCTAGGAACATATAGTCTATTCTGGAGTAAGAGTGGTGTACCCGGGAGTGAAAAGTGTAATCTCTCATCGTGGGGTGTAGGGCTCGCCAGGCGTCAAACATACCAAATTCCAATAATAGGAGCCCGAAGGCCTTAGAAGTGTGTAGTGAATGTGAAGAGTGGGCATGACCGACAGGGTCGGTTCTATCCATTTTGGGGTCTAATACTAAGTTGCAGTCACCAAGGATGATTACCTGGCCTGCAGCTATTTTATTAACAGCGTTAAGGAATTTTCTGAGAAAGCGAAGTTGGCCCGTATTGGGTGCATATACGGAAGCTATGGTGACCGACTTGCCGTCTAATACTCCTGTTAATATTAGATATCTACCTAGAGGATCAGCGGTTTGAGAAGATGAGGTGAAGTCACAGTGACGGTTTATAAGAATAGCAACACCTCCTTTCTTAGTGGGGCCATTGGCAAAGAAGCCTGTTGGGTAATGGTGGTCAGACATAGAGGGGGGAGATTTAGAGGCAAAGTGGGTCTCTTGAATTGCTACAACATCAATTCTATGTGAATGAAAATAGCGAAGGGCAGTCCTCCGTTTTTGGGGGGAGTTCAACCCTTTAGCATTAATAGACATAAACTGTGGCATGGTTATGTAATAGGGGGGAAATGGCGTAGGTGTGACCAAGCACCCTTAACAAGTAAGCAAATATAAGATAAATACCCTGTGAGGGGATGGGGGCAACTGGGGGGGATGGGGGAGGGGGGGAGAGAAAGTAAACAAAACAAAAAAAAAGTGACTCTACCATGAGAGTCATGTAGGCCACAAAACAGTGTGGTGAAAATTGTGGGGGTAGTGGCATTGTTCCCCACCACCGGGAACTAAAAAATAAAATAGTAAAATCTTGCCTGAGCGATGCGGCTGTCTTCGGAGGGCCAGAAGAATAGGGGATTTGCCATTGGTCTAGCAGTTTCAGGCCCTCTTCTACGGAGCTTAGCACGACCGTCGAGCCATCTTTGGTTATTATTAGCTTGAAAGGAAAGCCCCATTTGTATGGGATGGAGGCTTGCCGCAGGGCTGTAGTGAGGGCCGAGAAAGATCTGCGTTTTTGCAGGGTGGTTGGGGAGAGATCTCCATATAGCTGTAAGGGGTCCAGGACCGAGGAAAGTAGGTTGGGGTCACGAGAGGCTCTTAGGAGGCGTTCCTTGGTCTGGAAGTAGTGAAGCCTTAGGATGGTGTCTCTCGGGGAGTCTTCCGGGGCATTGCGGGGTTTGGGCAAGCGATGAATGCGGTCAATTAGGAGTTGGGAGGGTGGAAGGTCTGGGAGCAGCCTTTGGAACAGGTCCCTGGCAAAATTCTCAAGCTCAGAGGGGCGGATCGTTTCTGGGATCCCACGGATCTTTATGTTATTACGCCTGTCCCTGTCTTCGATATCCGCCAGTTTATCTCGAAGTATGGATAGTTCAGCTTGCGTCGCATCATGGGCTGATATCAGATTGTTATGGGAAGTCACCATCTCTCCCATCTTCACCTCAAGATGGTCTGTGCGGTCACCTAACTCATGTACATCCTGTTTCAGCTCACGAATAGCTGACGTTATGTCAGAAGTAATGTCCTTCTTAAGGTCGCCTAGTAGTTGTAGCATCTTGCGGACCGTAATGGGCTCGTCTAAGGAGGTGTCGGCTGAGGAATTAGGGGGGGTCGGGACGGTAACTGGGGTACTAGGGTGTTGTTGAGAGGGTTGACCAGGGCCGCTTGCCATGCTAGGGGATTTAGATGCAGACTTGAATAAGCTTACTGGCAGCACTGCCGTAGGTGGTTTAAGCCGTTTAGGAGGCATCAGGGTAGTGGATAGCACCGTCTGAGGCAATGGTGGGCAGGGACAGGAGGCGTTCTGGTGGGTTGGTGTGTATCAGCTGTGGTGGTGGGGAATCACTGTTGAGGAGGTTAAAGCAGCATGCTAAGGGCTACAGAATATTCCTGCCAGCAGGAGCGAGCTCTTCTAGCCCCAGTGAGAGCATGGGACAGAGGGGAAGCTCAAAGAGGGTCCAGAGGAAGTCACCTATCCAGGCAGCAGTGGGATCCTATGCAGGCTCCTGGCTCGGGTAGGAAGGGACTCTGTCCCTGGGTACTGTGACCAGGCTCACCTGAAGATGGTGGAGGAGGCTGTGCGCTGTGGGGAGTGTTTCAGATACTCCCTGAGTGCCAGCTGGAAGATCCCCTTCGAGTGGGATGCAGGTTCAGGGGTCCGCGCTGTCTGTGGCTCAGTTCCGGATTCTGGGTCCAAATCTAGGCCGCGGCTTTGGCCTAGCTACAGGCCGCAACTCTCCGGGGCCTCCAGGAAGCTATCTGCTCCGTGGGCAGCAATCAGCGGCTCAGCGGGGACCCCGGGGGGCAGAGGGGCTTCCGGGATTCTTAGTAGGACCAGCCTGGTGGGCGGGAGGAGGTCGCGGGAGCGTCCGCGGCGGCCGGAAATTGAGGCCGCGGCTCCGGTCGCGATGTAGGCCTCAGCCGGCGGAATGCACCGCGCGGCAGGCAAGTTGTCGCAGCGGTCCCGGGAGTCTCCCTGCTGCTGATCGGCGTGGCAGGGGGAGGCAGGTGCGGGAGAGAGTCAGAGTTTTCGGGCGAATTCTGCTGGAGCTCAGGTAAGGTGCTTCCGACCTGGTCTCCGGTTAGGCCACGCCCCCCGCATGTGTTGCTTTGTGTGCATATGTGGCTGTGTGTTTACAGAGGTGTGTGTATATGCATATGTAGTTGTGTGAATACATGTGTGTGTGGTTGTGTGTATACATATGTGTATGTTGCTGTGTGTATTCATGTGGGTGTATGTGTATACATGTGTGTGTGTGGCTATGTGTATACATGTGTGTGTGGCTCTGTGTGTACATATGTGTGTGTGTGTGGATACATTATGTATACACACAACCATACACACACTGCAACATACACACATATGTATAATACATATAATAATACATATGTGTGTATGTTGCAGTGTGTGTGTGGCTATGTGTATACATATGTGTATGTTGCTGTGTGTATACATTTGGATGTATGTGCATATGTATCTGTGTGTGTGTGTGTGTATAAATGTGTTTGTGTTTGTATGTGGCAGTGTATATTTGTGGGTGTATGTGCATATGTACTGTAGCTACTGTATGTGTATACATGTGATGTATGTGGCAGTGTGGCTTCATGTGCATATGTGGCTGTGTATAAATGTGTGTGGCTGTGTGTGTGTGTATATATGTGTCTATGGGGGTGTGTCTACATATATATATATATATATATATATATATATATATATATATATTATTTTTTGGGGGGGAGGGGGGGGGGGGGGCAACATCACATTTTTCGCCTCCGGGCCTCTGTTATAAACTTACGCCACTGGTGGGGATATAAAGATTTCCACCAGCAGTGGCTTGAAAGACCCCTTGTACCTGACACAAATTCCACCACCACACCAACACAAGTGGATTACGTAACAAAGGGCAAGGGAACCGGATTAATAAATGTGTATGAGGAAGATGTACATATTGCAAATGAAGCAATTTAGAATAGATTACATCTGTACTGGCTGAACAAGAACTTACAGTACAGTAAATTAAGATATTTCTCTTTTTCAACAAATGTGATACAAGTCTGTACATTTACTCTTCAAAACTAACCTGTATATCCATCCTGAAGAGGAGACACAGCAGGTCACTGTGGGGGGGGGGCTTGTCATTACATCAGGCCCAGCCTCCTAGATGTGGAAATACAGGGATTTGCAAGTATGCTGGTAGGGAGCTTGGACTAATTACATACATACATTTGTTCACTCTTTCTGACATCTTACAAAACCATGTGCACTGCAGGGGGCAGATGTAAAATGTGCAGAGAGAATTCGATTGGGGTGAGTTATTTTATTTCTGTGCAGGGCAAATACTGGCTGCTTTATTTTTACACTGCAATATAGATCTCACTTTGAAGTAAAACCCCACCCAAATCTAATTATCTCTGTCCAAGTAACATCTGCCCCACTTGCAGTGCACATGGTTTTGTCCATCTAAGAAGGATTTTGTCAGAAAGAGTGAACATAGTGAACTAGATTAAGGCCCATAGAAACAGGCCTACCCTCCCAACATGACCCAGGACTCTGCCGAAAATTGGGTCCCTCTACCCCCCCCCCCCCCGGAATGGTGGGCAATCCTCCTGCATTTAGCTGGCTCCCCCTGCAGCAACTGATAACCGGTATTTACGGCTCATCTGGGAGGGGGCAGGACCAAATTTATGCAAATTGTGAAATTTAAACCCCTCCCCGAAGGGCTTCAAATGGCACCACTTACTGTGCTGGGACTGGGCATGATTATATCAAGCTTCATGGAAAGTAGGCAACCCTTTAGTAACACTATATTTGAATTACTGTGGACCCAACACCTGTAATATTCCTTACTGGTCCACTATTATACATTATAATTAATGGCTATACTGCATTCTTGGATATTTGTTTTGGCAAAAAAATTGTCTAACCCTTTCTTAAATATAAAAACTGAGCCTGCCATCGCAATCTTTTCTTGCAGAGTATTTCATATCTTAACTGCCCTTATTGTAAAGAATCCCTTCCTTTGCAGGGTATGAAACTTCCTCTGCGCTAACCTTAGAAAGTGCCCATATGTCTTGTGCACAGTCCTTATAGTAAACAGTTCACCTGACAGTTCTTTTCATTGACCCTTGATGTATTGGTATATGTTAATCATATCTCATCTTAGATGCCTCTTTTCTAAACTGAACATACAGTGCTATACCTAACCTGGCTAACCTTTCTTCATAGCCTAATGGGAAATATTTACTAAGCTGGAGGATCACACCCGAGCCACTATATGAATGTGTATGAACGGCTTTGGCCACGATCAGTCATACTTTCCGCCTGAGAACTCGGCACATTTACCAAGCTGCCAAGTTTTGAGGTCCTGTATTTGACGAAGCATTGCATGGATGTCTGATCCGTATAATGCTTCTCTGTGTAAAAAATGTGAATAATAAAAAAAAGAAATTGGCATGGGGTCCATCTTTGAGCAATGTTTGGTTTCCAAAATACAGGGGGAAAAGCAATTGGAGTTCCTCTGTATTTCCAAAACCAGCACTCCAATTTGCGGTCAGGCTGACAATGGTGAGGCTATGGCCAGGGTACCTTGTATAAAAAGTGATGTGGCATTACCCTGATGGCTGTTGGTGCCCAGTGCTGGTTACAAAAATACAGGGGACCCACTACTCCTTTTGATCTTTTTGTGCCCTGTATTTTTATAACCAAGACCTGTTGAAGAACCTGGGGCTGTTTTTTTAAATACATGGGTACTCTAATTGTTTCCTCCCTGTAGTTCAGAAACCAGGACCTGCTCAAAGACCCTGTGGCTGGTTATACTGGTGGTGGAGGACCCCATGCCATTTATTTTAAATTAATATTTTTTTTATTTTTTTACATTTTGGACACATTTCACTGATCCATGCATGCTTCATCCAATACGGATGAAAAATATGGTCTACTTTCCATTCCTATTTTGAGCTGAATTCATAGACGGATTCAGCCATATGGATCATAGTAAATTAGATGATGTGATAGAGTTCTATAGACATATGTGGCTGAATTCTATCGATGGCCTATTCATTTGTAATACCAATTTCCGATGAGCTTGCAGGTCATAAATAAAACCCTCGACAATTAGACCAAATTCATCCCTTAGAAGATTTGTTGAACGGTGGGTCCCGGCTGCAAATAGGATCGAATGGGTATGAATGGGTGCATTCGTACTCATTTGATATTGGTAAATTTCCCCCAATGACTCCAAACCCTTAATCAATTTAGTTGTCCTTCTCTAAACCCTTTACAATTCCAAAAGATCTTTTTATGGAGTGGTGCGCAGAACTGAACACTGAATTCCAGATGAGGGAGTCATACCTAGCCTCTAGGTCTCTTTTTATGCAAGCTAATATCTTGTTGGCCTTGGCAGCTGATCCTTGATATAAGGCATTACAGCTAAGTCTATGGTCAATGTGCACCCCAAGTCCTTCTCCAGTAAGGATTCCTCTATTTCTACCCTATTTCATTTATAAGTTGTTCACTGGTTTCTTTTCCCAAAATGAAAGACCTTACATTTATCTAATGGAACCTCATTTTCCATTTTTATGCCCAATGCTCCAGTTTATTTAAGTTTCTCTGTAGAGTAGCAACATCCTGGTCTGATTGTATTACCTTGCACAGTTTAGTGTTATCTGCAAAAATGGACACTTTGCTTAATAAAGCATCTTCTAGATCATTAAAAAGTATGTTAAAGAGAAGCGTCCCCAGCAGTGAACCTTGAGGTTCACCACTTAATACTTTAAGCCAATTTGAAAATTATCCATTAACAACAACTCTCTGTTCCGTATTCCCTAGCCAATTTTTGACCAGTAAGTACAAATGTTATTTCTTTAGACCTAGCTCCCCCATTTTGTAGATCAATCTCTTGTGAGGCACTGTATCAAATTCCTCAGCAAAACCTAAGTAGACCATGTCTACTGCGTTGCCTAAGTTCCCACTAAATTCTTCATAGAAACTATTTAAGTTATATAATTATTTTAATTTTGCAAAGTCACTTACACTCTATTATTGGTATTATCATAATTATTGCTGTATGTTGTTCCTCCCTGTATCTCCACTCTAATAAATACTGACAAATAGAAGGTGTTCAATTGCTCTGCTTTTTCCTTATCATCACTAGTGTATCATCATTTCTTAGTGGTCCCATATATTATCTATTGTTAACCGTTTCCAATGATATGCTGCCTTCACAGTGGCGTTGGCAGAGTGGGCAGGAGTCCAGGAGGGCGTTGAAGTGGAAGATGTCGTGAAGCAGTGGCACTGTGGCCACCAGGGCAGCAGCAACCGCTGAAAATAACAGCCTCTGTGATCAACCAAGGTGGCCAGCAGTGGGCCTATGGGAAACCCGGCGCACACTGTGCCCCAGATGAACTGCAGGGCAAGTGAGCGAGATGGGGTTGTCAAACATTAAGCTGTGCCTGTGCACACCCAGCACACCCTGTGCGCTCATCTATGCACTGGTCCCATTCTCCACTCACTTTACTGTTTGATACATCAACCCTTGGGATGCTCTTATCTTACCCAGGACTGGTTACAGGCAGGGCCGGCCCTACCACTAGCTTTAGGCAGCTGCCTAGGGCGCCAGGTTCTAGGGGGTGCCGCCAAGTCTGCCTATCAAAAAATCAATGATGTCTGTGACGATCCAGTTTGTACTTAATGCAGGTGATGGCTGTGGAACTTCTAAGACCTCATCTCCATACTTTCTCTTGAGGCATACTTCCTTACGTTGCTGCCCTCTCTTCCTGTACTATGTCATGAGTGGCAAAGGGGAGGGTGCTGGGGGCCTCCAGGGAAAGCAGGGGTCTTGCCCATCTTCCTGGGGGGCTGGGTGGACCACTCAGTTTTTGGGAGGCTCCCTGCCATTCTAGAATGTTAGGCAAGTATGCATTAAAGGGTTGGAAAATGGTTATTGGTGGCAGTATGGGGGGGGGGGGGGGGCAGTGGGTTGAAGTTTTGCCTAGGGTGCTGAGAAGCCTTACACCGGCCCTGGTTACAGGTACCGTATCCACAGTAATAATAATATCTCAGAGGAGCTACAATCATACAACATCTGCTTAATGGCTTCATGATACACTTTATGATATGAAGTATGTTTAACAAACATTAGAAACATCCTAATTAGTTATACAAGCTGTTCAATGCTACTCTTCTTGATTAGTGTGTTTTACTATTAATTAGATTTTTTTTATTTAACTAATTTTATTATCATATTTAAATACTTGACACTTGTTATTTTGTCCTGACTCAAGAATTTATGCAGAACCATCTGTAAGTGATTCCTATTATATTAGAGCTATCCTCAGTACTATACAGTATTTATTGGTGGTGAAAGTTGAGAGAACAATAGAAAAAGAATCCTATTTTTGAAATGGCAACTTCTAAATATTCTATATAATCATATATTTTTTGTATATAAGAAAATGCTTTGTTTTTTTTACAGGTTGAGTATCCCTTATCCAAAAATCTTGGACCAGAAGAATTTTGGATAATGGATTATTCCGTATTTTGAAATATTTTTATATTTGAAGTGAACGAGGTATCTTGAGGTATGTTGCATTTATGTTGTATAAACACATCAAACACATGAAATACACACACATACAGTATATTTTATTTGTGCATGAAACAAGGTTTTAAAACATGAAACAAAGTTATTGTACAATCTCATACACTGACTTTGAATGCCAAGCAATCATGGCTTTGCACATATTTAGTGCCAGTGACATGTTATTTCCCTAGTAGTGCCAGTTACAGATGTAGCCAGTAGGTTTTTAGCAAAAAATAAAATATAAAAGTATATTTTGGAGACTATGGTTTTCGGAATAATTTGGATAAGGGATACTCAACCTGTATCTAATGCTCGAGATCTACAGTACAAAACCCTCCTGCTTTCAGGAACAGGAACTGTACAGGGTAGAAGCCTGATGAACCTGGGGAGCTGGTCCTAGTGAATGCAATTATTTTCCAAGTGTTTGTATACTGTTGATACTCTACAATGTTAAATAATATTTTCCTTTGTGCAAAAAATCTATCTTTAGGGCAATTTTTCCACATTCCATATCGGCGATGCCGATATGATGTGATAAAGTTGCGTTAATCTGCAATGCGATAATTGATTACATTGCATACTGTAGATGTATCTATTACTGCATGCAGGGAAAAAGCTTGCGAGTATGCTCTACTCCTGTGATCTGCTTTACATTCTATGTGCTCACATGAGTCATCACCAAAATCACCTGTGACCACAGACATTTTAATAGAGGAGGAGGCTGATGTGCAGCCTCCTCCAGCCGGACCCCTCCTCTCTGTCAGAAGTAGCAGGGCCTGAGCACTGGAGCACTTAGACCCTATTGCAAATGTGCAGATCGAAAGAAGAATGGTTCCTTGGCCATTTTTCCTGGTGATTTCTGCTGCGCTGCCGCCTCTAATGCTGGACTCTGTAGGGCATGTATTTTTTAAAAAAAGAGGTGCAATATGTGCGATGTGGGCCCCCCCTGGGACTCAGGGGCCCATGTGCAGTAAGCAGTGGCCCCTTCAGCAAACTAGAGGAGGGTTGTCGGTCATCAGATCCTATTCCTACTGACACCCAGTACTGTAAAGTGAGCTGACACATCCCAGCATCGCTCTACTGCACCAGGGGTCAGCAGTACAGAAGCTTTGAATGAACGACAGCCCTCACTGGAGCTCCAATCACTGGGTGTAGGTAAGTATATAATTATTTTTTTTCATAGTGCTCAGCTTGTGTGTCAATTGGTCAGTAGACAGAGCAAGCTGTGCAGTAGTAGATATTATCTTAGCTGCTAACTGTCAAGTTACTGGCTGGGTTAGGAACTGGTTGGATTGTGATAAAGTATCAGCAACTTTATCACTTCATTAAGTGTCATTAAACTGTCCCTCAGTTTTAAAGTAAATTTGTGCATATCAAATATCCCTTTATAGATTATTAAAATTTGATCTGATTTACTAACAAAATGTGAATTAAAGGGATTGAAGTCATTTTCATCAAAACTGCACTTAAAGCCCTTTAATACATTTATGTGAAACTAAAATATTGTGATAAAGGTGTGAAAACACCCTTTTTACATAATTTTAGTAAAAATAGTGTTAATAATTTTGCCTCTTAACCAGATTGGTCTGGAGAATCTTATCTAGGCCTTAAGTGTCCTACACATGGGAGATGCTGAAGAGTTCTGAGCTATGCTAGATCATCAGAACGCTTCAGTAAGATCGCTCAGCACACAACGATGTGTCAGCGCTGTTTGCAGAGCGTTCTGTCAGGGCCATTAATCTCCAGTGAGAACAGTGGCCTTGACACTGGCAATTATAGATTTATCCAGCTTACTGGATATTAATAACCGGAAGATAGCGACATGCGGGGCTGCGCATCGCTATCACTATGGCCGCTACGCATGGAGCGATGTAGGGGCATTTTCTAAGCGATCTAACGAAATCGCTTAGAAAATGCTCCGAAATCGCTCCGTGTGTAGGCCCCTTTAGCCTTTTGAAAAGGAAATACCCTATCTAATCTTTTATAATGAGTTTGTCTTCCTCCAATTGATTGCTTTACTTGTCCAACAGTCCGTTAGGGGAATATGTATTAATAATTGTTAAACTGTAAATTGTAAACAGAATTTGCTATAGAAAAACTGCTGTACTGCTCGGACCAGTGACCTCCTCCTCCCAAGCACCATACTTTCCCTTCTGGGTGCAGAGAGGAGGAGGAGGAGGAGGAGAAGGAGCCAGTAAAGTCCCTGCAAGTAGCCAGGCACAGGAGTAGGGATAGACTACTCTGGCTGCTTTGCAAAGGGCAGCTCTTAACGCAAGAGTTGTCCTTTGCGATAATAATCGCATATCTTAGTGCATATGCTATTATCGATGCGTTAGCATACCTCCCAACATGACCCTCTCCAGGAGGGACACAATGCTCTGCTCCTGGACTTTCCTCTTAATGTATGATTCCCATCACCTGTGTTGAACTAGGTAATTGATAAGAAAGGTGTTTCACCACAGGTGATGGCAATCATACATTAAGAGGGAATTGCAGGAGCAGAGCAATGTGTCCCTCCTGGAGAGGGTAATGTTAGGAGGTATGCAATGTCATGTGTGCGGGAGCGTGCATCACATGGCAAGGCAAAAAATGCACCGTGTATGGGCACATTAAGAGCTGATTGACTGGCTGTTTGTCACTATCAATTTTATCATTTGTTGAAGCTTGATAAATCTGGCCTTCAGTGAGTTACTTCCCAAAATTTGAATATACTGCTCAGTGGGAATCGGACACTACATACTGTAGGATCGAAGCAGACACTGGGCGGAAGATGTGGAAGGGGGATCTATCTCACACTGTCAATACTCTGTAGGCTAAAATGAGTTTAAAGATGCTGGATGGAGGCTTCGTAAGTGGGATTAAAAGATCTCCCTCTACTATTCCACCATAGTCTAATATGATCTGAAGATGGTGTAAAGTGAAAAGCTTTGCTCTGCAGGGTTTAGTACATACTGTGGTAGATAGATTATAGTTCCCATTGATAATAATGGCGCCTGTGATTTGTCTTGCTAATTAGCATTTTGAATGACATTTCTGTGAAATCTTCTGTATTGTGCTGTTAGTACATAGCCATAAATCACAACATTATGCAGAAACTACAGTTTTTCAGTCTACATAATTTTATGGAAAAAAGCTTTCTACATTGGCCCCTTAGACACCTTATATACCATAAATATTGGGAAGATGTATTAAACCTGGTGAAGTGATAAAGTGATGATAAAGTAGTCAGTGATAATACACCAGCCAATCATCCATTAACTATCAAGTTATAGACTGGGCTTGAAAAATTATAGTTAGGAGCTGACTGCCTACAGCATTAGCACCTTCCACTTTATCACTTCATCAGGCTTAATACATTTGCCCCACTTTACTGTGTTTCTCCAAAAGATGTAAATTGGATATAGAAGCAGTACAGTACAGTATATACCTATAATTTTAGTAATGTGTTTAATTATTCTTCAATTTTGGAGTTAAATATTATGGGTTCTTCTTTCCCTCCTTCTCCATCAGCACATGGGCCTTCACATGAAGCTTAAAGCCTAGCTTAAGAACCAAATACAATTGGTACTAACATTGTTGTCGTTGACAATGTCTGAAAGGAGAATAAGATCTGTGCGAAGTGAAATATCCCACTGCCATGCTTAATTGTGAAAATGTCTGTTACCAATGTGAAGGATAGCTCCTCCCTCCTTGTTTGCTTCAATATCAATGTAGTAGTACAGTATGTGAGCCTGTCAAAATGTCACTTGAGAAATGAGTATGTGTCTGAAGTGATTGTGTGACTATGGAGACTTAGAGGAAAAGAACGAAGATGCGGACTGAGAAGTGAAGGGATTTCAGCAAAAGATTAGGCTGCAAGTTATGTGGAATCACCCCTGGAAGCAATCCCTCACATACCATAATGTTCCAGTAACAACAAAACCATACTAAAGGCAGACACCTAAAGGGATACTTTATAACAAGAAATACATTGCTCAGCACAACTTGACGATGAAGACTATTTGGCTGCTTCTCTTTATTTATTTGAAAACACAGATATTAAATCTTCCCTACAGTATGATTAAATGGAATTCTTGTCATTAAATATTTCCCTCTTTGCTTGTTCTATCTCCACACCTCTCCACTGTACATCGTATTCTTTTAACAGATATAATTTGCTTTAACAGTACAAAGCAGCTGTAATTATATATCTGAATAAAGTCAATTTGTTGCATGGAGCAATCACAAACTGCTCAGTAAATGAAGGGTTTAAATAAAGTAAACTGGCTTTGTGAGTGAATGTGCAGCTTAAAATTCCGGCAAAATTACCTGTGACATCATCCAGCGTCTTCTCGGCAAGTGCCTCTAATGGTGCCCACACACGCACCGATCCCGGCGGTGCGATGCTATACGATGGGGTGCGCGCTCCCGCGGCACCTCATCGCACAGTACAAAAAGTATGTGCTGCACATACTTTTTGTACTAGCTTTTTCTAGCATAGCATCGCATCGCATGCACATCGTATGCACAAGGCATACGATGCGATGCTATGTGTGCTAGTTAAGCCCACAACGCACGCCCGGATCGGTGTGTCTGTGGGCACCTTAACACTATACAACTGAGGGACAATTTGCCTGCCGAGGTGGCATCTTTTGCAGTTAAGCTAATTTTTTGCTGAGTATAGAGGGCTGGTTTTTATTAGCTTTAGGTGAGATTATTACAACTATGAACTGTTTGTCCTGCTTTCATATAGCGTATAATACATTATAACATCATTTTTGTAACTGTGGTTGCATTTGTGAAATAAGATGCTATCTTGCCTCCCTCCCCTCCCACAAGATTCACATCACGAATCAGTCTACAGCATAAGCCAGCAGGATCACAGTGATAGACAATGCTGGCTCGCTTAGCAGCGGTTACCGTCTTGCAGGGATGGCTTTTCTGTGACTGCTGGGAGATAATAAAGCTGCAGTGTACTATATATTTTATGGCACATATTATACAAATATGCTGTTCTGTTATTGTTGCATATGTGAGTGCTCCTTCTCAAGATTTACTGAAAGAAGTTTCTTTTTATTCTGTGGAGATTTTAAAACAAGTTTAAAGGGTGGATACTGCCGGTGTTTCATGAAAAAGAGGGAACGAGAGAAAGGCGAGTGAATAAATAGTATTTTAAGCAACTCCCTAGGCACGTTGCAGCCCAGTACAGAAGACCTGGTCAGAGATGCGTACACGTCCGACCTCTGACCCGGATCCCCTCCCGGTGGTCAGGAATGTGGTTGCTTGCGATACATCACATGTCAAAGGACCGCATGCAGTCCCAGGTGGCTCAATGAGGATGGGATGGCCAAAAACCGGTGAGAAGTCAAAGTAATGTATGGCCACCTTAAGAGTCCAGGTAGTCCCCTGCAGCCAAGGAAGAGTAGGTAACTCTCTCGCATTCTGCCTGCTTCCTAGTGAAGGGGAGAAGTACTAACGAACAAATTACATAATTTACATTTAAGGTTAATGATGAGCCAGCCTGTCCCAGCCCCTGAAGTTTTCTGAAGATTACTTAGGGGCACATTTATTAAGCTCAGTGAAGTGATAAAGTGTCTGGTTTTTATCACCGGCACATCAATACGACTACGAATTGCCGTATTTTTGGGATAGTAAATGTCAAAAATAAGTGTATTTCTGGATACAAATACACCTATTTTTTTTACAAATTTCCTTTAGTAAATTTCCCCCTAAGTGTCTTAAATGCAATTGATGATTTAAGTCCACCAGTTTAGGAAACATTTAAAAAATCTGTTAAGACTTCCACTGTCAACAGTGTCAAGTAGCTAATCCCTCAGTAATATAGATATGGGTGAAATTAAAGATAAAACAATGGACAAAACAAAGCACAGGACACCACAAACACCACAAATTAACAGACAACAATAACCAGAACATCTTAGCAAATCAATCAATTTAAAAATAAAATAACTACCATAACTAGCCAATATTCCATTGAGGCCTTCATTTCTTAAGCAGATAATCTCACCGCTGCAGGAGATCGGAAAAATGTTGGAGAGATCAGAAAAATGTGTGCCAAAGCCCTGTGGCAGGAGGCCGATGCTTTCAAAAACCACCAAACTGAAGTCCCATCGCATCCATATGCAAGAAACTAACACCCCATCAATTGCTGATAAAATTGTTAGTAGCAGAGAGCATCAACATTTCCTTTGCTTAGCTACTGTCAGGGAGATTTGCACCCAACCCTTAGGAGGTATTCAATGTGGGATCATGACTGTTGATCCGGCCCAACAGCCGTGGCCCAGGCCCATTTTAGTTTTTGCTCGACAACATATCGCCAGGCGGGATTCAATGTCCCACCTGATGATCAGCAAAAAGAGGGCGTGAATTGTCGCAATCACGGACAAATTTTGAGAGCCGTGTCCGTGCAAACGACCGTTTACATGGACACGGCTCTCAAAATTCATCCGTGATTGCGACAATTCACGCCTTTTATTGTCAAAACGGGCCCGACAGCTTTTAAAGTCAGACCTAGGCACCCACCGCTAATTCCCCCTTCGGAAATAATGGCGGGGATTGAATACCCCCCTAAAGCCTTCACAATAACAAAACATTTAGTAAAGTCATGATGACCCTTTACTTAACTTTAAAATGAAATTCCCACTATTCTGTGGGACTGCGTCTCAGGTGCTCGGAAAGCTGCTATGTTTGCACCTTACCAAGCAAACCTGAATTATGGTCATTACTTCACTCAGGTCAAACTAAGTATAAATTACTTTTTTTCTCTCTCTCTATTTGTTGGGATTGGTGTCTCGTTGTGTTTCTCATTAATCATTTATAATCTAAAAAAAAATTCCACTGGGATTAATAGGTCTCCTAATCTCCAATGACAACCAAATCAAATGATGCAGATTAGACCGTGGACCTTTCCAGTTATTGTGAGTGGGTATAACCCTAAAGGCTCAGAGTTTACCAGCCCCAACAGGAATTGGGCTTGATGAAGTGTGATATTGCACACAGCTGTGCACAAGGGCGTAACTAGATATTCATAGGCCCCATAGCAAATGTTTGAAAGGGCCCCCTATTTAGCAACTGGCGGTGATAAATGTATGTAAAACATATTACCTAAACAGTAAATATGGGCCCCCTTCAGCTCTGGGTCCCATAGCAGCTGCACCCCTTGCACCTATGGTAGTTACACCCTTGGCTGTGCACATTGCTGTGGTATCACACAGCCTACCTACCTTATCCTGAGGAAAACAGCAATTGAACTTGATGTGCAGAAGATGGGACATCTTGTCAACAGCAATAGAAATGGCAACATGACAAAATAGAGTTTGCATAAAAAAAAAAAAAAAAAAAATAACTGCCTCTGGGCCAGATGCACTAAGCTTCAAAATTGATAAAATGGAGAGTGATAAACAGCCAGCCAATCAGCTCCTGCCTGCCATGTCACAGACTGTGTTTGAAAAATGTCAGGCAGGAGCTGATTGGCTGTTTATTACTCTCCATTTTATCAATTTGGAAGCTTAGTGCATGTGGCCCTCTATCTGAACCATAAGGATCAATGCACCTAGTCATGAAGGTAGTGAGCTACAGATGTTGGACATCATGGCATCATGGCACAAAAGTCACAGCACAGCAAGGTAAAAGCACACTCCCGCTAGGCAATGAAGTGAATGGGAGTTGATTGTGATGTGCATGCATGCGAATGGCATGCTGTGTACACATTGCAGTCTTGCTTCAGAACACTGCTATATGCAGCTACACTATAGTGGAACACATCTGTATCCCAAGATCATAAAAAAATATTCCCTGTACCTATGGAGGAATGTGCTGAACCACACAAAAAGGCACAAGACAACTGAACACCTACTAGGCAAACATTTGTCTAAGTAAAACCTATAATCAAAGTGGAACCCTATGAACCTGAATGACTCAGGATGCAAAAGGAGTAAGTAGAAATCCCATCATTCACCTCCACACAGGCCTGTAACAACAAACAACATATAAAGCCAGTGTTGGACTGGTCCACAGTGGTGCAGGGGAAACCCCTGGTGTGCCCTACTGCCGGGAGTCCCCCCTCCCCTTCTAGGGAACAGGTTTAAGACTGTAAACTTGAAATATACTTTAGTGCATTGCCATTATTAATCTACATCAATGGTTCCCAAACCTGGTCCTCAAGTACCCCTAACAGTGCATGTTTTCCAGGTCTCCACACAGAAAAAGTGACCTAATTAGCTCCACCTGTGGATCTTTTAGAATGTGTCTGAATAATGAGTGCAGCTGCTGGGTGACCTGGAAAATGTGCACTGTTGGGAGTACTTGAGGACCAGGGTTGGGAACCACTGATCTACATTATAAATTGTGCACTAGTATGCCATGTGTTGGCCCATTAAGTCATGTGTTACCCTGTGCTTTCTGTGTCATGTTTTGCCCTTTGCCGTCTTTTGCCATGTGTTCCCATTAACCCACATGTGCAATTTTTTAGCATGTGTTGCCATGAACCCACATGTGCAATTTCTTAGCACTCCATGCCATCTGTGTCTTTGTTCCTTGTGCATGCCTCCCAAATTCGTCATCTGTAGAAAAGGGACACTCGTGCGATGGAGCCCGAAAAGGGGGCGTGGTCTATGCAAATTAGTGTGCCATCATGCCACGTCCCCGTTTTTGGTCTCTGCATCGCTGAATAGACGCTGTGCGCATGCGCACTGCTTCTATTCCCTTTATGCTGGGGGACTCCCAACTGAACCCCCTGTCGCCTCGGGACACTGCCGGCCCCGGGCAAGGTCGAGACCATCCCAAAAAACTGGGATGGTCCCGCGAAAAATGGGACATTTTGGAGGTATACTTTGTGTAACAATGTGCCCCCTGTTACATCTGTAACATAGTTCTTAGAGTACCACACCCTCACATTTTATATATAACTCTGAACGCTGACATGTGTTACACTGTCCCCTGTCTGCCTCACTGTGCCATGTGTTACCCTGTGCCGTGTGTGCCCCCCATGTTATGTATTACCCATGTGGCACAGTGTGGAGGCAGTGTGATTTGTGAGGAGTCATATATTGTCATCTCAGAACTGTATGCCTATAAGGCCATGATTACTGCCCACTAGTGTGCCGTTTTCAGAGGAGATGGGCTGTATATGGGGTGGTATGTAAACCTGGCTCTGATCCTAGCCAGTGTATTACCATCCATTGTTTTCACTGCATGTCACTTTAGGAATAGCAAATAAAAACACAAAAAAGGCACTGAAATTGTACTTTGTACTTAACTCAGTCTATGGGCCAGATGTACTAAGCTTGAAAATTAATAAAATGGAAAGTGTTAAACCACCAACCAATCAGCTCCTACCTGCCATGTCACAGGCTGTTTTTGAAAAATGAGAAGTTGAAGCTGATTGGCTGGTAGTTTATCACTCTCAATTGTATCACTTTTCTTAGTACATCTGGCCCTACTGTATGTCAGAAGACATATGCTGTAGCCTACAACCCAAGCCAATTAAAGAATCTACTAAAACACACGCCTGAGCCACTATTATCTTCTAAGACCAGTGATCAGCACCCAACCAGCCCCTATTGTAGAGGTTAAAACAACCTCTTTTCTTATGTCAATCATTGGGGTTCTTTTTCTTCCACAAAATAGGATAATCTTGAGGCCCCATGCCAGAGGTCTGCTGCTACTCTGACTGCTGCTGTTCCTTGCTGATAAGTGTGTTGATGGCATAGCGCAAAGACCACTGTGCTAGTTTCTCATACATATGCTGATAATACAGAGACCCAGCTCTGTCAATCAGCAGTTGTTCAAGAAACTAAGACTGTTCCAACTTAATTCTCACAGCTTTAACAAATAAAATGAATTATATTTTACAGTCTGGGGCAGTTTCTAGCTTTTTCTGAAATGTAGAGGCCCATTGCATGGGATCGCCACAATTCTGCTACTCGGGGCAAAGTTGGAGTTGGTTAAATAAACTGTGAATTAACATTTAAATGAACCTATCTGTATTAAATAAACTGCATTTACTTCTGTTTTTTTTACTTGTAGGGAACGAGCAGTCATGCAGTCACTCTCAACTGCGGGCATCTGAAAATACCAAATTAAATTTCATCCATGGTCATGCAATAAACAAATTAGATCATTATCTAAAAGGCTGGAACACTCTGATTGGCAGGAGCTTCTCTGGATCAATGGACAATTAAGCAAATGGAAAATTTTAGCATCTGTCTGAATTTTGAATCCTTTTAATCCAAGTGTGGAGTAAATTTTTCATTTCCTAGCAGGAGAAAACACTGAAATATATATATATATGTTCCTGACTACATGAAGAATTTACTGGTAAGTGGGTCAGGCAGGAATTAAACCAGTATGAAGTAATCCAAGTTATATAGAATTCAGAAGACATTTTGTACTTGTAAAACTTAAGGATAACTTTTAAAATGTCTTTGTATTTTCTGCCTCCCTACATTTCTCAGTGGAGTTAAGAGCACAGGAAGTCTGAAAATAAACCTTCCTTAAAAGAAAGGTTTATGTTCACTTCACTTTTCTTTATATGTTCAGGAAAGTATACAGACACATTTCATTTTGTATAAAATAATCTTTTTAGCATTTCTTAGAGCTAGACAACTGTTACTTGGACAATATATATTAAATATACTCCAATTTTATCATTTCTAGATGGAAAATACTTCATAAATACTTAGAATAGATAAATTGTATTCATGTGATTGGGCACAGAGGAGTAGGCTAAGGGGGATAGTAAATGTGGGGGTGATGGCGGTCGAGCTTCAATGTCCCGCCTGCTGGGGAGCGAGAAGGGGGCGTGGCCATGAGTTGAGGCTGGGAAGAGGCTAGCTGCAGCCAGCAGCTCATCACTTTCTGGTCATTCTCGGCAGAACAAGTCCGAAAGCTTGTGGTGTCGGGGTCGTTCTGCCGAGATACCCTGCTCAATGCTGTCGGGGAAGACAGCAATGAATAGGGCATGGCAGGCATCTCCCCGACGGGAGATGCTCGCCGGTGATTGAATATCCCCCTAAAAGTGGTAATACTAACATCTCTAAAAATCCTGCACTGCACAAGCCTGCAGAACCTTGCAAAATGATAGCCGCCATGCAATCAGCTGCAAATCCATTCACAAGCGCTAACCATCGAATGACTTTTCCAGTGTGTGCAGTCTGTGCGTAGACCAGACCTTACTCGGCCAGTGCGATAGAAACAGGTTGATCGGGCCACAACTGACGCTGCGCTTTCCCTGAATCTTCCCTGTAAATGGCCAGGAGACACCCACAAACGCCATCTTCCTGTCAATCAGCTTGGGTACAGCCAGTTATTAAAAAAAAGCTGCATGGAATTTGTCACAGGATGACCTGGTGCTTGTGTACTGTGAGATATACGCTAATTGCCTGGCCTGTGAATTCACAGCCAGGCAATCAGGTCTGAATAACCCCCGTAGTGGTACATTTTTAGGCAGGTGTGGGAAAAAATGCTGCAAAGTAAGAGGGCCTTAAATAAACAGAAGAGTTAAAAGTTTTTTTTTTTAGCAATTAACAAAATGCAAAAGTGAATGAACAGTAGAGAAATCTAAATCAAGTTAATATTTAGTGTGACAACTCTGCATTCAAGGAAAAGGTGGGGAAGGGCCCGCACAGCTGGATTAATTGTGATTAATTAATCAAATTTGTTGTAACCAACATAGAAACCACATGGTCATAAATACTGGTGGTTATTTGGTTGGTGGTGCGCCCAGCGTTCAGTAGCAATAACTGAGGGTGGGTTTGTTTTGTTTGCAAGATACAAAACAAAAGAAAGCAAACGCTTTTTGGGCGCACTCTTTTAGAAAAATGTAGAGTTAATTTATTTAAAACATAACTTTTATTGTGGACTTGTTAAAATAAGACGGCATGGCGCATAAATACAATAAACATCGTTCTGCATGTGCAATTAGTTTGGTTTTTGTTGTGTGGTACTTTTGGATAATAAATATTATATCATATATCAATAATTTGAAAAAGATGACCACACATATAATTTGTCATTCATTGCATATAGTCATCAAAGGTATAGTGACCTGAGTGACCAAAGGTGGCAAAAATGAGTTATTGGTCCCCAACTGTGAAACAGATGGGGTTTCCGTGACCCCACGTTACTAGGTAAATCTTATTCAATAATTGCTGCCTAAGTTGGCAAATAAAGTGAAACAATTGCTGCCTAGGTTGGCAAGAAATTATGAAATAAAGCAGTAGGCGGCTCCTGTGCTGTCAGTCAGTTGACTTGGATACCTAGAACAAAATACCACACCTGGACTTCTCCAGGGGTCACCCAACTGGATACTGCCCTGGCCCTTCACTGCTTGGCTTCCAAGTTCGAAATGGGTTTGGGCACTCAAGTGAGGTATGGTGGTACACTCGTTACGAGTTGGGTCACGACCCGACAGCTCAGGTTAACTGCTGAATATCACCATTTATTATGGATACTGGACCCAAAAAGTTGGGGCAGAAAAATTATGTAATTTGTTAGATATAGGTATATAAATATATAAGTCTCATATATATAATATATATATATATATATATATATATATATATAATATATATATATATATATATATATATATATATATATATATATATATAAGTTTCAATTCGTCACCAGCTGCCAGCTATTGAATTTCTGAGTGCATGCTTAAGCTCTTATGATCATTGGTGAGAGACTTATATATTTATATACCTATATCGTAACGAGTGTACCACCATACCTCACTGGAGTGCCCAAACCCATTTCGAACTTGGAAGCCAAGCAGTGAAGGGCCAGGGCAGTATCCAGTTGGGTGACCCCTCGAGAAGTCCAGGTGTGGTATTTTGTTCTAGGTATCCAAGTCAACTGACTGACAGCACAGGAGCCGCCTACTGCTTTATTTCATAATTTCTTGCCAACCTAGGCAGCAATTGTTTCACTTTATTTGCCAACTTAGGCAGCAATTATTGAATAAGATTTACCTAGTAACGTGGGGTCACGGAAACCCCATCTGTTTCACAGTTGGGGACCAATAACTCATTTTTGCCACCTTTGGTCACTCAGGTCACTATACCTTTGATGACTATATGCAATGAATGACAAATTATATGTGTGGTCATCTTTTTCAAATTATTGATATATGATATAATATTTATTATCCAAAAGTACCACACAACAAAAACCAAACTACTGTAATTGCACATGCAGAACGATGTTTATTGTATTTATGCGCCATGCCGTCTTATTTTAACAAGTCCACAATAAAAGTTATGTTTTAAATAAATTAACTCTACATTTTTCTAAAAGAGTGCGCCCAAAAAGCGTTTGCTTTCTTTTGTTTTGTATCTTGCAAACAAAACAAACCCACCCTCAACTCTGCATTCAAAACAGTATCATGCTCACAGTGTTTAAAAATATGCGGCAGGGAGGTTTTACATCCCACTGAAGTTAGAAAATAATAATATTCACATTACCATTGGAGGAGGGAGCTTGAGTCCTTTGCGGTCTATTTACTAAGCAGTGATAACCCAATTTTTCATAATTTTTGGCAGAACAAGCAGTTATGGGCTACAGGGCTACAAGACTGAGGTACGTACCCCCAGTAAAATGTACAACCTCAGTGCAGTGTCAGCAATACTTATTCTGGCACAGCACACCAAACTGTCTAATTACAGCACTGCACATACATGCCCTGACCAGTCACAGCAAGAATTACATACAGTGGGAGCCACTGCCATCTATCTCTATAATAGGATTAAGTGAGTAATTGGATTACTCTACTAATCCCCTATTCTATTGTTCTATGTATTGTATTGCAGCTGAGAACAATAGGATAGCCATGGCTAGCCATGGTGAACCACGACACCACCGAGTCTACCTATCAAAAAAATCAAGGATGTCCATGAGGATCTTTGTTGTACTTAATGCAGGTGGCTGCTGTGGATCTTCTAAGACCTCACCTCCATACTTTCCCTTGAGGCATACTTCCCTACACTGCTGCCCCCTCCTCCTTGTACTCTATTGTGGATGGCAAAGGGAGGCCCCCCTTCCCTAGGGACTGGGTAAACCACCCAATTTTTTGGAGCCTCCCTGCCATTCCGGAAAGTGGGTATTGATAGCAGAGTGTGTGTGTTTGTGGGGGGGGGGAGTTTTGCCTAGGGTGCTGAGAAGCTTTACACCGACCCTGATCCTATCAGGTAGTGTTGGGCATAGCCAGTGGGGGGATTTTAACCCAGATCAGATGACCCCCTTTCTCTTACCATCTTGTGGAAGCCCTCCTGCCCGCCCTTAATTTCATACAGTTTCGATTGATTAAATTTTATAGTCGGCTATAAAGCCACATGGTGGCACTACCAGCCAGCGGTCAAAGCAGGGCATATGTGGTCATTGTGGGGCACCCCCTTTTGGATGGACGGCAAGTGTGTCCTTCACTTGGTGGGTCATGCACAATGCAGGTCATGCAGTAGGAGGAGGTGGGGAGCCCCTCCTTGGTTTTGGTCTAATCAAGTAGACTGGGCTGGCTTTTGGTAGCGACTGTTTCTCGCTATCCTCCCACGTTTAGTTAAACAGGTCACTAAATCAAATCAAATACTTGTTGACCTTTTAAATCTAGCAGTTGGTGTCCGTGTGGTTATTTATTGTCTGTGTAATTATTTAGTGTCTGAGTCTATTCCTTAGTGCTAAAGTAGCTTTAAGTATTTGATAAGAAGCGTGTCACAATAAGATAATGGGCGCCTTATGAACTTTTAACATCCATTGACAAGATGATACAGAACCAAAAAGGTGAAATGGATTTTGTAGATTCCATATACTCCAATAATAGCACCTTAGATGCAATATTTAACATAATCTTCCACACAAACAATGTGTAAAATTAGGAAGCCAGAACTGAATTGTCCTGACAATTATAAGGTTTCCCTCTTAGGGGTATATTCAATCAGCGTCGAAACTGCCGCCTTGCCGAAAAAACGTCAGTTTTCGACATGAATATATCGGAAGGGGTTCCGATCTATTCAATCTCAGTTGTTTTTTTTTCGGCATGTCGAAATGTTTCGACATGCTGAAAAGCAGGTGGATTGACGTAAGAGACACTAATCCACCTGCTTTTGATGGAAACACAGCCAAAACTGCTCAATCCGGCATAACAAAATGATTGATTGAGGCAGTGAGGACGGCGCCTGGTGAGCAGCAGCAGCTTACACGGCGCCGCCCTTCTGTTCACCCTCAACACCCTAGTGGATGGTAGGGCATGAAATACCGCCTGTCAGCACGTCGGCTCAAAAAAAAAAAGGTTAAAAATCTATATCAACCTTTTGACTGTCGACCTTCCCAATGTACACCTAATGCATGTGTCAACATTATGACCTTGTCAACCTTTTATCTGTGTAGACCTAAGGCCTATTGACCTTCACTGGTCGACCCATTGTATGTCCACCTAACGACCGTTTTCATAGCTCAATGTATTGGGTAGTGACTTCCAATTGGAAGTTCTACCTGCCAGTCACCCTCATGACAGACAGTCAGTCCCATTGGGAGTTGTTTCCTCACTCTGGAACTGTCAGACCAGGCTGCGTTAAGCAGTGAGTTGGCTTCCCGTAGGACACAACTCCCTGCCTCATCATCAGCCTTTGCCTGCCTCTATGAACTGCAGCTGTTGCAGTCTAAAGAAGCCAGAGGATTTGCACACGCACAGTACTGTTACTGCTACTGTGCATGCGTTGGGGTTCTGGCACTTGTCAGTTACGTTGCTTAGATGCTGGGACCCAGGCCATTGGTGCGGTACTGGTGGTGGGTGTAAGGTGGCAGGGACCAGCAGAAGCCCCAGTCTTCCTCCCAGGTAGGAGCCACTGCTGGATAGTACTAATAGATAGAGAATGGATAATGCAACAGGGTCGACAGTCAATAGGTAGACCACGATTGGAAAACATGCATTAGGTCGACATTGTGAAAAGGTCAATATAATAATGGTTGACATGAGTATTTAACTTTTTTTTTCATTTTTTCATATTTTATTATCCACGTGGATTACAATTGGGTATGGTAAAGTGTGCCGAGCACAGCAATTGCAGAGGGAGGCACATTGTTCATAGCATGGTGACAGAAGTGAGTCATGCGAGGGTACATAGTACACTAATTTGAGGTCCATGGGCTAAAATATAAAAATTGACACCCTAAAAACCTAAAAAAAAAAAAATATTCATGCCGACGTTATCATGTTTCAAACATTTTCATGTCAACATTTTGCTTATATCAGCCTTTTCCATGTTGACCAAGTCAAACTTTTGTGTTTGACCTATACTCATGCTGTACAGGTGAATTGAAGTACATAGCACATAATGGGGGAAATTTACTAAAATGGGAGTAGTATTTTACATGGGATGTTGCTATGGGCAACCAATCAGAGTTTACTTCTTATTTATTGAACACATTCTAGAAGATCTAGATAAAATCTGATAGGTCTGGAAATCTGATGATCCTAAAGCTTTGCAGAAAATTGATGGATGTGATCCTCAAGGCCTGTAAACACGGGATGATGGCTCCCCGTACAGATCACTCAGCACACATTGCTGGCACACATGCGATGCAACAGCGATGTATGCTGAGCGCTCTGTGTTGACCAGTGATCTCTTGTGAGAACACTGGCAATCTGGCTAAATTTTGACTGCATCTAGTCAAGATCTGGTCAGGCGATAGCGATGCTCTGGACCGTGCATTGCCATCGCTGGGGGGTATACACACGGTGCGATTTCAAATCGCTTAGATATAGCCCTGAAATCGCCCTGTGTGTATGGGCCTCAACAGTCTGTTAAAGCAAAGACACAGCTGATGAAAACTATTTTAGCTGAAACTTTATGTATGATCTGTTAGAGTTTATACATATGAACATTTGATTAAATGGGTTTGATTTTGATTAAACGAGTAACATTCTGTTGAACAGTGATTCAAGTCTGTACAGTTTTGGCTCATTATCCATCACATAATAGGTTATAATACACAGATTTGCATCCATGAATAAGGCAATGGAAAGAACTGGATCATTAACACAATGAAATAACATTTCTGTGCAAAGACCCTTTACAAAGAATACTCACTCCATCTCTGGTCACTGAGCAGATAACATAGAATAAGGAAAAAAAAACTAAAAAGTACACATTTTTCTAAGTGGTAGAAAAAATAAAAATAACTACAAAGTAATACCGCTTTCAGACCTCAAATGTCAGGATGCACCTGGGATTAAGACACCGGTCCGTCCCGGGAGAGACCCAACATTTGCATTAACTGCATCTCTCAATGACCCGGCCTATGCGCCAGGCGGGAGAGGAGGCAGCACTAATGTAATGCCGCTGCCTCCTCCTCAGAAGTAAACGTGACCCGTGTCGCTCTATCGGGGTTACCCGTTCACACTGCGCAGCAACCCGGGTCCAACACGGGTAGAACCCTTCGTTTTACCTGGGTTGGATTGCCGGGTTGCTGGACCCGGTATTTTTGCAAAGGCCCTTTCACACTACACAGTGACCCGAGTTATTTGTGTGGTGCAAAAGTGGTACAAAATAACATGACACTTTAATTAACATTTGCCCTTCTGATATTGCGTTGATCTCAGTTACATAAATGTGATCATCGCAGTCTATAGATACAACTGAATTTTCCCAGTGTGATAAAAATCTCCAGCACTGCGACAATTACATAAGTACAATATCAGGTAAACAAGCAAATGCTAAAGGAATGTCCTTTAAATGGCCAATTAAGACAAGTTGCTGGTAAGGTAGTATTGGTATAGTATAATTCATGGCATGCTCCGAGCAGTTGTCAGAGGCTTATTAACACTAACAAAGTTATGTCATAATGAATAAGGAGATCAGCGGTAATTAAAAACACGGGAAATGACAAATACAGCTGACAGCAGTTGATGCAGAGAAATGTAACACATTCACAAGGTGACAAGTATAGAAAATAAACTGAAGTGATGTACACAAATGATGCCACATATCACACTGGAAACTTCATTGCTAAACTAGCTCCAAGCTACAGTATGTAAGAGAGCCAGCAAGAAATGTATTGCTAGGGATTTGTAATCAGGTATATTTCTATAGCCTTAGGTTATAATAAAATGCTATTTTTATATTAAAGCTCCAATATGTATTCTTATGCCTTATACGGGTATAATTTCCCAATGTCATGTCATTTAACGTACATGTGTGTCTCAGTAAAATGACAGCTAACAAGATAACTCCATACTGATTCCCATATAACGGACACTTTACACTTGTCAGGTCACTGTGACCAGATTAAAAAACAAATCAGAGGCAGACAATCTGTTTTGTTCCTTGAATTATGTTAATCTCCAGAATCAAGATTGAGTGCTGCTGCTATGGCATGAGCATTTGCAAGCCAAATCTGTGTGATGAATAAATGGAGATTATAAACACCCAAAGGACATTGATAGATACCGGAAATATAAATATTTACACTTGTTGTTTCCAAAATTACTTAAGGTGCCCATGCACTATACGACTTCTGCCCTCGGTGTAGTCCAGGCTTGCCTACCCTCCCGGAATGGCCGGGAGCCTCCCGGAAATCGGTAGGTAGGCAAGTCTCCCGCTTTGTGGTAATAGCCCCCGCTCCTCCCATGCCAGCTGGTTTAATTACCGGAAATTGCGGGTCCGCGGAGAGGGGCTGGTCTAAAATGACGCAATCGTGGCATTCTGAATCATTTAAGGGGGTGGGGCCAAGTGATGTCAGCCTTGCTCCCACCCCCCTGACGTGTTGCCTCTCCGGGCTTCTCCCGGAGAGGTAAATTTGAAAGTAGGCAAGCCACTTCCCAGGCGGCAGGATAGCATGGGACAAATGATCTTTGGCTCCGATGCGCATGGGACCACACATCATATCAGATTGAATGTCTCACACACATGCTATATCTCGACGCAATCCGCTAGAATCGGGTGAACTTGGGCACAAATAGCATAGTGTATGGGGGCATTTACAGTATAAGACAAAGAAATAAAAGTGCAAATAGTTCAATAGTGATACATTATAATACAACCTTGTGATCAGAGGAGGAACTACCATTGGTGTGGTATGTGCAGTGCACCGGGGCCCCTGAGGACTAAGCCCTTATCCCCTTCTTCGTGTCGCACTCTGCATCTCCCATGCCTCTCCCTGTCACCCACTGCTGTGTTGCATATTGTGAAGTTGGGTTGGGGTGGAGGATGGGGGCCCAATTTACATATTTTCACCAGTGTGCAGAACTCACAAGTTCTGCAGCTGCTCATAATGAGGAATTCTGAAAGTGTTCACTTTCAATTCTTAAAGTTCTTGCCACCAAACTTGCCACAATGGTAAATGAGTGAATAAAAAATGCTCTTACTTGAGCAAAAACATGTTGGATATGTTTCATATTCCTTTACAATAACTTTATTTTTTTTTCATAAAAACATATAACCATGGAAAAAAAGGAGAAAAATAACTGGAAGATATATATACAGTATATAAAATACTGCAATCACAATAATAAAAAACAAAGTGGGCACAATGTGGAGAGAATACCATGGATCACAGGTTTGCATGTGTGGAAGTGGGTCTAAAATAACACAAATTTCAACCCTGCCCCCTACCCATAAACATGGCAAACATGACCATTGCAAAGAACTGAGTTGCCCCCTTATAGTGTAAATTGCCTCACAAACTTACTATGCTAATGTAGCAAGTATCTTTATAAAAAAGTCACTGTAGTAAAATGATGTCCATCAGAATGGTGGTCAGAGCGAATACCACTGAATACAAGGGGGCTAATTTATCAATAACTGCTAAAACTTATTGTAGTTAATAAATCTGGTTGTGTATGATAAATGGTGCTCCAGCAAATCAGCTCCTAATTGTTATGTGTTTACCTCTTAACTGTCATGTGTTTGGAAAATGACTGTTGGGAGCTGATTGGCTGAAGCACTATTTATCATACACAAATTATCATACACAAGTTTTATCACTCATTGATAAACAAGTGCCTAAGGGCCAGATGCACTAAGCATCAAAAGTGATAAAATGGAGAGTGATAAACAAATAACCACTCAGCTCCTGACAGGGGCAAATGCAGGATTTTCAGAAGGGGGTTTCCAGAGGGGCGGAGCAAAGCACTGAGTTAGACACTTAGGTGACCCAGTATATGCCGGGTCAGTTAAAGTATTATAGATAGTAAATTATAGACCAAATCTATATAAATAATAATAATAATTAATATATATATATATGTATACATATAAGTATACATATATATATATATATATATATACACAATACACACACACACATTTTATATATATATATATATATATATTTATATATATATATATGTATAGGGGCGTCAACAGTAGTGTGGACCCCTGGGCATAGCAATGTATTGGGGCCCCTACCGATCCTCCAGCTGTAGGGGTGAGGGAAGCTTTGATGTTCCGCGGGTGGTAGGCTGTATTATATCAACCGCTCAGCATGTAGGGCCTGGATCAGTAATTTCCACTAATTACCCCTTTTACTGCACAGGTGGTGGAAGATGGGGTAGGAGAAAGGGGCATTGGGCTGAATGAAGGGGCCCCGATACATAACTTCCAGGGTGGTAGAGGATGTTTAAGATGCAGAGGAGGGGTGTATTGTGGAGTGGGCTTATTATTCATAATTTTCTGGTGGGAGGACAGCTTGCTTGATTGCAGATATCTCCAGTTCCCGGAAATAGATTTCTTAGATATCTATTAAAATCTAGAGAATACCACATACCAAATGGTATTGGGGACTAGGTAATCAGAGTTCAGGAGGCAGAGCAATCTGCCAACAAGTATATAAAACTACATACCAGGTGTGTGGAGCTAGAGCAGTAACCAGCTGCTGGAAGGCTGATATCTCTGGTTCTGGGAACAGCAGAGACAAGCTACTAGTGTCCCTCAAAGGGAGAGAGTCCCAGCTTTTGAAATACACCCTCAGAAAAACTCTACTTCAGACAGAACCTGAAGTATCTGACTGGGAAGAGCAATTAACAGGCTTGGATGGGGATCACTGCTTTAAAGTCAGATCTCTCCGGTTCCCAAGGGACGATTTTTAAAATTCTTGTACCAATGGAAAGAGGGGGCCCTCAGCTTTCAGGCTAGTGTCCTTAGCCTCCTGGGAGGGGTTCTGGGTACTAAGAACCCCCCCCCCCCCTGCGTGTGCCACTGCCTGTCTGACATTTCCCAAACACGGTCTATGACATGACAGGCAGGAGCTGATTGGCTGGCTGTTTATCACTCTCCATTTTATCATTTTTGAAGCTTAGGGAATCTAGCCCTAAATCTGTTAACATACCTTATGCCCCCCTGCAGTGCTCATGGTTTTGTCTATCTAAGAAGGATTTTGTCAGAAAGAGTGAACTAGAATAAGGCCCTTTGTCTCTAGTATATACCCAGCCTTACAGCCTTGCAGCTTCTGATACATTGAGACATAAATACTTAAATTTTGTTAGCTAACCAAAAGAATTTATTGTGAGGAAAGTATAGGAAAGAATTAAATAGTATTTCTTTTTATAGTTGAAATAAAAGCAGACAGTAAAGTTTTGACAGGAAGGACACAGTATGAAAGCTTCCCTTCTGCAGCATGACCTACATTTATCAAAACACACTTTAAAAAATGTAGAAGTCTCCATGCTGCTTTGTGCACATTTTTCCAGCCCATCAGCCTTAGAGATCTGGCAGCACAACTATGTTAAAGGACTACTTTCACAGTGACTGTACAGGGCCACAATACCCATAGAGGATAGTGAAGTCATGGTAGGTTCTAAACATGTTTTAGGCAATGTTCTCTAAGTAAAAAATTTAAAAAAATCACTCTCAGCTGCATAGCAAGGCAAACAGGGACTTGTGCTATAGTAGTTGGAGATCCACAGATTGATGAACAGTAATGCGGCATCAGTGCCGGATTATGCACGGGCAACAGGGGAGGTGGTGGGCAGGTGGCAAGCAGAGGAGGCCGGGCAGTGCGGGGTGGGCAGGGGGTCCCTGTGGCAGCTGGGCACTGCAGTCAGCGGCGTGGTCCCTGCAGTGGATGGGAAGTCAGCGGCGTGGTCTATACTTGCCTACTTTTAATTTCACCTCTCTGGGAGAAGCTCGGAGAGGCAACACGTCAAGGGGGCGGGAGCAAGGCTGACATCACTTGGCCCCGTCCCCCATGCCGAAAAACGCAGTGATTCATGGGCCGCGGAGAGGGGGCGGGGCTTAAATGCTGCAAAATGCCGCAATTGCGTCATTTTAACCCCGCCCGCTCTCCACGGGACCTGCAATTTCAGTTTATTAAACCAGCGGGCATGGAGGGAGCGGGGCTATTACCAGAATGCGGGAGACTTGCCCACCTTCCCGGGGGGTCGGGAGAAGGACCCGATTGATTTCTGAGAGGGTAGGCAAGCCTGGCGGGTTCCTTTCGGTGGATGGGAAGTCAGCAGACGGGTCTCTGCGGCAGATGGGAACTAGTAGCGCTACTAGTTCCCATCCGCTGCAGGGACCACACCGCTGACTTCCCATCTGCTGAAGGGACCCCGCTACCCGCATCCCGGTTGCACGGATCCCCACTGCCCGCATGCCCGCTGCACGGATCCCCTCTGCCCGCATCCCCACTGCACAGATCCCCGTTGCCCAGGTACCACCTGCCTCTGTGGGGGTGCCCAGGTACCACCTGCCTTTGTGGGGGAGGCACAGCAATGTTGTTGTCCAGGGCCCCCACAGTCCTTAATCCGGCCCTGTGTGGCATACTCACAATTGTAGCCCTATTTATAATCTGAGTGCAACACATACTGAATGCATGGCCTGGACAACCCTCAGTGCGCTTCTTGTCTGCAGGTCTCTAAGACCTAATGCTCATAGCCATTGCTTTCTGTTCAACCAAATATCACTAGTCACATTTTCTCTGTAACAATTGCAGTGTGCCAGATTCCAGATCAGTTCTCTCCGCCTGTGTCCCTCCACACCTGCATCTCACACTACTTACCCAAACTCTGTATTTCTTCTCTCCATTTTGACACTGGGTGAGATGTACTAAGCCTTAAAAAGTGATTAAATGGAGAGTGATAAACCATCAACCAATCAGCTCCTATCTGTCATTTTTTAAATACAGCCTGTAGCATAGCAGTTATGAGCTGATTGGCGGGTGGTTTAGCACTCTCCAGTTTATCACTTTTCAATCTTAGTACATCTGGCCCAGTACTGTCTGAACACCCTTGTATAGGAGCCATGGTTCCTTGATTCTGTGTTATACCTATTCACTCTGTGTACTTTCTGCCCCCTAGCAGGGTGTGTTGTGGCATGGGTCACAGTGCAGCGGAGGGGGGCAGAGGACTACTTTGTCTGCCTGCTCTCTGTACCTGCTGCCTCATGTCCTGATCATCCCTGTCATGCTCACTTCTTGAGTTCAGGTCTCCTGCACCTCAAGGCACCTGTCTGTATCCCCCTCCCTCGAGACTGTAGCTCCTTGGTGTAGGGTCCTCTTCCCTCCTGTTCTCACAGCGCTCTTCTTGCATTTCAATTACAGCTCTTTTAGGGGCGCATTTATCAATATATAGCGATGCCGGCGTGATGACATCACCGGGCATCGCATTGTGGTATCATCTGATACCGCCTGGATGTATCAATTTAAGGGCGCAGGGACGGGGCTCCAAAAGGAGCCCGTCCCTGCGAAGCCCTGACCCGGAAGCTGGGGGGTCTGCGCATGCTCGGTTATGCGCTGACCCCCGCCGACCTCTCTGACCGCACTGCCCTGCTCGGGCAGTGCAATGTGTAGCCATAGGCTACAATGGGCTATCGCCACATCAGAGTGATACATCGGGCAGCTTTGCATCCCCCATAGAAACCTATGGGGGATGCGGCCGGCGGCGCTGCAGGGGGGATCACAGCAGTCCCCTTTAATAAATTTCAGTGATACATAATATTTGCGGTTAACCTGTTTTCGGGGATTTAGCCGCAAATCTTACTTTATAAATGGACCCCTAACTCACCTACCATCTATACCCGCATCTCTTCCCACTTGCTTCTCTTCATCTCAGCTGTATTGTTTTCTAAGAATTGTGCTGCTGATTGTTACCTGTGCTCTGTTTTTGTTCTTCAGTTGCTGTTACGTTTAGTTCTGTGTGCCCTGTATTGTTCTATTGTGTGCTAAATGTACGGCGCTGTGTACCACTTGTGGCCTCTTATAAATAAAAATGTAATAATACCAAAAAAATATTTACAGCCTTGCACGGGCCGGGTTTTCACTCCGTCTGGGTGGCGACTATCTGATTGCAGGGCTCTTCAATTTCACACAGCAGCGATCAGGTCTGAATAACCCCGTATCCGCTCATTCCCTGCATCTAAGAAATGACTGCACTGTCACTTTGGGGCTCTCTTCACCACAGGGGGTACTTATAGGAAAAGAGCTCTTAATATTATGTTTACTGCCTATTACATTCATTTTTGGATGATTATATATATTTTTTAAACTTTGTGTTACTGCATTACTCTATGTTTTATTTATAGATTAAACAGTGGTAGCGATGATGGTGATAGCAGCGGAGATGTCGGCGGTGATGGTGCTACTCTTATGGTGTGTACACACTTGTACAATGTGCATGAGATTTTGACTATATAGTCAAAATCTCATCTGGATCGCATGCAGATCGCATGGGTTTTAACCCTTGCATCCCGATGCGCGGTCCCGTATCGCAGCCAGAAAGTCTTGGCTGCATATAGTATGCAGTGTTCCTTCACAAGGCCAGGACTTGCAAGCTCGAGCTCTGCATGCGATAATTGATAAAATCCATATGTAATAAATTTTCACATTGCGGATTGGTCCGATATTATCACACCTCATTTCACACCTCATTTGCATCCTCATATGCAGATGGTGATAAATTGAACTATAAATATCTGACTGAATGACCAAGTCTACTCTGCCTCAGGGCTTAAAATACTTCAGCTTCAATGGCTTCAATTCGCGATTCACTGGTCCAAACGCCAGCTTTATCAAGGTGTCCATTTGGACCAGTGAAATGCGTTGGTGCTGTTCCAGATCAGTGTTATCCTTGTTGGACTTATCCTTGCTGGACTTACCTGCTTATTCATCTGACCATTTGGTCCCACCCATTGGATGTCTTTGGTTTAAGATCCTGATTAATTTGATTGCCAGGGCCGGTGTAAGGCTTCTCAGCACCCTAGGCAAAAATCCAGCCTACTGCCGCCCCCCCCCCATACTGCCACCAATAACCATTTTCCAACCCCTTAATGCATACTTGACTAACATTCTGGAATAGCAGGGAGCCTCCCAAAATTGAGTGGTCCTCCCAGCCCCCCAGGTAGGTGGGCAAGACTCTTGCTTTCTCTGGAGGCCCCCAGCACCCTTCCCTTTGCCACCCACAACAGAGTACAGGAAGAGAGGGAAGCAAAGTATGCCTCAAGAAAAAGTATGGAGGTGAGGTCATAGAGGTTCCACAGCAACCGCCTGCATTATGTACAACAAGGATCCTCACAGACATCCTTTATTTTTTGATAGGCAGACTTGGTGGCGCCCCCTTAGATCCTGGCGCCCTAGGCAGCTGCCTCAAGCTGCCTAGTGGTAGAGCCGGCCCTGTTGATTGCAAGACTTTGGTGAGGTTACAGCTTGACTCATTATCCAACTACAGAGCTAATCCCTCCAGCGACTTCAAGGACTTCCCCTGCCGCATGTACTACATCTAATCGGGACTGCTGCTATTTGGTACAGTGCAGGTTCTATACATGCTCAACATTGAGCCCACTATATTCTAACACTTGATCTGGATACCCATAATGTTGTTCTTAATATTTAATTTTATAATTATTGTATTTTATACAGTTACATATTAAAATTGTCTATTCAATTGATTCACCTGGCAGAGGTTATTAATTAAGAGCTGCTTTTTTTCTTTTTGTGGTCTAATAGGGGACTGACCATCCCCCAACAAGCAGCAGCTTTAAGTAAACAACCCCTGAATTAAGTACTCTTATTTTAACTTACGTTGAAACGATTTTCTTGATCTTCTCCTCAAATGCCTGGACACATCTGCGGTTTTCCCAATACTCCCAGAAAACAGATGGTTACCACCCCTAAACACCAGCTTTCTGACAATCATTTTGTGTACGACCAGTAAAACAGTTAGCAAGAGTTTATTGCAGGACAGCCTCACGCATGCGCACTACGACCCAAATGCATGTGTTCTCTATCGATAATTGTCCGGCCGGCAAATTTAGCCGTGCGATCAGGCCTAAATAACACCCAATATCAATCCAGTTCAAATCATTCAGATTATTATCTGACATTTGGATGCTTGAAAATAACCAATTAGTTCTGAATGCAGTAAACATGTCCCAGAGTAAGCAAAAAGATCTGTCTGTACAAGCAGAGAGCAGGAACGCTAGATGTTGTCAAATTCAAAACAAATATGATCCTATCACTTCCTTCTCACTTTGAGTGGGAGTATCAACATATAATGATTAATATAGTTCCCAGTACATCCCACTTTATCTATTACTGAAACATTGTCTATGCTAGGTTCATTTTATTGCCTTAAACAACCAACATAAATCATGTTTTTACAATTTATAGCCCTGTCCTCAACATAAATTTTAATTGTTCCCCAACATAAATTAAATCCTAAATTCCTGTAACTACTACAGCATTTATCATTAGGCGGTATTCAATCCGTGCCAATTTTTCCGACAGTTGGATAAATCAGCATAGTCGAAAAACACTCGGATTAGCATCCACTTGTTTTTGTCAAATCTGCTGTTGTTTTTCATCGATGCATATTTTACTTTTTTAACAAAGCAAATCCAGTCACCCCACCGCCGACTACTTGTTGATCACCCGGAGAAACTTTCTTGCTAGAGAAGCGCCTGTGTGCAGCTTGTTGGGTGGTTCCAGCTCATCTGCCCCCTCCCCCACGGCCACATGGACTCCTTGGTGCTGCCTCTGAGAGATAATAAACTTAGGATCTAAGATCACTAGTGATGTTGTGAAACCTGCCTTCTTGTAATATGATGCCATTATTTTTGGATCGTGTGCCAAAGTTTAAGAATCTACAATCTTAGGTTACTTGCCTATATTTGATCATACAGAAAAAAATTCCTGTGGCTGAACTTCCACCCTGGTAGATCCATCTCCAGTTGCTGGCATGTCCAATGAGAAATACTTATTCTGCTTATCGACTTCTATGATTTTCTGTTTCATTGACTATGACATCTCTTGACTTCATGAGCGTTTTTAAACTTGGACTCCATATTCTTTGTTTTCATGGCAGTTGCCAAGCATGATCAATTTCATTGATTATGGACCCAGCCGGCATCTTCTTTCTTTTGTATGTTCAAATAGACCTTAGTTCCAAAAGTTCAGAGTTGCTTTTATCTTTTCAATAGGTGGTATGGGCCTTATTCTGGTTCACTCTTAGAGGCAAATTCCTTCAGAAATGGACAAACCCATGTGCACTGCAGGTGGGGCAGATATAACATGTGCAGAGAGAATTAGATTTGGGTGGGGTTTCTCTTCAAAGTGAGACCTATACTGCAGTGTAGAAAAAAAGCAGTCAGTATTTTCCCTGCACAAAAACAAAATAACTCACTCAAATCTAATTATCTCGGCACATGTTACATCTGCCCCATCTGCAGTGAACATGGTTTTGTCCATTTGAGAAGGAATTTGCCTCTAAGAGTGAACCAGAATAACCCCCTAAGTCCTTTAGAACATTTGTGGGAGAGCAGTCCGTGATAAACTGCTGTGGAAATAACTTCTGCCCAAAACTTTTTTCCCAGGCTTGTATCCTTAAGCATCTTGCTCTCTCCACTAGTGTAAAATGTTCTCCTGAACGTACACTGTTTTGCTCAGGAGTATAGGCAATGGTCATTTGATGTTCTATTCTGTTGTGATATTTTCCACCATTATCAGAGTCTTGAGTCTGTAACCTGTCTGATTGTCTACAAGTCTCATGCCAATTCAGATTTCACTATGATAAAGTACAGTACGGGTGTCATGCTTGTGAGTATTTGTATCTACTGACTGGCCTTACATCAGTTGGACCTCACACATCTGAATGCAATCTGAAATGGTTTTGTAGTTTTCCTTGCTAACTTGGTAAAATGGCTGATGACTTTGTTTGCCTACAACACAGCACTCACATACATGTTAGTCACTGACATTCTAGTGAGCATCCTATTCTAAAGCTTTTGAGCCCTATAATATCCAAGGTGACCAAATCTTCTATGCCATAGTTCCAGTGACTGTGACTTAGTTGTCATCATTGCGTTGTATCAAGGACATACAATTGCTGAATCATTGTGCCTGTACCCAGGGGCGTAGCTAAAGGTTCATGGGCCCTGGTGCGAACGGTCAGCTTGGGGCCCCCCTACATACAACAAAATTAAAATCTCGCCGCACAGTGATGCCAATTACACAATAAGCCACACACCGTGATGCCCATTACACCGCACACCATGATGCCCATTACGCTGCACACCGTTATGTCAATTACACAATACGCTGCACACCGTGATGCCCATTACACCACACACCGTGATGCCAATTACGCCGCACACCGTGATGCCCATTACACTGCACACTGTGATGGTAATTATTTAATACACAATATTCCCCATACCATAATGCTGCCCATTACACCGCACACCATGATGCCCATTATGCCACACACCCTGATGCCAATTACACAATACTCCGCACACCGTGATGCCCATTACACTGCACACCATGATGCCGATTACACCCCACAGTGTGATGGTAATTATTTAATACACAATACTCCCCATACCATAATGCTGCCCATTACACCCCACACCATGATGCCCATTACACTCAACTATGCCCCCATAGTGCCAGACATTGATATTGTGTGCCCCGGCCCCACAGTGCCAGATATGCCCCCAAAGTGCCAGACATACAGATGGGGCAGGTCCCATCCTGGCTGGCGGATCGCCAGAACGTCTGCGCTGGCGACCCGCCAGCAGCCGTGCCAGCGAATACACTGAGACGCGCGTGCGTCTCATGCACACGCGCGTCTCAGTCTCCGTCGCCAGCGCGATGGAAACCCTGTCCGTCTCCACCTCAGGGAGACGAACAGGGTTAGGGGGGGTTAGGGGGGGATGCGGGCAGGCGGCGGGGACCCCGGGTTACCCCCGGCAAGCCGGCGGGGACCCGGGGGAACGGATGGAAGCGCCGTCGGAAGGGGACGCGCGCGCCTCTCATGCGCGAGCGTCCCCTTCTCACCATCGCCATGGCGCTGGCGGGGGATGGCGGCTGGCGACGCCAGCGCCATCCCCTGCCAAGATGGGACCTGCCCCATCTGTATACCCGACACCATGATGCCCATTACACTCACATATGTCCCCATAGTGCCAGACACTGATACTGTATGCCCCCGCCCCACAGTGCCAGATATGATATGCCCCCACACAGTGCCAGACATATACCCGACACTATGATGCCCATTGGGCCATTACACTCACATATGCCCCATAGTGCCAGACAGACACTGATATCATACTGTATGCCCCCACAGTGCCAGAAGCCTCACCTGCTGCAGTGACCACTGCTTCCCTTAGTCCTCCTTTACTGATCCCTTCTATCCAGCATCATATACTGGCCAATACTTCCACCAGTACTCTTCTACTGACCCCTGCTTTCCCTAATCTACCTCTACTGACCACTGCTTACCTTAGTACTGCTCTACTGACTCCATCTATCCTGCATCATCCAGTGCCCCCCCTCCCCTTCGAGTGACGTCACAGGCTGCCTGCGCGCCCAAACAAGGTGGTCCCTCCCTCCGTCCCCTGGGGTGGCCAATCCCCACAATCGGCCGCCAGCCGCCCAGCCTCCCTTAGCAATGCGCCCGGGCCGCACCGCACACACAGCAGGGGGAGAGGTAGGCGGTGCGGCATAGCATGAAGGGTCTTCCCCTGTGTGTGCAGTGCGGCCCGGGTGCTCAACTGACATCATGCTGAGTGAGTGTGTTGCATGCTGGGACTTGTAGTCCCGCCCCCCCCCCCTCCCGGTCTGTGCGCCGCCGCAGTCGCACACAGCCTGCTGCCCTGGCCTGGCTGTCACTGAGAGTGACTGACAGCCAGGGCCGGGACAGAGAACACCGGCCAACTCAGAGCTCTGGGTGTCACCCCAGAGACTGGTGACACCCGGTGCGGCCCGCACCCCCCACACCTGGCTAGTGACGCCACTGGTCTTGTGGTCCGCGGCCCATCCAGAGGGGGACCTGCTGCCATCAGCCCCCCTGGCTCAGGGGCCCGGTTGCAGGTGCGACCGCTGCGACCCCTGTAGCTACGCCACTGCCTGTATCTACTGTAAGATGTTTCTTTTCCTGTTTTGCACAATACATTTTCCTTTAACAAGTTCAACTATGTAGCCTATCTATTCTAGGACACTTATGATACTGAAATGTGTCCCCATTTCTGGTATAAAAACCTCTGAGACATCTATTCACCTTCCAATTTTTTGGTTGCAAAATCCTTTAATTGTGATTTTTTGGTTGCAAAATCCTTTAATTGTGAACCACTCCTCCATGCACCCAAAATGCCTAATTGCTCCTGAATTAATGTACCATGAATCTTTTCTGTGACTATCTTTAACACTCAGAGCTACCTCATCTCTTTCTTTGTGTTGCACAGGACTCACACTGTTTTGTTACATACAGGCACTTTGTGATATACAGTATCTTTTAAAAAATATAACACTTAAACCTGAATTTATTTGTATGCAGTGCAATAGTCTCAGCATTTGTATCACAGGTTTCATGTTCCTGGAACTGGAAAACTTTGCTGTGACTGAGTCTTATGTTAATGTTTACCTCCAATGCCAAACCTAGTCAAAGTCAGGCATCAAGTTCTGTAACACACACACACACACACACACACACACACACACACACACAAATACACCCCCCCCCCCCCCCTTCCCCATAGCTGACAAAATTTGATTTCAATCACCTAAAGCAGCCTTGTAGTGGAGTATGAGTGGCACAGCATCTGCAGCCAGCAGACCACGCCTCCAAACATTTTTCCTGCTCACTTATCCAGCATTCAGCCATCCACTACCCCAGGACTGTTCTTGCCTGATTCCTCCTGTGCTGGACTCCAGAGCCCAAGATGACATGGTGGTCCTCCCCACTGCCAGAAGGACACTCCTGTCCTGCCATGACCAAGTCAGCCTTCCAACTGAGTTGCCGCTGATACCTAGATATTCCAGGTATCATTTGTTGGCCCTCCCTCCCCCCCTCCTCCGGCTTGGCCGTTCATCTATTTACACTCCAGCAGATATTTGTTAATTAGACAAAGACATAATTGTGTCTATGTAATCACTGATACTGCTGCATTCCCTTAATTTTGTCTTGTACAGTAGACATCTTACATATTCTCCCCATGAGACCTCCATCATGTTACTTTGGATCTCCCTGGAAACACGGCAAAATCTTTGAAAAACCTGCAACCTTTTTTAACACTTATATTACATGTACCCCAATAATAACAAATAACCATACAAAGTAGATCTGAATATAAGGGCAAATCTTTAGAAGAACTTATAATCGAACACATTTTTGATTTATAAAAATGAGTACCAACATTTCTGTAAAAAA
Source organism: Crinia signifera (assembly GCF_055691185.1). Classification (NCBI taxonomy): domain Eukaryota; kingdom Metazoa; phylum Chordata; class Amphibia; order Anura; family Myobatrachidae; genus Crinia; species Crinia signifera. Next base: position 112,671,002 of record NC_139222.1, on the reverse strand, counting down.
ATAAAATTGAGGGTATTTCAATGCACTAGAAGAAATATGGTTCAATCATGTGTGGCTAGACCTTATAGAGGACATACAAAGAGCAGGACTATTTTATAAAGGAGGTTACGGTGGTGTGTCAGGACCACCTGCTTTGGCATAGAAACAAACCAAGCACCCAAGTTCATGTGTGATCCTGCTCAACCATGTTACTGACCCCAAGAAGAGGCGGTGGAGCCCTCATGAAGTGGATTTCCTGTACTCCTGTATACCAGTCCAACCCTAGTTGTCTTTTCAGTGTATCTTAAAAATAGTTGTAAATCTTAAGGAATCGGAACTAGGAAAATCCCAAAATGAATTGGGTTTTATCACTTTATTTGCCTATGACCCACGTGACAAAGACATGATAAAATCAATGAAATCTCTTAAACACGCTTACGGGAAAAGTTATCTTTCTGTGACTGATGAGGGTTGTGCATCTAGATGGGATTGTGATGGGGAAATGCTGCTTTGCAAAAATGTGAAAGACATAAAAGGTTGAAAAGAAATAGTGAAGCCCATAATATCTCAAAAAGAAGTTAGAGACAGGGAATGTGAGCACAGGTGAGTAATGTGTTGTTGGAGAACAAAGTTACTAGGATGAAAAGAAAGTATTTGCTAGGAGCTAATTAGGGTGAGAGAATCTGCCCCTTTTGCCTTGTCTGAGTGTTTGATCGTGTAGATCCAAACAACAATAAAAGGGCATGATGGGAGCACGGTGTGTCATACAGACTATTTATATCCAGCATATACAGTGAGTGAGATATAGGGAAGATAATAGTTTCATGCTCCCAAATATCTAGTTATGAGGAAAAAGAAACTGTTTCTCCGAGAAGCAAGCATCTGTCTCCCACCATGCAAATAAAAAATTCTTTCTCCTTTCTTCTTTTGTTGTCAGAGAGACAAAGCTGTGCATATTTCCTACCCTGAAGAACTTTACAAACATTTGCAAGATGTCAGGGATAATTAGACAAAGTGGAGATGTAAGACTCAGCCTAACGATTGTGTGTTTTGTAAAGATCAAAAAACGTCTGTTGCCAACTCGTAAAAACCAAGTGAAAATCACATATTTCTCGGCTGCTGCTGCTAAATAACATCCACATTTCGGGAGGACCTTACATTAGGGCTGTTTTACTGGTTAACTCTTAAGTTTGTCATTTAGAAAATAAGTGTTGTTCAACTATTCACACTGATCGAAACAAAGGAATCGCTATCTCTGTGTTCAGTGCCATCGCAACGCATGGGCTTGATGGGCAGCTGCACCAGGGCCCCTCAATTATAGGGGCCTTTGAGCAGGGGTTTTATGGTGCCTGCAGAGTTTTGTGTGACGCTAGTAGAGATTGCTGCCCGGCTGCTTTGATTGGGAATTACACAAAATCAGAGCTGCTGGGAATCATTCTCTACCGGCCTGCAGACAAACAGTTACTGGCTGTAAGCTGCTAATTGCTGGATGGCTTATTGCAGGTGGAGAGACACCATGGAAAGTTATGATTTTTTAGCGTAAGTAGGGGCCTCAGTGCATTGCGTAGCCTAGGATCTGATTGCAGTACAGGTTGAGTATCCCCTATCCGAAATGCACGGGACCGCGAGCATTTCGGATAGGGGAATTTTCCGGTTATTAGAATATTTTTTTTTAAGCCATACTTACCTGTCCCCTGATGGTCCCCGGGCGTCCCTCGGCGTCCGCGCAGTCCCCGGGCGTCCACAGCAGGCCTCCGGCATCTTCTCCTGGTCTCCAGCGGTCCCAGGAATTCATTGCGCGAGTGTGCGCGCGCACCGGTGACGTCACCGGCGCGCGCGCACACTCGCGCAATGCATTCCTGGGACCGCTGGAGACCCTGGAGAAGATGCCGGAGGCCTGCTGTGGATGCCCTGGGACTTGGTAAGTATAAAAAGAGGGTTAGGGAGGGTAAAAAAAAAAAAAATAAATTCGAATGATTCCAAAAACCACGGTTTTTGGAATAATTCGGATAATAGATATACGGATACGGGATACTCAACCTGTACAAATTTGTTCTTAAAATGGGCAAAATAATGTGCACTGCAGGTGGGGCAGATGTAACATATATAGAGAGAGTTAGATTTGTGAGAGTTATTTTGTTTCTGTGCAGGGTAAATACTGGATGCATTATTTTCACACTGCAATTTAGATTTCAGTTTCAACACACCCCACCCACCCTTTCTCTGGACACATTACATCTGCCCCACCTGGAGTGCACATGGTTTTGCCCATATTGAGAACAAATTTGTACTGCGATCAGATCTGAATAAGGGCCTAGTGCCCACAATGCCATTAAGACAGCCCTGTCTTTGTTATGCAATATAGAAAAGACATCTACAAGTTTGAAAATTAAATTTTTAAGTAATTTTTTTTTTACAATAGTTCAGTATTTCCCAAGCTCAGTCCACAAAGCACTCTTACAGTCTAGGTTAAAAGGATATGCATTCTTGAGCATGGATGGTTCACTTAAAATGAGGTACTGTACATGTGTACTCAAGCATGCATATCATTAAAAACAGGACTGGAGAGGCCTCCTCACCCTCTGCCTGGAGATCCATCTGCGCAGCCGAGACCCAGAAATTGGTGCTGCAGCTAGGATGAGGCGAGAGTACCTGCCCCACTGCCCCGCCTACACTGGGCAGCTAAAGGACCGGGTCATCTGCTGCTCGGAGGTGGCCCTGCTCTGCTACTCAAGCCTGTCCGACAGTAACAAGAGGTATTCGGCAGAGTTCTATAGAGGCAGCTGCGACGGGGTCCCCCTGGCAGCCAAGCAGGGAGCAGGGGGTAAGATGGGCAGTGCCAGCATGGTGGGGCATTGTGCCAGCAGCAGTAATACCCTTTCCATGGAAAGGTTCTCCAGCCCCAGGTCCAGCCTGGTGGTGCCAGGACAGGGGGAGAAGTACCCCAGTCTGGGGCAGTATGAGAGGTCAGTGCTGAGCCCCAGATCCATTTACGTTAGTACAATGAAAACACTAAATCAGGCGCACTATTAGGATCTATTATTATAAATCTCTAATTGGTATTAATTGGTTGATCATAAATTATCAAAAATAGATAGCTGGACAACTGTAATAGACAAATATTAAGGCAGCTCCCAGTAGCAAACTGGATATTTTCTTAAACGGACAAGAATACACTCACTCACTACTTCTGATGAAACCGCTACACTTAACCCACAGCGGAGAAACGCGTTAAGGGGTCTCTGGAAATAACTACACTCCCTGCCGACAAATATCCTTTTTGGTGCACCATACACCTCTTCATCAGAAACACCCACTGTGCACCATACACCTCTTCCTCCGCAACACCCCCAGTGCACTGCGCACCCCTTTATCAGCAACACCCACTGTGCACAAAACACCCCTCATCAGGATCAGCCCCTTTATCATCAGCACCCACAGTGAACCAAACTCCTTGTTCTGGGCAGTTACCTCACTTCTTTCATAAATGCATTTACAGTAGATTATATTGGATAAATGAGAGGACAGGTTGCTTTGATCAAATCAATCCAAATCAAACCATAAATCCAATAACTGCTGCTTTGTATTGTGCTATTAATCTGCTCTGTAATGCCAAAGCAGAGAGTCCATTGTGTACAGTAGGGGAACCTAAAGTCTATCTAGAAGCATTGGACACTGATTATATACTGTAGCACCAGGGAGGATTAGTAGATCTATGGATGGGTAGATTGTGGGTAATCCGGCTCATACTGTAACTTGTCAGTGTGCCACTGAAGGGCGCTAATATCGATGACAGCTGTGAGATATGGCAGCTTGGGCAACAGAAGATGGCCCCTCACTTCCATGTTATTATTTAAATAGCTACAGTGTGGAACAGGCCATGTGTAAGAGAGCTGGAGTGCTGGAGATTAGCCTGAGGAGTGCAAACCTGTCCAACCAGTCTCCCCACTTCGCACTGGCCTGCATACTGTAGGTTGTCATATAATAATCTACAGGAGCTGGAGCCCACTTGTTAATGCTCTTGCTGTAGCCTCCTGGCTGACCGTTGACATTAAAGGCCCCAAATAAAGACATTAGTCCAGTCATGTTCGGGCTGTGGCTCTCCAGTTGTTGTAGGGATGCATGTCCCAGCATGCCTTGCCATAGTTTTAGCATTCCCTAATAGCAGAACTGTGGCAGGGTGTGGTGGGACTTGTGGTTTCATAGCAGCTGGAGGGCCATAGTTTGGCCATGCCTGCTCTAGCCCTTCTTGTAAATAAAATACAATCAAATATGTTTAGCTATGGGTGAATATTTATGAAACCTGTTAATGTTAAAGAGAAAAAGTGCAGGTGTTGCCTATAGCATCCAATCAGTTTATGTTTTATATAATGTACTGGTTCTGGCCTCACCAACCTGTGGCTCTCCGGGGGTTGGGGGCCTTCCCGTCCCGGTATGTTTTGCCACAGTTCTAGAATTCCATCACAGCGAGTTGTGGAAGTGCATGCTGAGACTTGTGGTATCGCACTAGCTGGGGGGCCGCGGATTGGCCAGGCCTGTATTAGATAAATGATAGCTAGAGGCTGATTTTTGGCTATGGTTGGCTTCTCCACTCATCCTCGGTGAAAGATTTTATACACCTCCACCTTGGTGCCAGTGTTGGAGGGATGAAACCCAGGAGCATGCTGCAAGATATGTGATCTCAGCGTGTGACAGGATGTAATATACCGTGGTGTGTATATACATAATGCAGTTTCTGAGGGTGAGGAGGTGATGTTGCCCATAGTAACCAATCACATTCTAGAAAATGATGGACAGGGTCTGATTGATTGCTATGGGCAGCATCGCCTCTTTTTCATTTTAGAAGCTTTAAGAAATATGCCCCTCATTGTCTGTCATCAGAAAAAAAATCCTGGTATTGCGGAATGGAATTGCTTCCTGTATGCCAACAAACATGAGGACACATTCATATTATTATTTTATTGCAATCAACCTGATGCTTGCCTAATAAAGCTGACAATCTTATATTCTACTTTGCTGCCCCCTCTTCCTTGTACTGATTTTTGTGAGCCTCCCTGCCAATCCAGTAATGTTAGGCAAGTATGGCTTAAGGGGTTGGAAAACATTTATTGGTGGCAGTATGGGGGGGGGGGGGGGGGGCAATAGGTTGAAGTTTTGCCTAGGGTGCAAATAAGCCTTACACCATGTGTGTGTGTGATACCATCAGATCCTCTTTGTGCTCCTTCACTATCCCCTTCACTATCCCCTTATATTCTGACACCCACGCATTTTGCCCCAATCACTCCTCCCACACAACTGTGTGTGATACCAGCAGGAGGAGCAGACGCATTTATTCCACAAAAGGTTTCTGGTTTATTTCCATATTGGCTAGCTTGTCCAGCCAACCCACACTACTAACAGCCAATCCAGGCTCCTTCTCTATAAATGCTCTGTTCAGTTTTCTCCAAGTGACAAGAGCAGTTTGTAATAAAAAAGTCAAAACTTGGGTAACAAATACCAGACCTTTTTTGTGGCTATCTTTCATGTAGCTGGCATAGAAAAGGGTGTGGTATAGCACACAGAACGTCTAGGTCAACGTTAACAAAATGTTGACATGATTAATTTTTTTGGTCTGTGTCAGTGTTGACACCTGATCACATGGACCCTAATTAGTCTACCACTTCACATGTGGACTTGTGGGAATGACATAGTATGAAAAAGTCCACAAAATGAAAGGATAAAGTGAAAAACTCATGTTGACCTTTTTCATATGTCGATATTTTTCCCCATGTCTGTCTTGTGCATGTTAACCTAGACACCCCCCCCCCCTCTCCCTAAGTCCTAGGGTACATTGCTAAAGCTTCTACAGATTACAAATATATCTCATTTCTCTATTGCAGTGATAGCTAACCTTGACACTACAGCTGTTGTTGAACTACACATCCCAGCATGCCCTTCATCAGTTTTAGCATGGCCATATAGTAAAACTGTAGTAGGGCATGCTGGGATGTGTAGTTCAACAACAGCTGGAGTGTCAAGGTTAGCCATCAATGCTCTATTGCATCCTAGAGAATGAACAGAATCTGGTTGCTATGGGCAAAATCATCTCTTAGTTTTTTAGAAGCTTTAGGAAATGTACCTCCCTAATGTAGTAGTAGTAGTAGTAGTTTGTTTATTTATAAGGCGCCACAAAGTGTCCGCAGCGCCGTACATAGTAAACAAAACACAAATTACAAGGTAACGTACAGGGTGTGCTGATAAAATACTTGCTCCTGTCTTGCTGAGCATACGAGGAGAAGGAAGGTCCTCAGTGATGAGTGATCATCAGTTGTCGTAGGCCCTGCGCAAATCTACAGTTCTTTCCAGATAAATATATATTAAAGCTTCTTAATTGGATGCCAAGTTTCCAGGTGTTGGCGTGCATGGATTCTACAGACCAGTGGTTCCCAACACCGGTCCTTAACCCTTTCAGTGCCAACATTTGTGGGAGATGTGCAGGATATCCACTGGAAGTGCCAGCGTCGCTCCCATTTGTTATATAAATTCAAATAAAAAATAAGGTAACATTACAGGTCATAGTGATGAATTTGCTTGGCAATTTTCGTCCAAATTTTGACATATTCACTTGGCAGTCAAGGGATTAAGTGTCCCTGTCAGTTCACTATTTCCTTGTCACCTATGTGTTTTTTACATGTTACAGTTGGTGATGCACAGTGCACCGGCTGGTGACTTGGAGGGCCTGCACTGTTGGGGGTACTTGCGGACGGGAACCACTGCATTATCCCAAAGTCATTCTGCAGTAACGCTCGGTTCACAATATTGCAGGTCTGTTTGCACTGTGACTTTGTCAGCTTCAGCTGTAAACTCAAACTTGTTTCCTGTGCTATTCACAATTCCATACTAGTTATTGGGCTGAAATAGCTGTACCAATGCCCACTGCAGCATAATTAGTGATCATTTCACAAAAGGTATTAATTTGCCTCCCATTACTAAATCACCGCAATCTGCCATACTAATAGCTTCCCGATATGGTTACTTTGTATCATACGAAACCTGATTATGGTTACTTTGTATCATAACTTTATTGCTACCAGACATGTATGGAAAGGTTTAAAATAAAGTATTTCACTGTCTTTGTATTTGAATCACAAGCTGTGCCATGAACTACAGTATTATAATTGTAACTAATTTCTTAACTGTAGTATATAAATGTTGACTTAAATTAAGTTTTCATTTTGAGAAATATATTTTCATTTTCTTTGAAAGAATATAGGCCTTATTCTAGTTCACTATTTCTGACAAAATCCTTCTTAGATGGACAAAACCATGTGCACTGCAGGTGGGGCAGATGTAACTTGTGCAGAGAGAATTAGATTTGGGTGGGGTTTTACTTCAAAGTGAGATCTATATTGCAGTGTAAAAATAAAGCAGCCAGTATTTTCCCTACACAGAAATAAAATAACTCACCCAAATCTAATTATCTCTGCACATTTTACATCTGCCCCCTGCAGTGCACATGGTTTTGTCCAACTAAAAAGGATTTTGTCAGAGAGTGAACTAGAATAGGGCCCATAGTGTAGTGTAGTGTAGTGTAGTGTAGTGTAGTGTAATGTAGTGGTTTCTTTTTGCCAAAGAGCTTGGACCGACTTTGTAGGAGAGATGTAATCTGCTCAGTTTGTATATCAGGTAAAGTAGTTTTATGCAGGTAAAAAAAAAAAAAATTATTGGTTGAACTATTTTTGTATAAATTATTGCAAATCTCTCAATGTGCTTCTGGTATTTAGTACCTTAGAACAATCATCTTTATTTTTATTATCTGTGTGATTCTCTTGATTTGTTTAAGAAATAAAAACTTGGGGAAACATAGATTTATTTATCCGAAGAGTGATACTGCTATCATCTTAAATGATTTAATGTTAAAAGACAGAGGCGTCATTTAAACTATAGTTGTTACAGGTTGAGTATCCCCTATCCGAAATGATCGGGACCGCGAGCATTTCGGATAGGGGAATTTTCCGGTTTTTGGAATATTTTTTTTGCAGCCATACTTACCTGTCCCCTGATGGTCCCCGGGCGTCCCTCGGCGTCCGCGCAGTCCCCGGGCGTCCACAGCAGGCCTCCGGCATCTTCTCCTGGTCTCCAGCGGTCCCAGGAATGCATTGCGCGAGTGTGCGCTCGCACCAGTGACGTCACCGGCGCGCGCACACACTCGCGCAATGCATTCCTGGGACCGCTGGAGACCCTGGAGAAGATGCCGGAGGCCTGCTGTGGACGCCCGGGGACTTGGTAAGTATGAAAAGAGGGTTAGGGGTTCAAAAAAAAAACCACGGTTTTTGAAATAATTCGGATAAGGGATGTCCGGATACCGGATACTCAACCTGTATAATCTGCTTTTTCCAATAAATACTTTTTTGTAGTTTAAAAAATAAAACAAAAACAGGACTGGTAGGATGGTTGGAGAACAGTGTTTGTGAAACATTGCATTGAGGGCCTAATTCATATTTGTATACAATGGAAGATTTTCGTGAAATTAAGCGATTATAAACCAATTGGATCTGTTAATGGATAGTTTATGGGGAGTGGTTGGGAAAATACAGGTGTGTCATGGCTGTTTAGTTTACTTGCAAATCCGATGGCTGGGTCCGGGGGTTATGGGATATCGGGAGACGTGCTTATTCTTCCAAAGGGCCAGGGGGGGTCACACAATTTTTGGGAGCCTCCTTTTTGTATCTGGGAGAGTAGGCAAGTATGAGCTGCATTAATTGATGTTCTGAGTCATAATAATGCAGAGTATATACCAAATTCAGACAAATATCGTGTATTAGCATGGGATAGGTGTAAGACCTTATGAAAATTATGGCAGTTTTTATATGTATTTAAATGGTTAGGTGCTACAAGTTGTCTCTTAAATGAGTAGTGTTATTATGCATGACTCATCAGCCACAATAACATCCCTTATCTATCTAAGTCATCAAATTTAAAGAGCAGAAAGATTTTATTACAGCTGTATTTTGTTTACTAGACTCTTTAAAAAGGTGTGATTATGCTTAAGCCTGTCACTGTGTTAGTGGAGCGTCACAGAGCTGTACAGTAATGCATTAGTAAGCCCAGTAAAATATTTATACCTAGAGCTGGCTCTGCCATAAGGCAGCTTCCTAGGATGCCAGGATCAGAGGGGCACCACCAAGACTGCTTATGACAAAATGAAGGCTATCATGAAGATATCCTTGTTGCAGGTGGTGACTGTGTTTATTCTAAGATTGCACTTCCAGACTTTCACTGGGGTCAGGGGGGAGGGGTTGGCAGTAGGATGAAGCTATGCCTAGGGTGCCGGAAGTCTTACACCAGCCTTGTTTATACATTTTCATATTAGCTAGTGTTTATGTTCTATAATCTGTACTATGTTACAGTATCTTGAATTAAACCTACCCTGGTTTGGAATCACCATGTGCATTAACCTTATTGATCACACAAACTATACACCCACCGATTTGTGGCTTCTTGGAGGTACAAGCTCACAGATAAGTACAGGGCTGTAACTAGGGGTGCGCTAGCTGTTCTGATACATGTGGCATGTAGGGTGCCTGGAATACTTTTTACATCTTATACAGCAGCCAAGAGCATCCTAAGGATGCTATTTCAGTGATGTACTTCCTGATTCTGACACTGCTGCATGGTGCTGTACTTACTAGCTTGGCGTGATGCCACCATGTCTTGTGTTTGGGGGGTGGGCTGGCACAGGGCTTAAAACCACCCTGCTCTGCTCAAGCACGGGTTGAGTACTATTAAGATAGTGCATTAACATTCCAGTTGCACTCCATTTATAGAAGGCACCCACAATTGGGATTGCTTAATGTATGACTCCAAACCATGCCCTAAAATTTCAAAGGAAGCATTATGCCAATTTAGCATAATTTCCTTGGAAACTGACACCGCCCAAACTTCCAGTTTCTGAGAACTTCCAATCACTGAGTTTGAGCTCCGAGTCATTTTTGGATTTGATAAAGGCTCCTCCCTTATGACTTAAGGGCCCCATACATCAGCAATTAATTGTGACAATTTTCAGATATGGAGATGATTGCCACAATTAATTTTAGATGTGTGGGCTCCCCCTTTTGGCAATCCCAATCACAATCGCCAATCGATTGCTTAATCAGGTTTTTAAACATGTTTAATAATCTGGTATTATCTGCAGATCTTTTTTAGATGTGTGGGCATTCCCAATTCGTTTTCTTAATCTATTTACATTATGAACAGCTGAAATGACAATCGATTGGGGCAATTTCCAGATATGAAGATGCAATCTTTAGATGGAAAAATCTGCCGATCACTGAAAAAATCTGTGGGCAAAGTCGGATAGATCTGAAAATCCATTTATCTGGCCAAAATATCCCAATATCTGAAAATCCATAAATTGTGATTGCTGATGTATGGGGCCCATTAGTCACCAGAATGCTGTAGGGAGAGGGTTTGGGGTAGGCGGCAGCATGATTAAAGATAACTGTTATAAAGGGAAGTGGGATACTGTGTCACACACAGTCAGTGTCCTCAGTGAACTTGGGCTGTGGGCTGCACCACTGTCTGTGACAGTGTCTGCCATAAGCATCAGCAAAGGCTGGTGGGATACATTGCAAGGGATTTAGGCCTCTGTGTCAGAGTCATCATCATTAGTGAACTTGGGCTGTTGGTTGCAGCACTATCTGTGACTGTGTCAATATATGTAATTCTCATTAGTGATGGACTGTTTGCTGCAATGTAAGCGCTGTGGGCTACTTTGTCAGTGTCATCATCAACATCATCATCGCCAGTGAACTAGGGCTGTAGGTTGCAGCACTGTCTATGACTGTGTCAGACTCAGTGTCATCAATGAAGGTCTGTGGGCTGCGGTGTCATTGTCACCCATAAAGGGCTATGGGCGGCAGCACTGTGACTATAACAGTGTTAGGAATACCATCAATATAACCCCCCCCCTTCCCCCCCCCCCCCCCCAAAAAAAAAGTGTTATGTGTTATGGGCAAATTGAGGCACTGTATTTAAAAATATACTGTTTAGTACAGTTGCCACTGTTACTTATTGCAGTGTTAAATTAAATGTGTGTTGTTGTTAAGGGCAGACACTGTACTTAAAAATAAATAATGGTCACTACAGAGTTAAAAAACATGTGTTTTGCTGTTTAGCCACTGTATGTAAAAAATGTGCCACCAGGACTAATATTGCTGTAAGTCGATATGGATCAGTCGATAAACAAGCAGGAGCAGTAACCAAGTACTAGTGCTGCAGCTGCTGACAGTCATGCTAGTACTTCAGCATCTACTAAAGGTGGTCCAGAGGACAGAAGGTTTAAGCAAAACAAAAGGAATAAGTCCCAAGGCGCAAAGCCCTCCTTCAGCCGGATCCACAAAGATGGGTCACCACTCAACCCAAACGTAGGAAAACTTGCTCTGGAAAATGGACCAATGGGCGCTGGAGGGTAGTGTACACAAATTCACCGATGTTCCTCTCCCGTATGGATAATAAGGGGGAAAAATACAAAACAATGTATCAGAAATGTTGTGGTCTGATAATCAAAATAGTGGGGTTCACGATGAGGGTAACCATAAGCGTACCATCACTCACTATATGAGAGGTATAGACGTGCCCATAAAGGTTTCTTTTTATAGGTTCACCCCACGTGCGATTACAAGGACAAATGGATGCGTACCGTACTCACAAGGGTATACGTAAATACAGACGCATCTAGGTATCTTTCACTTTAAGAAGGTGGGAATACTCTCATGTAGATATCACGACTCCATATAGATATATAAAAACAAGAGAGCCCACTTTCAAAGATACAAAAATTTATTCTGAACGGATACACAAAAATAACTGGGATAGGCTGGATGGAACAAAGCACGGTACCTTGAGGCTGGGGTATTGGCCTTATACCCCAGTCTATCACCGTCTGTCAGCACAAAATCCCAGTCCAATAACAGCAAAGTCCGCTCCTCTCCTGCCAACGCGTTTCGACAGAGGACCTGTCTTCTTCAAGGCTTGGAGAGGAGTGATCCTAAGCACATATTTATACCTATGCACATTTGGTCAATTAAGCATACTTCCGCCGGAAGTGATCATGGGGCGGAAGTTCCCATAGATTACATCTACGTTTTATTAAGGCATATACCTGGGCATGCCCAGGTATATGCCTTAATAAAACGTAGATGTAATCTATGCTTAATTGACCAAATGTGCATAGGTATAAATATGTGCTTAGGATCACTCCTCTCCAAGCCTTGAAGAAGACAGGTCCTCTGTCGAAACGCATTGGCAGGAGAGGAGCGGACTTTGCTGTTATTGGACTGGGATTTTGTGCTGACAGACGGTGATAGACTGGGGTATAAGGCCAATACCCCAGCCTCAAGGTACCGTGCTTTGTTCCATCCAGCCTATCCCAGTTATTTTTGTGTATCCGTTCAGAATAAATTTGTGTATCTTTGAAAGTGGGCTCTCTTGTTTTTATATATCTATATGGAGTCGTGATATCTACATGAGAGTATTCCCACCTTCTTAAAGTGAAAGATACCTAGATGCGTCTGTATTTACGTATACCCTTGTGAGTACGGTACGCATCCATTTGTCCTTGTAATCGCACGTGGGGTGAACCTATAAAAAGAAACCTTTATGGGCACGTCTATACCTCTCATATAGTGAGTGATGGTACGCTTATGGTTACCCTCATCGTGAACCCCACTATTTTAATTATCAGACCACAACATTTCTGATACATTGTTTTGTATTTTTCCCCCTTATTATCCATACGGGAGAGGAACATCGGTGAATTTGTGTACACTACCCTCCAGCGCCCATTGGTCAAAGACAGAAGGTTTAAGACATATGTAAATATATCACAATGTTAAAGAAAATAGTTAATGGCGTCACATTTAAAAAAGACAAATTAGTGCCTAAAAAAAAGAACACTGAGGCTGAAGATCAATGTGTGTAGTACTTCTACAGCAAGTCATCTGTACCATTTTGAGGCCAAAGTTAGTTGAGATAGAGATCTTAACAATCTTGGCACTACATTATTACAGTCGGTTTATGCAAGTTAGTCAACAAAATTATATTTTGTAAGATAATAACAAGCAGTCTAATACTATCTACCAGCATTTTGAGCCAGCATATGCACTCTCCACCCCGAAACACCCTCATCATCAGCCTCCCCTCACAGAGGTAGTCCTTCAGGAAAAAATGGTTTTGTGGGGGTCCAAACAAACCAAGCACTTCAGCCTCAAAAATAACATGTCCTTTTAAATATCCATCATAATATAGGAGGGCCCATGGACATTTTTATTTTGCACCACTTGTGGACTAGATTTTGTAAAAAAAAACAAAACATGGTATTATTCTTCATACTCAGAATCTCTGAAACACCTCATAAAACTAATATACTACAGGGGTGTGTTAAACATTTACTGTAGGAAAAAGCATTGATAGTATAACCTTCAGATAAGCCTCCTAATGTTTCTTAGTGTGAGATAGGCTGATTTGGAGTTCGCATCTCTGCAGCACAAGTATTTATACAGTATGTTTAGCTAGTTTAAACCCTTGTTGGAAATCCTTGGCAACTAACATTTTACTCTGTTTATGGCCTTTTGTCAGTGACTGTAAAACAGATTAGGATTTTATTTTTCTAAATTAATCAGTTATTTAAACTCTTGTAAGGAATCCGTTGCTATTTACACTGTACTCTTATGGCCTTTTCTCTTAGTGGGCGAGATGTACTAAGCCTTAAAAAGTGATAAAATGAAGAGTGATAAACCTCCAACCAATCAACTCCCACCTGTCATTTTTCAAACACAGCCTGTGGCATGGCAGTTATGAGCTGATTGGCTGGCTGTTTATCACTTTCAATTTTATCACTTTTCAAGATTAGTACATCTGGTCCAGTGGCTGCAAAAAAATAATAATTATTTAGATAAGTCTTTATTTCAGGTTTAGATAACTAAGATCATTGAATGTGAAATGTTATACATGCTAAAGGTCACACATCCGATGCTAAGATGTTTATAGTAAATAGGAAGTTTTGAGTCTGTTTTTAAAGGATTCTAGAGTGGAGGCCTCTTGAACTGTGCATGGAAGTGAGTCCTATACAGTCAGAGAGCAACATCTCTTAAAGCTTGACCTCCAGATAAATTATGGAAGATTCCAGGCATTGCTGAAAGTCCTTAATTGGGTAATATAGTTTATTAAATTGTCATCCTGTCTGCCACTGCTGTGAAGTGATGTTTCAGAGAAGTGGTATATTCTTATTGTAGCTGCCAAGTGTTTGTACTGTTGCTGTGTTGCTTAGTTCGGTCAGAGCTAAATATCATCGGCGGGGTCCATTCGGCGGATGGAAACTAGTAGCCAATACCGCTACTAGTTCCCATCTGCTGCAGGTACCTGGACACTGACTTCTCATACACTGCAGGGACCCTGGCCTGGCGCTGATTGCCCAGCCCCAGACTGCTGCAGAGACCCTCCACCCGCCTGACTAGGTACCGTACCAGCCTCGCCTAGGGGGGGATTTGTCTGGGGGGGGGGGGGGCAGGGGGGGTGTCTGTGGGGGCCCCCACAATTTTGTTGTCCAGGGTCCCCGCAGACCTTAATCCACCACTGTCTCTAAGGCACATGTATATAAGGCAGTGGGCTTCCTTTCCAAGAGTTCCCTCCATGGTTGACATGGAGTGATAACATTAACACTATTTTGCGCAGCCTGACCACTGGGAAGTAGCCAGACTGTTGAAGGAGTAAGAATGTCACCACTATTCTGGGGGTGTTTTTGGATTGATGGTTGTCCACCAATGCCTATATGTAGTTATAAGCCATTAATGACTCAACATTTTGTTGTCCCGGTTTAAACCATGAACCATCATGGTCATCACTACATTATATTGTAGTTTGAGAAGACACACAGTAATGAAGTCTGGACTTCACTGAAAAACTGTACAAACAACAACAACAGTTACATTACATTCTGCATTACGAAGAAATAATATGACATACATTACTGATGAAACAAAAAAAAATCAAAAGTCAAGTTTCCTGTCCCCTACAGTATAAAAACTGTACTATAGTGTGTCACACAGGCCAGTATTACCAAAGGGGGCAATCCTGTGAGACAGCCTGGGGGTGGTAATGAGGCTTTTACTATTATTAGGGAAGCACATGGTTGCAGCTGATTATATGTGAGAGAGCTAGGTGATTCCGTGGATTTCCCATAAAGCAAGCAGCAGCTGCAACATGTCCATAGAGGAGCCCAATTCTCAGCCACTTTAAAATGGTCCTGAGATACCACCACCCCCCCCCCCCCACACACACACACATTATAATCCCATGGTACATGACCTGATAGAATGTCCAGGGCCATTGCAGGGGATTGCTGTCCATTCCTGGCTCCAATATCTTTGTGACAATGAAGATCTTACTGGGCCAAATGATGGGGGTGGTGTTCCAGGATGGTTGGTGCGCTCATTGTTTTTTTCCTTTAATTTGCGTATCTCTAGAGCGCACAGTTTAAAAACATAATTAGTTACTGCGGACTCTGATTTTTGTGCTCCTGATACTCCGGAGCATGTAGAAAGCCTTATATTAGAGACATGTGACAACCCCCATGTTTTGGTTTTGCCAAATGAGCTCTTGGTGTTTTGGTTTTGGTTTCTGGTTTTGGCAAAACCACCCTCATGTGTTTTGGTTTTGGATTTAGGTTTAGCGCTCTGACTAAACTAAGCAACCCAGCAACAGCACAAATACATGACAGCTACAATAAGAATACCACCTCCATGAAACATTACTTCACAGCAGTGACAGACAGGATGGTAATTTAATAATAACTATTTGCTAATCCAGTACTACCAAAAGACTATAGCATGCACAAAGTATATGCTTTTTTAATGACTTAATTGTTCTTTTTCTAAAAAGTGACAATAATCGGCATCATTATATGTTGATGACTAATACATAGCTTATTTTAAGCATTCACTGTCAATCATACTTACCAACTTTAAAGTTTTCCATTCCAGGTGATGCTCGGAGAGGTTGGCGATGAAAGGGCGGGGCCTGACTAATCATGATACTAGGCTATAATGTGTTAGCATAGAATCGCTTCATTAGACCGAATGGGAACATAGTTTTACTATTTATCTTCATAGTTAACTGGGCAGAATGCAGGAAAGGTGGGCACTCTTCTGGAGCTGTAGCGTACTACCTAAAAAAACAGGATGTATTCACTAGGAGCTGGGAGTGTAGGCAAGTGTTAATACATGCAACAAATGTAATACTGACAATGACACAAAAAATTCAGTTAGCAGCTTCTAATATAGCCACTGGGACCAAATGACAGAGAACACAGCAACACGGGGCCCACAACCCAGGAAGGTCTGCACAGAAATAAATGCTTCTATTATATGGATATGCAGGGGGAAACACTCATACGCCTACCTTCTTAAAATAGGTGATCCATCCCAAACTATAAAGAGGTTCTTCCCAATGTCCCCAACCAAGCAGTGGACATCTTGGTAATAGGAAGCTAAGCCCCAAAAACAGAATCTTAGTCATCATTACACAATTTATTAAGATTACTTGGGCTCTTTTCAATAGTGGAGCCCCATGTAGTGCAGTAACTCCACAAAACTTTACAGTTTCTTCTTACAGTAGTTCAAACACTTATACCTCCATCTACCATACATATTCATGTGCTTATTGCAATTAACATATACAGTATTTATATAAAGATAACACAATCCTCTGACCATTACATGTAGGAAGATGTCTGTTGCCATGATTTCACCTTATCTTCTCAGATGCACCATAATTGTTCCAACTTTTGTTGCTGTAAGAAACTCTTGTCTCCAAGTCCTCTGTGATGGAATCACTGCAGCCTGGTAGCCCCCAATGCCTGCATTGTCCAGTCTACGCCACAGCAACAATGTGTTGCCATCCCCAAAACTATCCATCGCACCCTGTTGCTGACCCCTGTTGATCCATTGCCTCCCCTCGTCCTGCCAGTTTTAGCCACTCGCACTGGAACTTGAGCGCATGCGCAGATCTGCAACAATCACAATCTAATTTTTTTTTCGCATCTGGAGGGCATGCTGAATTAGCCCCACTGTCCTCTCATTAAAAAAATGCTCTTAATATCGTCGAGCAATCGCTGTCAGTATTGTAAGATGGCCACTAAAATGATCTCTTTATTGTCTGGCGGCCACTAAACTTCTTTATGTTTTGTCTGGCGGCCACTAAAATGGTCTATGTATTGTCTGACGGTCACTTTTCTGGTGGACACTAAAATGCTTTATGTATTGTCTGCCGGTCACTAAAACGCTCTCTGTATTGTTTGCTAGTCATTAAAAATGCTCCCTGTATTGTCTGGCAGCCACTAAAATACTTTATATATTGTCTGCCAGTCACTAAAATGCTCTCTGCATTGTCTGGTGGCCACTGAAATGCTCTATGTATTGTATGGTAAGCTATAAAATGCTCTTAGAATTACCCGGTGGTCCTGCAGACTATAAATGTTATTGTTGTTATTTTTATAGTGTTATTATTTTTATATTTATGTTGTTCAGAAATCTAAAAATGAATACAGTAATATACAGTAATATTTAAAGAAGTGAATTATTTATGTGAGTGCTGGGCGGAGTGTATTTGTGAATGCAGGCAGGGCTAGCAACAGAAATATTGGGGCCCCTCAAGTACTAGTAGGGTTGTGAAGCGAGGAGAGAGAGTGTGAGTAATGGTGAAAAGAAGGACCATATAATGGCTGCCCACAGCACAGACAGCCACACCTCTGAACCGAGAAAGCAAATACCCCCTTCATCTTTACACCCTTCCTAGTGAATGAGAGCACCCCCTTCAATCCCTTTCTATTACATGGATTGAGAGTACCACCTCCCTCACAACAAATCTGACAAAACAACTATCCACCTAGACACACATACTAAAAAATTTACACCGTAATGCCTACTACACATTATGCCACACTGTAATGCCTACTACACAGTATAGTACACACTGTAATGCCCATCACATATTATACCACAAGCCATAATGCCCATCACATATTATACCACACACCATAATGCCCATTACATATTATACCATATACCAAATGCCATAATGCCCATTACATATTATACCACATGCTGTAATGTCTCTTACACATTATACCACACACTTTAATGCTTGTTACATATTATACAACATGCCATAATGTCCATTACATGTTATACTACACACTGTAATGCCCATTACATATTATACCACATACTGTAAGTGCCAATTACCTACATGCTTGTTGCCAGGGGTTGCTTGCTTTTTGCCAGGGGATTACATGCTCCTTGCCAGGGGTTTCATGCTGGTTGCCATGGGGGATTACATGTTTGTTTCCAGGGGGAGTTTACATGTCTGTTGCCAGGGGGAGTTTACAATGCTTGTTGCCCAGGGCAGGGTAGGTGCACATATCCAAGACTTCAGCGTGGCTCCGGTCCACCTGTACTATATGTGCAAGCTACAGCACAGATGGCTGAGCCAGCGACCAGGACGCATGCGAGGTACAGGCAGCAGTCACACAGCTCAGTGGCACAACACAACCTATAGACAGCCGAGCATGGAGGTACGACCACACATATAGACAGGCGGATGACTGCTACGGGGCCCAGATGGCACACATCACTGCTGCAGCAGCCCGCAGCCGAGTTCTGCCCCTGGGACCCCTCAGAATCATTGTGCCTATCACAGTTGTCCCTGTTGCCGGGCCTGGATGCAGGGGCGGTATTGTGTAGCTTTGCCCAGGGTGTCTAGATACCTTGCACTGGCCCTGGGTTTATTTTCACTGTGTACACATTGCTGCATGCCAGGCTGCACATGCACCCTGATGTCACCGAGTTGGAGTCCTAGCATCCATGCATTCATGCATGTAGCGCAACTATTGATGCTGCCATGTCTAAACGTCAGTGTGATCACTTAAAACTGGGATCAAATTTACAAAAGTCGGCACAAGAACAACCGAGAACAAAACACTTTTGCTGCAGGTATACCATACTTGCCTCCTTTTCCGGGAGAAGGCAGCCAGCTCAGTGAGGCAGGGGGGCGGGGCAGCTGCTGCGAATGGAAAAGGGGCGTGGTGGGGGCAGAGACAGACTGCCTTGTGGGTGTGTCCAATGCGGCAGCATCATTTAGTCATGCCCCCACCATATAATGCCGGTATTTCAGACATTACATTGCGGTGGGCAGCGCTAAAATGACGCGATTTGCGTCATCTGACCCACGGACCCCCGTTGAGGGGGTGGGTTCCTGGGAGTCAGACAGCCTTCCGTGAGAGTTGCCCCCCTTTCCGGGAGGCCAGGAGGGGGACCCGATTTCCGGGACCCTCCCAGCCATTCCGGAAGGGTTGACAACCCTGAGGTATACATTTCCGTAGCTCATAAAAGATCCTTACTATCTGTGCTTGATGAATCTTCTTCGTGCTTCTGAAGCACTGCAGCCAATCTAATACCATAGTATTAATAATATTCCCTGTAGCTGCCCCAATCTACTGTCTTCCATATGGTTTAATAAAATAACAATCCATCTGTCTCCTTGTTTACAAAAAAAAAGTTTAAACAACCAGCACAAAAGGACCTACTATTGTATGCCAGAATTTCCCTTTGAAGGTATTTTTAATAGTCACAAATCTCTCTCTATCCTGTACCACCTGCCATTTTGTAATTTCTCTCAGTAAAGCTGATGTCTCAAATAAAATAATTGGTTTGCCTCTTCTCCAATTAACCCATCTGTTACAACTCTCCCCGTTATCATCCTCACATTAAAGTATCTTGAGAAACAGCATTAAAGGGTTAAGATCAATAAGAGGACAATAAACTATACTGAATGACAACTTGTTCCAAAAAACTCAGTATATAAAGGTTATGAAGCACTAGCAGAGTGCTGGGTTACATTTAGGGGCAATGCAGAAACTTAATGCCACAGGCTTCATAAAACCTTGCTGTTTATGTGATTGATAATATTCCATCTCTTGGTTATGCTAGAAAATACCCTCTCCCCATCCCATCTCCGTCAGCCTGTCAGAAACTCGCACATTGATCAGCGGAGCTGTGGAGCCAAGCCAAAACACCAGAGAAGAAAATCAGACGCTTCTTAAAAAATAAAAAAAACAAGATTCCAGCTGAGAAACTGGCTTCAAACGAAAGTAACTGTCTAAATAAATAACATAAAAATAAAAAGTAAGAAAAGCAGTGTAAAGAGTCTTCTTGGGAGACTGGCAACATATTTTGAAGTCCACTGAGCCAGTCAGTATTTAGGAATACTATTTATTTGCTTCTTTAAAAATACATGGATTCTCACGTTCTCCTGCTGGTTAGCTGCGTCTCCCCACAAATTATATTTCAGTTTTGCTAATATGCAGAATTTATCGGGACGCCTTCTGTCCATGAGCAACACAGTCTCATGGGAACGTGGAGATTATAAAATAAGAAATCTTCTCTACAGTATACTGCGGACTCTTTTATCAAGCTCTAAAATTGTTAGTCTACTTTTGGAAAGTCAGACATAAAATTCACAAATAAACAAAAAAGAAATACTTGCCTACTTGAATAATAAAGAAGTAGATTCTGATTGGATGCTCAATCTCAACTTTCCATGTGAAATCGAACTCTCATCTTAGTAAATTTCCCCCAGTAGAATGCAATGCCTGAAGTGCAGTTTGTCATTGGGGGATGTTACGCTCTACCCAAAGAGCATGTCTAGATCCACTTATGGGTGTATTCTTGTAACTCAAGTGTGTGTCCCACAAAAAAAAAAAAAGAAATATACACAGATCCTCCCATATTACACACAGCAAATATTGTAGTACATTTTATACAACCAACCCCCCTCCTTCAAAACTTTTTGCATCTGGCACCAAATGGGGGCAGGGACATAGGGGAGTGGGCGTGACCTCAGTTGGAGAGCATGACCTAGCGCCGGGACCCCCGTCACTGTCATCTGGGAGGCATGCCCAGCACTTCCTGATTGGGGGGGGGGGGATTTAATTGCCAGCATCTTATTTGCTCAGCTGAATTTGCACAACACTTACTGCTACCTCATAGGACAGTGAGCACTTTTTGAGCACAGGGTTGTGAATTTGCCAGGAAAAGGATTTTATTTGTGCTGCCATTGCTGGGCACACACACACAACTGAAATCCTCCCTTAATGTTTAACAAGCTCATTCATTATAATATAGAGAATGAAAGAGTAACATCGCTGTTTGTTAGCTCAATGCTTGCTCTTAGTAACTTTGTAGATATTTTGTAACCATGGGGTTATTCAGATCTGATCGCATGGCTGCCCCATTCCTGCCCACGCTGGTACAAATGCCCTTGTGAGTGCAAAACTCACAAGCATATTCGTGCATTCGCAAACTCACACCATCGGCCGGGGAGCAAATGATGAATTAGTTAATTATAGTAAGATAATTTATGTTCAATTCTGAAATGATGGTATGTGTATTACATGAACTTAAGGTGTGTACAGACGGTGCAATTCAGGCTAATGGCCAATTTACTATTCTATTCCTATCCTATTTTGACTATGCAATTCTGACCAAGTGCACTTGTGATTTTGACTATTGTGTTTTTTGGCCCCAGGCCAAATATATTATACAGGCCACAGTCAAAATACACTTGCCTGCACAGTCTGTTTTCCCTTGCAAAACTGACACTGTGGGGGCACACATCGTTATCGCAAGCCTCCTAAACATTGTGCGATACTAGAAGGAGGAGGATCCAGAATTTCGTACCAAACTCACTATATGAGTGAACGTGTGCTTAAAGGATTTCTTTAATATTTCTTTTATAGGGTCACCACGTAGTGAGATAGGAAAATATACCAGAAGAAAATTGTAATTCACTGGTTTCAGATGCGTATTGTACTTACTTGAGTAACGGACGTAGTGAAACATATAAAGATTTCTTTGACAGTCAGAAAGGGTGAGTGAAGCTCTCCACAGGTAACCAAGTACAAAAAGAATAAATACTGATTACCCTAAGGTGATCAGGGGTTGTTCCAAATTAATGCGTACTGTACTCACTATATATGAGGACATATTCAAACACATAACAAGTCCTTATATTAAAGGACCTCACATGAATGTA
This sequence comes from Crinia signifera, assembly GCF_055691185.1. NCBI lineage: Eukaryota > Metazoa > Chordata > Amphibia > Anura > Myobatrachidae > Crinia > Crinia signifera. The sequence continues at coordinate 112,648,895 of NC_139222.1, read as the reverse complement.
TTCCAATGATATGAAAGGAATAGACCGATCTCAGTAAAAAATCCACTTAACATTTATTAAACAATGTTATTGAGATTAATAATACTCTAGGGACAAGAATACGCAAAAATTACGTGATTTGGGCGGTTTTTGTCAATTTTTGAAAAATCCAAATCCAAAGCCTTTGACCGCTGTTTGACAAATCCAAATCCCAGCGATGATTTTAAATCCAAATCTCCGGCCCGACGCTCATCTCTAATCTCCACACACAGTCAATGACACACAAGCAGCACGCTGTACGCTGACTGGTAAAATTACACATCAGCAGCAACAACTGTAGACAGTACTAGATGCTCGACTTTGCAGTGATTTATGGGGACCACGCATCCTGAGAATTTCACTAAACAGACCCCTGCTCTTTGACTGCAGCTGATAGGAAGGGTCATAGTTCAAGGCATAAAATCAGGAAAGGTGAGTGCCCTCCTCACACTCTCACAATAACTAGTGTTGAACATTTACCAGTGCAGGCTGAGCTCATTAGAGCTTGCTGAGTAGCTGTGGGTAGCAGACATTTAATAGTAATAAGCAGTGGTGTAGCTAGGTGCCACGGTGCATTGAGCAAGGGCATGTTTCGCGCCCCCCCCCTCCCCAATTTGTAGTAGGTGAGGCTCCTGCACAGTGAAAAGGGGGCATGGCCTAACATTATACTACACACCATAATGCTCATTGCACTTTTTAGCAAACTTTGTGACACCAATTACACATAAAGCCACATGCCTAACACTGTCTCCTCTCCCACCTACACAACCAAAAGCCCCATACACACTACCTGATCCCCACTGACAAAGATATCATTGGTGGCAGAGAGACATTGGCAAGTGCATACACATTTGCCAATGCTGGGGATGTTAGGGAGCTCTGGCTTCCTCCTAGCAATGTCTACTGGCCGCCTTTGCTCAGACCCTGGCTGCGGTGAGCGCCTGCACCGCCATGGCTGACCCAAGCTAGGGGCGAGTACAGGTGGAGGGCCAGGGCTACGTGTACCAGTGGAAAAAGTACCTAATACCATGCAGTGGGCTTTATAAACGTCGCTAGAGCAATGGTTATTTTCACTATTACTGTGGATTGTTACAATACATGGGTACTGTAAAGGTGCCCAGCAAACACAGTCAGTCATACATAGGATATGGTAATAAATGATCATTAATATGCATGGTAAGGCTGGGCAATAGTAGCTGTAATAACCCATTGTAAAAATAAAGATAACCATTGCTCTAGAGATGTTTATAAAACCCACTGCAAAGTATTAGGGCCCTTATTCTGATTGGTGCGGCCGGATCCGAATATGCGGCCAGGACCGTGCGTCCGATACCCCGCCTTCCATACGGATCGCCAACTCCATCCGAACGCGGTAAGAAGCTGTCCGCACGGACCGCAAGTGTATTTCTCATGGAATACACCTCCTCCATCTCAAGTAACCTCCCCCATCATTCAATGGTCGCAGACCATCGAATGCTGGACCGAGTGTTCCACCAGCTCCCGCAACCTGAGACCACATGGGCATTTCTCCGTGCAAAAGCAGGGATCTGGGCGGGCAGCTGACATCCGGCAATGTCATATGTCCGCCCCCTACACGTGCGTCACGGCCGCATTACCATACGTACGCCCAGCGTTTTCATGGGAACCCACATGAAACGCGGGGAGTATGCATATAGTAATGAGCCCAAATAGCCCTTCACGCCCCTCTCCACCCCCTGTTCGTAGTGTACACATTTCATGCGGAATTTGGCCGTACGCCCCGCTCACACATGCGCAGAGACGCCTCTGCACATGTGCAGACACAAAACATCGGCGGCACGAACGCACGCGGATATTACTGCACCAACCAGAATAAGGGCCTTTGTGCTTTTTCCGCTTATGTTTGCATAGTATACAGTGGCGTAACTATAAATTTTGCTCCCCCCTGCTAAAAAATTTGTGGCGCCCCCCCCCCCCCCCCCCCCCCCCCCCCCCCTCCCACACACACACAAAAATAAAAATATATATATATATATTTTGCCAGGATGCATGTACTCACTAAGAGTGGAAAGAGACAAAAGGACAACAGAAAGAGAAAAGACATGGGAGAGCGGGACAGCAGAAAGAGCAGAGAGAGAGAGAGATAAGGACAGCAGAGAGAGAGAGAGATAAGGACAGCAGAGAGAGAGAGAGATAAGGACAGCAGAGAGAGAGAGATAAGGACAGCAGAGAGAGAGAGAGAGATAAGGACAGCAGAGAGAGAGAGAAAGATAAGGACAGCAGAGAGAGAGAGAGAGAGAGAGATAAGGATAGCAGAGAGAGAGATAAGGACAGCAGAGAGAGAGAGAGATAAGGACAGCAGAGAGAGAGATAAGGACAGCAGAGAGAGAGATAAGGACAGCAGAGAGAGAGAGATAAGGACAGCAGAGAGAGATAAGGACAGCAGAGAGAGATAAAGACAGCAGAGATAAGGATAGCAATCATTTAGACAATCAGTGTACCGTAGAGGCAGCGGCCATTGTCCCGTGGAGGCTGTAGTGGGAAGCAGGGCATCACATTAGGGAGCAGACCTTCCGGCGCCCTCCCTACACCCCTGCTCCTGTGCCCCCTTCTCCTTCAGCAAGTGGCTGTGGGTCCCGGCTGCATCTTCTCCTGCCTCCTCCTGTACTCTGCCGGCTCGGATGTGACGTGCTGGCATCACACCGCGCTCTCCCCCGCCCTGCGCTGTACTGACTCAGGAGGAGTACAGCGTAGGGCGGGGGAGAGCATGGTGTGACGCCAGCACGTCACATCGTGAGCCGGCCAGACGAGCATTGATATGGGTGGGCTGAGCCAGCCACCAGTTGACTCGACGGTCGGTGGGACTGGACCGGAATCGGCGCCTATGCCGGGGATGCGGGGTGGGCAGCGGCAGAATAAAGTGCTGGATGCCGGCGCCCACACAGACAGCGCTGCCACTCGCTCCCCCAAGCGGTGGCGGTGGCTGCCTTAGTGTAGTGATGCCCCTGATAGTATATTAGTTATCCATGCAGGGACCCAGAAAACATCACCGGAAGCCGGCATACTGCCCGCTCGGCCCAACGCGGTGGCCACTGCTATTTAAGGTATCGTTCGTATGAATTATTTGCTTGTTTCTTATAGATGTACAGCATGTTTGTCTTGATCTAAGGGCTGGAAATGCCTTGAAACGTTGACCTATGTACATACTTGTATTTTGTTACTAAAAATTAATTAACTATATTCGAGTGCCACCTTTCTGTCGAATGTTCGAGTATCATTACTTTGAAAGGTACCCTCTCATTTGAACATTAACTACTTAAGTGCCAGTCTAACAAAAATCTATCTATCTATCTATCTATCTATCTATCTATCTATCTACTGTATCTATCTATCTATCTATCTATCTATCTATCTATCTATCTACTGTATCTATCTATCTATATACAGTATATATTGGGTAGGGGCCCCGCTGAACTACTTTGCCCAGGGGCCCTTATGCTGTTAAAATGGCCCTGCATTGAGACAAACAAGTTCAGCGCCAACATTTCTGCTTTTGTTCCAAAGTATTCTCCAGTGAGGATTCCTTTGTGGTCTTCCATCGGATTTGTGGCTGCAGGGAGTGACTTCCCCTTGGGACTTTCTATTCTTTGTTTGTTGCTTTATTGTGCTATACTGTCCTATTTCCATCTGATATTGGTCATACTTGTAGCCAAAATTGCACAGTGTGTGCACACACCATTACTTTTTCTTTGCCAAAAGTCCTGTCCAGAGGAAATAATGGGCCAGATGCACTGATCAGTTCCTGCAGAATAATTAAAACAGTGTGGGCCAGCTGTATTATATCAGCTCTTATCGCACCGCTATAACACCTCCTGCTTCACCTCATTAATGAGGTGCAGTTGGTAGGTATATAGCCAAGATGTATTAACTTCTTTATGCCTGCCGAAGTGGGGGAGCACAAACTCCCCCTACAGCAATGTCTGCTTGAGGAGACAGAACATTAGCTCACATTGACCAGCTGTCTCCTTACCCTCTGGTCGGCTGTACTGGGCAATCCGGAGCCCGCAGCAGGGACAGCACTGTCCCTCCTGTGGGGATAGGGCATTGCAACCCTGCAGCTATTGAAGTGGATAGCGACAGAGGGCGAAACTTACACATCCGCTCACATTCAGCCGCACTGAGGAAAAGTAATTTGATGGTTGCTCTCCATCTAAAGAATTTTCCTGCCTTGGTTGATAAAAGTACTGTAAGTCTATACTTACTTTAATCATGGATGGAGATGGCCGAAATGGGGGCAGGCGCTGACCTCATGTGATGTCAGCCACCTGCCCCAAGCAGGCATGGACATGTCTGCTCTCATAGGTATCTGCCCAGCATTGAGGGCATGTGCATAAAACACTGGGCGGACACCAGCAACCACCCCTTGTGGGCCCTCTGTCTTCCCAGCATTGAGCGAATGCCCAGGTGAGTGCACATGCGTACCCCACCCCCCACCCCATCGATGGTGGGAGTGAATTCGGACCGCGGCGAACCAGACTGAATCGCCCCCTAAAAGAGGTAGGAGCTAACCCCTAGAGCTTTTACTGTAAAGGAGAATTATCCAATCCCAACACAGTGTAAATATTGTTAGAAAATTACCTTTTCCTCCTTTTCCATAAATACACCAAAAGTGTTAAAATGTTATTTTTTTCCTGTATGAAAAACGTAGTTTAGCTTTGTCCTTGCATTGTTATGCGATGGGTAAGTCTAGCACCACTTATGAGCAGAGAGGACGAGAACAAATGTATTCAATGAACAATATGGAAAAAGAAATATTTTATCAACTATTTTGTTCTTTATTGCAGTTTAACAGGAAAAGAAAATTGTAAAGGTAAATTTCACTTGAGCAGTAAAACCCACATGTAGCTTGTTTTAGTACTTCACTGGTTTTTATCTCCACATATTCCTTCACTGTTAAGCAGCAATAAAGAAATATTGGTCAATAAAGCATTTTGCCTCTAGATTTTGCGCACGCTGCACGACTGCAGGTCATGTTGCTAAGTAAAAATCTTTTCTTTTTAATGTGCTTTCTTATTGGCTGTAAAGAAAGGCAATTGTGCATGGATTTGCAGAATGAACAACCGCGAATATTTAAGGGAAGTCTCATTAACATGAAATATTTATAGCGTAGGGAAGAGCGATACTGAGAATAGGATTTTGTTCGCCTTTTGTGCATGATATATGCACAGTCTACTCTACATTCTCAAAAACACTGCAGAAAATTCAAGAGGTGCTGTATGTACAGCAATAGTTCTTGTCTTATACTAGATATACATACCCATTATTAATGTATTGTTTTCTTCTGTATACTATTACTGTCCTTTATTTATATGGTGCTACAAGGGATGCGCAGCGCCCAATGAGAGAGTACATAAACGCAAATCCGGAAACAGTGACCTACAGTTGAATACAATATAGGACAAGGACAGAAATATAGCTGCTTCAGCAGACACTAAAATAAGGATCAATGTGGCAAAAAAACGCAGGATTTGGTGCTATCGAAGATGGTTTTAAAAAAAAGAAGGAGAAGCACACAAAGGAAGAGGGCTCTGCTCATGAGAGCTATACATAGCCCATGTCATGGTTTTAAAACATCAAGTGTAGTAAGTGTACCCACTAAAGAGGTTCTACAACTAAATTAAATAATGTATGAGAGTCTCCTATTTGCTGTGATGACCCTATAATACTATTATTTTTAAATAATATTTATCCAGCCTGAAATGCCAGCGCACAGTATGGATACTGTAAGTTGCTCAGCAAACTCTTCCAGCTTCCACTGTAATTGATTTTATAGGAATGCAAATCTCTCACAGACTCAGTGGCGTAACAACAAATGATGCACCCCCCCGCCCGGAAAATTTTGGCACCCCCCCCACCACCATGGATGGGACAGATATAGGCGGGAAGGTGAGGTGGTACCTCGTACCTGTCCTGGGCAGCATGAAGTGCCGGCGCCCATGTGCTGTGGGTGTTGCGGCAGGATCTGAAGGGTGCTGTGTGACCAGGTGCGGCGTCTGCAGTGTTCAGGAACTGAAGCACTGCGAGCGGACACTGCCTACAGACAGTGGTGGCAGAATTTGAAAATTCAAAAGATAGGCCGCTGATTGTATGAGAGTGCGCTCTCTCTCAGCCAAACAGCGGCCTCGGCCGCTGCTGTCTGTCAACAGTGTCTGATCTCAGCGCTGTTGCTTCACGCTGCCCAGGTACTGGCAGCGTGCATGGAGGGGGGGGGGGGGTAACAATAGCACCTGAAGACCCCTGCCACCCACACTCAGTCAGCACCTCCCCGCCATTGCGGGGTCTGCTGCACTATAGTTACACCACTGCACAGACTGTAGTGTGTTTGTTCTCGTGGTATGTTATAGTAAATCTAACAATGCATCATACAACATATACATTGCATCATGGGGATGGTAATATGCCTTATTTTTATGCAGAAAAAAACTTCAGTGTGTAATACATTTTGGAATTGTAATCTAGATAAATACAACCCAAAACTAATTTTCATTGTTACAGAACAACACAGAGGGCTATGAGGCACACTATGTTTTAGTGGTACACTGTACCACCCCGTACCGCCTCACTTGCAGCACTGCTGTTATCACTAACAGTGTCGGGCTGGGACAAGAAGGCCCCACCAGGAGTTCTCTTTTTGGGCGATATGTACTAAAGGGAAAATGCGGTAAAACATAGGTTGAACTAGATGAACGCAAGTCTTTATTCAGCCTCACCTACTATGTAACTATGTAATCACCTCCCGCAATTAGGCCACACCTCCAACATTTTACCGGGGCCCGGCATACCTCTCGGCTGCCCTGTTTACAATAGTAGACAGTGATAAAACAAACTGGGTAACAACAGACAGACATGGAGGTAGGAGGACCCTGCTGCAAGCTTACAACCTATAGGGACATAGGAGGGAAACACAAGGACAGGCACCAGTAATAGCATAGCAGTCCCACTAAGTTGCAGGTCCAGAAGGGAAGCTATATAATACATAAGTGCCTCAGAGGGTTATGTGTGTGGTACTGAAATATGATAGGCTTGCCTGAAGAGGTGAGTTTTCAGGGAACACTTGAAAGTTTGGAGGCTAGTAGAGAGTCTTATTGTGCATGGGAGGGCATTCCATAGGATAATGAATGGCAGCTGGTGATCCGTGCAGAACAGAGCAAATCATCCTCAGAGCGGAGTGGTCGAGATGGGAGATATTTTGTGATAAGTAAAGAGATATATGCTGGTGCAGTATTGTTAATGGCTTTATATGCGAGTAGAAGTATTTTATGGTGAGAGTCTTGCTAGGAAGATCAGCCTAGCAGCCACATTTAAAATGGTTGCAGTGGTGATAGTCTGTTTTTGGAAATACCACTCAGCTCCTAATGGGCCCCATACATAAGCAATCACAATTTATGGATTTCCAGATACAGGGATATTTTGGCCAGATAAATGGATTTTACAATCTATCTGACTTTGCCACACATTACAGATTTATTTCAGTGATCGGCAGATTTTTCCATCTAAAGATTGCATCTTCATATCTGGAAATTGCCCCAATCGATTGTCATTTCAGCTGTTCATAATGTAAATACAAGAAGACGACAAATTGGGAATGCCCACACATATAAAAAAGATCTGCAGATAATACCAGATTATTAAACATGTTTAAAAACCTGATTAAGCAATCGATTGGCGATTTTGATTGGGATTGCCAAAAGGGGGAGCCCACACATCTAAAATTATTTGTGGCAATCATCTCCATATCTGAAAATTGTCACAATTAATTGCTGATGTATGGGGCCCTTAACTGCTATGTTAAGGGCCCCATACATCAGCAATTAATTGTGACAATTTTCAGATATGGAGATGATTGACACAATTAATTTTAGATGTGTGGGCTCCCCCTTTTGGCAATCCCAATCAAAATCGCCAATCGATTGCTTAATCAGGTTTTTAAACATGCTTAATAATCTGGTATTATCTGCAGATCTTTTTTATATGTGTGGGCATTCCCAATGTGTCTTCTTCATCTATTTACATTATGAACAGCAATCTATTGGGCAATTTCCAGAGGCTGTTTGAGAAGTAAAGGGCCCCATACATCAGCAATTAATTGTGACAATTTTCATATATGGAGATGATTGCCACAATTAATTTTAGATGTGTGGGCTCCCCCTTTTGGCAATCCCAATCAAAATCGCCAATCGATTGCTTAATCAGGTTTTTAAACATGTTTAATAATCTGGTATTATCTGCAGATCTTTTTTATATGTGTGGGCATTCCCAATTCGTCGTCTTCATGTTTTTACATTATGAACAGCTGAAATGACAATCGATTGGGGCAATTTCCAGATATGAAGATGCAATCTTTAGATGGAAAAATCTGCCGATCACTGAAATAAATCTGTAATGTGTGGCAAAGTCAGATAGATTGTAAAATCCATTTATCTGGCCAAAATATCCCTGTATCTGGAAATCCATAAATTGTGATTGCTGATGTATGGGGCCCATTACAGTTAGGAACAGGTGGGTTGGTTCTTTATCTCCATCCACTGTATCTCACTGAAAGGCTTAATACTGTACATAGAGCCCTTAAGTGTTTAAAACACACATAAACTATACAGTACATCAGTGATTTTCAACCTTTTTACCTTGCGGCACACTAAATAAGATTTTAAAATTGCCAAGGCACACCATGAGATCCCCACAGGGCAAAACACATTAGCCCCCACAGGAAAAAAAAATAAACCTATTGGCCCCCATATAAAAAAAAACAATCACACTGGTCCCCACAGGTAACACAAATAAAATACATTGGCCCTTTACATTAAAGGAGAGACCAGTAAATAACAGTTGAACTGGTGGTGACTGTAAACTGGTTTGGACATCTCTAGATCTGGGGGCACACTTGAGAACAGCTCAAGGCACACTAGTGTGCCACGGCACAGTGGTTGAAAAACACTGCAGTACATTATTATCTATACAATAATAATGGAAAGACAGTCATTTAAATATGTTAAAATGTTCATAAATAAACCTACAAAAAAATTTACATTGTAACAGCATGAAGCACAAATTCCGCAATAGAAAAAATAACAAAGTACATAATATTAAGTTTTTCAGGAGGAAACAGATGCTTGTAACTTCTTCCAAGTGTGAAAAATCCTGTATTGTTTTTATTTGTTTGATTTGTTTTAAATGTTCATATTTGCTTATGTTCTAAACCCTGACACTTCCAATTGTGTTTATGCCCAAAATATAAACAGACATAGGGCCAGATGCGCCAAGCTTCAAAGAGTTATAAAATGGAGAGTGATAAACAACCAACCAATCGGCTCCTACCTGACATTTTTCAAACACAGTCTGTGACATGGAAGGCAGGAGCTGATTGGCTGGCTGTTTATCATTCTCCATTTTATCACTTTTGAAGCTTAGTGCATCTGATCCTATGATTTTACAAGCGAAACATCACTAGTAAAAGCATTGACCATTTACATTGTGTCTATGAACATGATTGGAAACACATGGGGTAATTCAGTACCGCTTGTTAAGCAGCGATCATTCGCTGCTTAGCAAGCAGCTTAACGCTGTCCGACCGAGCACATCCCCTTGCATACGGCTGAAGGGAACAGAAATCATTCGATGGTCACCGGGAAACACCCAGCATTTTCACAGCGACGCCCATAACACATTTTATGGGCGTTTCCCTGCTCTGGGCCCTGCATGCCCCACTCCCCTACCGTTGGGAACACCTCGACAACTGTGATAGTCGTAGAAGGCATCCGTACATTGGCCCTGCACATGTGCAAAATACAAGCATATGCAGAGCTGAATATGCTGAGGACCGATCACTAATGATACAGGCCCACAATGTTTTAAAAGAGACGCTTAGTGAAACATAAAACACTTAGAACATTTGTTATGCTAATTTTAGTCCAATTTTTTATGGAGTGACACAAAACCAACCTGTCAGCCATAGAGGGAAGAAGACAGGAAGGCTAGTCAGATGCTTGGTTGCATAGGGAGAGGAATCAGTAGCAGAAAAAAAGACGTAATAATGCCACTTTATAGGTCATTGGTACGACCTCATCTGGAATACTGTGTCCAGTTCTGGAGACCATATCTTCAGAAGGATATAAATACATTGGAGAGTGTACAAAGAAGGGCAACTAAAATGGTGCATGGCCTACATCACAAAACTTACCTGGATAGACTAAAAGATCTTAACATGTATAGTTTGGAGCAGAGAAGGGAAAGGGGGGACATGATAGAAATCTTCAAATATATCAAGGGTTTTAACATAGTACAGGTGGGAAATTTTCTTCAAAGGAAAACAAGTAATAAAACACGAGGACATGCACTGAAACTGGAGGGAGGTAGGTTCAGGGGAAATGTTAGAAAGAATTACTTCACAGAAAGGGTAGTGGATAAGTGGAATAGCCTCCCATCAGAGGTGGTAGAGGCTAAGACAGTAGAACAATTTAAACATGCTTGGGATAGGCATATGAATATCCTTACAAAGAAATAAGGATTAAAAAGGGTTGAGTTTACCTGAAGGGTAAAAAAGGGGCAGACTAGATGGGCCAAATGGTTCTTATCTGCCGTCAAATTCTATGTTTCTATGTTTCTATGACATCGCATTCTGTCCCTGGAGTAGCATCATGACATCATACTGTATATACATAAAATATAGGTTTCTGCAGCTAGCTCTCTAATTGTTTGGTGTGGGGACATATGAGCAGGTGTTATTTATGCAGGATTTGGGACTTTCAGAGCTCAGAGAAATATTAAGTCCATCTATTTTCTTTTCACATTTCTTTTGGTGTTTAAAGGGGAGCGAATTCCTCTAAATGACTCCTCTCAGTTCACTTCTTGCTCTTAGAATGTCCTGCTGTTCTTGCTCCAGGCTTCCTTGCAAATTCTGACAAAACAATTAGTCAGTGTTCTCTAAATCACCGACAGATTGCCTAATTTTTGCCAAGAGTGCTCCTTCGACTTTATTTCCTCATGATGAGACACAGGTACGCTTAGGAAAAGCACATCTGTGCTGCAGTTGCCGAGAGACCTCCAGCATATATTGTGACATACATGTGTTTGAAGGAGACTGGGAACATGCTCACTATACAAAATATTACATTATAAAAGTCACCACAAAACATAAAATAGACACCAATGGAGCATGACTGCTCACAAAGCAGAGGGCAAATACATTAGGCTGCCACTTCCACTTTAAACATTTAATAGGAAGCATTTTAAGGTGTACAGTAGATGTGTGTGATTATTTCATTCTTGCTGTGTATAGCAGTGTTTTATGGCAGCACCGCTATGTGCACACATCACAGAATACCGTGTTCAGTCATGCCCGCTAGTAGCCCTATTGAAGCGAATGAGTGCGGGAGCATGCATATGCTCCCACTCGCGAATGTTGAACGTCTCCATATTAAGGAGACGTTTTTCCAAATTGTGTCGGAAATTTTTGTTTATAATTGAAGTAAGTTAAGCTCATCTATTTAAAACACAATTTTATTTAACAAAAAACTTTTTTTTTTTAAATTGTATTCAAACATTATTATATGAAACATTGGTGGCCCTTACATCTGACTATCACAATTTTATTATTTATTTATCAACAGTTTTTTATTTATATACACAGCAAATTCTGTAGTGCTTTGCAATTGAACCAACCTGAAGAAAGTCCTATAATCGTGAACGGAACCGAATAATGAGTGTGAATGAGAGACATAGATCTTGTGAAGAACGAAGAGGTCAGGTTGGAAGATATTGTGAGATAAGCAAAGAGATGTAAGTTGGTATAGTAACACCTTCTTCATAGCTCCTGAGGAAGGTGTTAGTCTAACAACAACGAAACGCGTTGAGTTTTATCAGCACCTCCATCTTTGTTCCAGAACAGCACCTGCACCATTGTGGATATGGATCCTGTCGTCTCCGTTGTTGGCCCTGCAAAGTGCTATTTGCTTATACATGGAATATTCCAGAACTATCTTCAGGGTAACTATTACACCCCAAGCTGGTCATTATTACTGAACTGTTTTCACTAAGCACATGCATATGTTCCCATTCGCTTGATCCATCATATTAGAGACCGACTGTGCTCCATATCTTCATATAAAATACACCCCAGAACCAACATCGACCTATTGTTATAATATGTTTTATGTCATTTTATATGTGTCTATTTGAGCTCAAATACTTGATGTACATTTTTTATACATTAAATATTGTTTATAATATATATGTGTGTTTTATGTTTTCATTGAAACCCAACACTGCTCTCCACATTTTGCTGTAGTATGGTTAATGGTCTTGTGTGTGAGCAAAATAGAGTGTGTACCTGATCACTGTGGCCCCTATGACTGGGGCCTGTGACAGATGTCCCCTTTGGTCCCCCTCTGTCTCTGGGCCTGGAAGTCAGAAGTGTGAATGTTTGTCCTAGAATGGCCATATTTTTAAAGGAGCAATCTTTTAAAAGATGATTGCTATTTTAAAAATACTGTATTAGCATTCTCAGAAAAAACTCCAGCACCTCTGGTTACTTGCACCCTATTACATTACCCCCAGGACTGTGATTTGTAAAGACAGTTTCAGTTTGTAGGTTTCAGTAGGTTGTAAAAGCTCATTCATTTTATTTAACAATACATATATATATATACTAGGTGATTCATCGCGCCCTACGGGCGCTCTTCACACCGTCGTAAGGGGCTGCGCCCCCTTAATTTGTGAACATTTGCATATGAGAAAGATGGTTAGAATTGTATGAAAGATGGCCTGTATTGCAACTTGAGGTATAGGTGAAATGTGTTAAATAGAGAGCATATGATGTGGAAGGGGGTGTGTATTGTTTTGTTTAATTAAAAAGCGGTTACAGAGTAAGATGTACATTGATAGTGTGGATGGTACAGTGACATTTGTGGGTGTGGGGGGGGGCTGTGTGTGCATGTTGTTTAGGTGTGTGTGTGCAATAGTATAGTAGGGTGTTTCTGAGTGAGCGGCTCCCCACTGGCGGAGGTCACGACACAGGAAAACAGGAGGCTGGGTAGTGATAGGGGTGTGTGGGCATAAGGGGGACTAAAGAGGAGGGTGGGAGATACTGTGCAGCTTCTGCCATTGGGTGAGGGTCCAGCGTGGCAGTACAGGATGGTGGCCCTTAGTCAGTGTCTCCTCCTACTGGGTGGGAGTTTGGGTGCATGAGAGCAGGAGGCTGGGCTATGAGGCATGATAGGGGCATGTGGGCAAAACAGCGTCAGCGACTCCCCAGTGGTGGAAGTTACGGTTCAGGAGAGCAGGAAGCTGGGTAGTGATAGGGGTGTGTGAGTATATGGGGGACTAAAGAGGGGCTTAGGGGTGCCATGAATTGCGGGAGGGGCGCGGAGGTGCCGTGAATCAAGGGAGGTGGGGGCGCAGGTGTCGGCGAATCGCGGAAGAGGGTCCGCAAAGCGTGGGAGGGGGCGTGAATTGCGCGAGGGGGGTTGCGAATCGCGGGAGGGGGGTGCGCGGGGGGTCCGTGAATTGCGGGAGGGGGGGGCACGGGGCGCGATGAATCACCTAGTTGGTTATATATTCTTGTAGAAGGATGGTAGGATGTTGCTGTCATTCAGAATGCATTTACATAAACAGTAATAGTAGCAGTAAAAGGTCTGACTTAAAACACCTACAGTAAAACAGAACAGGTGTTATATATTATACAAAGAATTGGTTGATGATGTGTAGGTTGACGTGCACATAGTTCATAGTTGTCACTGGAAAAAAAAATGCTACAAGAAAAAATCAACACAGAAAGTTCAACACATGTAAATGTTGACATAAGTGTGGCACTTCATCGGTGTCCATGTCGACACATGAGAATGAATATGAAAACATTCCAAAAAAGAAAAATAAATCTTCAAAAACTCATGTCAACCTTTTTCATTGTCGACCATAGCCGTGCCAGTGTTTTGCATGTGCCATTTAATCCTGGGGTTGCCGTGAATCGCGCGCGGGGGTGGGGGGGGGAGGGAGGGGGTGAGGGGTGTCCGCTAATCACGGGAGGAGGGGTCGTGGGTGGATGCCGTGAATTGCGGGAGGGGGGGGTCGCGGGGGGGGGGGGGTGTGGGTGCCGCGAATTGTAGGAGGGGGGGGGCGCGGGGGGTTGCAGTGAATCGCGGGAGGGTGGGTCGCGGGGGCGGGGGGTTGCCGCAATGACAGGAGGGGGGGTCAGGGGTGGGGAATCGCGGTAGGGGGGGTCGTGGGGAGCACCGTGAACCGCGGGAGGGGGGCCCGGGGGGTTGGCGCCAATTGTGGGAGGGGGGTAGCGGGGTGCCGCGAATCGCAGGAAGGGGGGTGTGTCACGGGGTGGGGCCGCAAATCGCGGGAGTCACCGTGGGTGCCACGAATTGCGGGGGGTGTGCTGCAAATCGCGGGAGGGTGGTCGCGAGGGGTGCCGCGAATCGCCACAAGAAAAAATCAACACAGAAAGGTCAACACATGTAAATGTTGACATAAGTGTGGCACTTCATTGGTGTCCATTTCGACACATGAGAATGAATATGAAAACATTGAAAAAGTGAAAAATAAATCTTGTCAACCTTTTTCATTGTCGACCATAGCCATGTCAGTGTTTTGCATGTGCCATTTAATCGTGGGGATGCCGTGAATGGGGGGGGGGGGAGGGAGGGAGGTGCATACCTCCCAACATGACCCTCTCCAGGAGGTACACATTGCTCTGTTTCTGGACTTCCTTCTTAATTTATGGATTACCATCACCTGTGCTTAAACACCTTTCTTATCAATTACCCTGTTTAAAACAGGTAATGACAATCATAAATTAAGATGGAAGTCCACAACCCAGCGTTACAGCTCCAGACACACTTTGAGTGACAGATGTAGCCAAATGCCACAAGAAAAAATCAACACAGAAAGTTCAACACATGTAAATGTTGACATAAGTGTGGCACTTCATCGGTGTCCATGTCGACACATGAGAATGAATATGAAAACATTCCAAAAAAGAAAAATAAATCTTCAAAAACTCATGTCAACCTTTTTCATTGTCGACCATAGCTGTGCAGTGTTTTGCATGTGCCATTTAATCCTGGGGTTGCCGTGAATCGCGCGCGGGGGTGGGGGGGGGAGGGAGGGGGTGAGGGGTGTCCGCTAATCAAGGGAGGAGGGGTCGTGGGTGGATGCTGTGAATTGCGGGAGGGGGAGGTCGCAAGGGGGGGGGTGTGGGTGCCGCGAATTGTGGGAGGGGGGGCGCGGGGGGTTGCAGTGAATCGCGGGAGGGTGGGTCGCCGCAATGACAGGAGGGGGGGTCAGGGGTGGGGAATCGCGGTAGGGGGGGTCGTGGGGGGCACCGTGAACCGCGGGAGGGGGGCCCGGGGGGTTGGCGCCAATTGTGGGAGGGGGGGTCGCGGGGTGCCGCGAATCGCAGGAGGGGGGGTGTGTCACGGGGTGGGGCCGCGAATCGCGGGAGTCACCGGGGGTGCTGCGAATTGCGGGGGGTGTGCTGCAAATCGCGGGAGGGGGGTCGCGGGGGGTGCCGCGAATCGCCACAAGAAAAAATCAACACAGAAAGGTCAACACATGTAAATGTTGACATAAGTGTGGCACTTAATTGGTGTCCATTTCGACACATGAGAATGAATATGAAAACATTGAAAAAGTGAAAAATAAATCTTGTCAACCTTTTTCATTGTCGACCATAGCCATGTCAGTGTTTTAGCATGTGCCATTTAATCGTGGGGATGCCGTGAATGGGGGGGGGGGAGGGATGGAGGTGCATACCTCCCAACATGACCCTCTCCAGGAGGGACACATTGCTCTGTTTCTGGACTTTCTTCTTAATTTATGGATTACCATCACCTGTGCTTAAACACCTTTCTTATCAATTACCCTGTTTAAAACAGGTGATGACAATCATAAATTAAGATGGAAGTCCACAACCCAGCGTTACAGCTCCAGACACACTTTGAGTGACAGATGTAGCCAAATATATAAGATATATATATATATATATATCTGTGGTGTAGCCGCGGCACTGGGGACTTCAAACACAAACGATACAGGAAGCTTGCTCTCTGTTAACGTTTCAGCCTTTAATCACAGGCTTTTCTCAAAACAGCTTTACAAAATACAAGCAGAAAAACTCACCTCTAAATAGCGTGCAGTATCACCCAGAATTCCAGGAGCAGCGTACACTTCTGGACTTCCGACAGGCGCCGGTCTGTGACGTCATTCTCAATCCAGCAGGTTGCCTAGGCAACCGTGTGCTCTACAAGCTGGAACAATAAAGTTATGTGTGAATGAAAAAAGAAAAAAGTGAACTAGTTTAAACCTATGTCCTCCAGCGGACCAATGTGAATACGACCCACGCAACCAAGGCATGGGATATTATGAAAAAAACCCCAATAATGCTATAACAACATATATTAAATCTGAATGGAATTAAAGCTGACATGGATCCCGCTACACTGAAATCCAAACGTGACACTGCAAACCAAATAGAGTGAACAAAACATAAAAAGTGAAAACATGCGGGATGTAAATCAGCTTAAACATCACTCGTAGGGCTGACTCTGATATTATACTGTCAGACCACAAACATAAATAAACTATTATACAAACATCATACTAACATAAATAAATAATGTGCTGCCTAATAATATATAAACAGTTTTTGCGTGATTATAGAGTGCATATTACTCACTAAACCACCTCTTAGGCTAAATCCTGTATACAGCCCCCATACTGACCTCAGACTATCTGAGTATCATAATACTATGCACTCGAACACTACTACCCCAACCTCCCACACAGTTTAGCTACTGCAACTACCTCTGTGTGACTCTGGAGAATATCTCAAAGAAAGCAGTGGAGTCCCAGCTGTTCATTCAACCCCTTAGGGGCCAAACAATCCAGCTTGAAAATCCACCGCGTCTCGAGTTGGAGTAATTTTCTCCCCCCATCACCTCCCCTTACCAAAGGGGGGACATGGTCAATTACCATGCATCGAGCTGAAGCCAAGGGGTGTTGGGCTTGGGCAAAATGCCGTGCCAGTGGCTGATCACTGGAGCCCTTTTTGAGGGCAGCCTGGATCGCAGACCGATGTGCTGCCATGCGTTCCCGGAACTGCCTCTCCGTTTTACCCACATACATGAGCATGGGCAGGAGATAACATACACTACATAACTGGAAGTACATGTTAGATAAAATTTGATGGGAAATCTTTTTCCAGTATAGGGATGGCACACTGTGGTTCCAGCAAGCATGGAACTACATGTTGTGCAATTTGGGCACTTAAAGCAGCCTTTTTTGGTGGTAGTTAGGAATGTAGTTTTGGTACTCTTACCCCAATTTGTTATGTCAGTCCTGACTAAATAATCCTTCAGGTTTCTACCCCTTTTGTATGCTGGCATTATGCGGCTTTGATTTAAATTTAAACCTGGATCACTAGCTATGATCGGCCAGAATTTCTTTGCTGTTTTTACCTTTTCAGGGGACTGATGTGAAAACTGAATGACCCAAACCAGTTTTTCTGTCTGATTTTTGGTCGGGACTTTGGGGGCCAACAATTCCGGTTTTGACAAGGGCCTTCTGGCATTAAATGTTAAGATCTTTCTGTAGATAACCCCTATCACGAAATTTTTTGGCCATGACCTCAAGCTCATGGCGAGCAGTTTCTGGGTCACTAACAATGCGTAGGACCCGAAGAAATTGGCTGTATGGTAAAGATTGTTTACTGTGAATGGGGTGGGCACTTGATGCCAGTTAAAAATTATTGCGGTCTGTAGGTTTTCTGAAAATGTTGGTGGTTATACCAGTGGGGCCCAGGGTGATTGCTACATCAAGATAGTTAATGGTTTTGGTCTCAATCAAGTATGTAAATTTTATGGGATGGTTGGTCTCGTTGTGGGACTCAATAATTTCCCTAAATTTTCCTTCTGGGCCTGACCAGAACAGCAAAATATCATCAATGTAGCGGAAGTATCTCACGATACTCCCACTAACATTGGTATCCTAGAAAAAAATGTCATTTTCCACCTCAAACATATAGGTGTTGGCTAGCGATGGGGCCACATTCGACCCCATCGCCACCCCCGATGTTTGCAGGAAGTGGTGACCGTCAAAGAAAAAATAATTTTTTGTCAATACCATCTCTAACAATTCAAGAAAAAAACCAGAATCAGGGCCCTTGTACTCAATGTTGTTGGTGATTAATCTCCTTACTGCTTGAATCCCTGCATGATGGGGGATGCACGTATATAAATTACATACGTCGATCGTGATCAAAAGACATCCCTCCGGTAACTGCCCCATGTCATTCAGTGCAATTAACAAAGACGTGGTGTCTTTGAGAAACGTGGGTTTATTTTGAATAATGGGTTGTATAAAACCATCCAGGTAGACCGCCACCGGCTGAAAGATGGAACCTCTAGCCGAAATGATCGGCCTACCTGGAGGCTTAACAGCATTTTTGTGTATTTTAGGAATAGTGTACAGGATGGGTTTAACCGGAAAATCCACAGTAAGGTATTTTCTACATGTGTCCGTAATAAACCCATCCTGTACACCTCTCTCCAAACACAAATCCACATCCTTTTTAAAGGTCATAGTAGGGTCTCCCCTAAGTTGGGAATAAACATGAGTGTCCGCAAGCTGTCGCTGTATCTCTTCACGATAGTCAGATAGATTTTGTATTACGATGGAACCCCCTTTGTCGGACTGGCGAATGGTAATGTCATCGTATGAAGATACATTTTTAAGCGCTTTACGCTCAGTCATAGACAGGTTCCATTGGTGCGGATGTATCTTGTCGACAGATCCGGTAGACTCAGTTTCCAGGAGACGAGTAAAAGTCTTTAATGACGCATTGTTACTGAATGGCTCGAATGATGAGGATGGTTTGAACCCCTTGATGTGCTGGGGGACAGAAGTAGACCAATCTTGGCTTGGTTTATTTTTGAAATGCTCCTTCAATCTGATCTTGCGATTGAGCTGATAATTTTCAATTTTATTTTGCAGAGGGTCCACTGGGCAGGTTGGGATGAAAGACAGTCCTTTATGCAGAACACTAATTTCTGTAGTAGTCAAAGACCTTGAAGAGAGGTTAAATATTAGGTCTTGCGAGACCTGGGAGGCTTTCTGGCTTGTTTTCCTCTCCCTCCAGTTTTGGTGGCCCCTTCTTGTTCTCGCGGACTTTTGCCAGCAATTTGTGCCCGCGTGCGCACCCCTAAAGGGCGTGAACCAGGGGTAGGTCTGTTGTCGCCAGTATCACTATCAGTGCCTGTGGTGGCTGAATCCGCTGTGTATCTGGGTCGTTGTCGGTATGCCCTACGTCTGGGCCCCTGCCGTTCTTCAATGGCAGATGGAGCACCCGTCAGCCAACCATAAACTCTCTGGCACTCGTAATCCTGGTCAACCTTACTACGTTTGGTTTTCTTGAAAGAAATGAGTTCTTCTTTATACTTGTCGACGTCAGCACTCAATTTGGCGATCCAATCAGTAGATGTTTCATTTTTAAGTTTGGACACATTTGTGTCAGCAAATTCTTGGTATTTTCTCTTAGCCAGCTCATACTCCTTTTTGGACTCCTCGATCACCAAAAGTAGGAGATCGAAGGAGCACTTATTCAATATAGAAGTCCATTTGATGCAAAATTCGGCATTGTATCTGCCGATCGTGGGGATATTTCTAATCCGAAATCCCCTAGGGATTTTTTTATCCCTAAAATAATTGGACAGAGTCAGTCCGTGATAGTAAAAGTCCAACTCACGTTTTTTGCATTTGAACAATTCTTGATAAATATTCTTGGGGTTGTCCTTCCCCACAAGCTGATCAGCATCATCGGCAAATAAGATCCCCTCTGCCTCGGACTCCGAAAAGCTGTACAAGGACCCTGGGGTTAAGGTCACCCGTTGATGTACTGGAGCACCTGGCTGCTGCATCTGGTTGGTAGTGATGAGCACTGCGATGAGCTGGAGTATGGGTGGCTATTATTGTTGTGTCCAATGCGCTTACTATAAGCACTGATATATAAAGTGCTGAGTGCGTGTGGGAACAACAAAAATAAAAAATATTGGATCACTTAGAGAGCGCTGACACAGGGCTGTCAACACCTTGACTCCCAGTGGGTGGGAAAAAATGGGGCGGTGAAGTCCAAAGTGCATATGAAAGTGCTGGTGCTGAAAAAGTGCAAATAACAAGAACCAAATCCTTGGTTTACGGAGCGCGCTAGCACATAAACATGTATAAAGTGCTGCGTGCTCAAGAAGGTGCAAAGATGCAGGATATAAAGTGCACTGTGCTCCTGTGCAAAACAGTGGCGATGCTGCTGTATTTGAGATGTGGCTGATAAATGGAAGGTGCCTTGCTGGGTAGTGTGAGCCGCATACACTAGGATGGTGATGCGGCAGAAGCACTCCAAATAGATAAATAGCGTGATGCCGGCACTCAGCTCCAACCTTTCTTCTTAGGGCCCCGTGCCCTCGGTAAGGACCCGCAAGTCCAATAATATCTGTGGTGTAGCCGCGGCACTGGGGACTTCAAACACAAACGATACAGGAAGCTTGCTCTCTGTTAACGTTTCAGCCTTTAATCACAGGCTTTTCTCAAAACAGCTTTACAAAATACAAGCAGAAAAACTCACCTCTAAATAGCGTGCAGTATCACCCAGAATTCCAGGAGCAGCGTACACTTCCGGACTTCCGACAGGCGCCGGTCTGTGACGTCATTCTCAATCCAGCAGGTTGCCTAGGCAACCGTGTGCTCTACAAGCTGGAACAATAAAGTTATGTGTGAATGAAAAAAGAAAAAAGTGAACTAGTTTAAACCTATGTCCTCCAGCGGACCAATGTGAATACGACCCATGCAACCAAGGCATGGGATATTATGAAAAAAAAAACAATAATGCTATAACAACATATATTAAATCTGAATGGAATTAAAGCTGACATGGATCCCGCTACACTGAAATCCAAACGTGACACTGCAAACCAAATAGAGTGAACAAAACATAAAAAGTGAAAACATGCGGGATGTAAATCAGCTTAAACATCACTCGTAGGGCTGACTCTGATATTATACTGTCAGACCACAAACATAAATAAACTATTATACAAACATCATACTAACATAAATAATGATGATTATAGAGTGCATATTACTCACTAAACCACCTCTTAGGCTAAATCCTGTATACACCCCCCATACTGACCTCAGACTATCTGAGTATCATAATACTATGCACTCGAACACTACTACCCCAACCTCCCACACAGTTTAGCTACTGCAACTACCTCTGTGTGACTCTGGAGAATATCTCAAAGGAAGCAGTGGAGTCCCAGCTGTTCATTCAACCCCTTAGGGGCCAAACAATCCAGCTTGAAAATCCACCGCGTCTCGAGTTGGAGTAATTTTCTCCCCCTATCACCTCCCCTTACCAAAGGGGGGACATGGTCAATTACCATGCATCGAGCTGAAGCCAAGGGGTGTTGGGCTTGGGCAAAATGCCGTGCCAGTGGCTGATCACTGGAGCCCTTTTTGAGGGCAGCCCGGATCGCAGACCGATGTGCTGCCATGCGTTCCCGGAACTGCCTCTCCGTTTTACCCACATACATCCGTGAGCATGGGCAGGAGATAACATACACTACATAACTGGAAGTACATGTTAGATAAAATTTGATGGGAAATCTTTTTCCAGTATAGGGATGGCACACTGTGGTTCCAGCAAGCATGGAACTACATGTTGTGCAATTTGGGCACTTAAAGCAGCCTTTTTTGGTGGTAGTTAGGAATGTAGTTTTGGTACTCTTACCCCAATTTGTTATGTCAGTCCTGACTAAATAATCCTTCAGGTTTCTACCCCTTTTGTATGCTGGCATTATGCGGCTTTGATTTAAATTTAAACCTGGATCACTAGCTATGATCGGCCAGAATTTCTTTGCTGTTTTTACCTTTTCAGGGGACTGATGTGAAAACTGAATGACCCAAACCAGTTTTTCTGTCTGATTTTTGGTCGGGACTTTGGGGGCCAACAATTCCTGTCTGGTTTTGACAAGGGCCTTCTGGCATTGAATGTTAAGATCTTTCTGTAGATAACCCCTATCACGAAATTTTTTGGCCATGACCTCAAGCTCATGGCGAGCAGTTTCTGGGTCACTAACAATGCGTAGGACCCGAAGAAATTGGCTGTATGGTAAAGTGCCGGCATCACGCTATTTATCTATTTGGAGTGCTTCTGCCGCATCACCATCCTAGTGTATGCGGCTCACACTACCCAGCAAGGCACCTTCCATTTATCAGCCACATCTCAAATACAGCAGCATCGCCACTGTTTTGCACAGGAGCACAGTGCACTTTATATCCTGCATCTTTGCACCTTCTTGAGCACGCAGCACTTTATACATGTTTATGTGCTAGCGCGCTCCGTAAACCAAGGATTTGGTTCTTGTTATTTGCACTTTTTCAGCACCAGCACTTTCATATGCACTTTGGACTTCACCGCCCCATTTTTTCCCACCCACTGGGAGTCAAGGTGTCGACAGCCCTGTGTCAGCGCTCTCTAAGTGATCCAATATTTTTTTATTTTTGTTGTTCCCACACGCACTCAGCACTTTATATATCAGTGCTTATAGTAAGCGCAGTGGACACAACAATAATAGCCACCCATACTCCAGCTCATCGCAGTGCTCATCACTACCAACCAGATGCAGCAGCCAGGTGCTCCAGTACATCAACGGGTGACCTTAACCCCAGGGTCCTTGTACAGCTTTTCGCAGTCCGAGGCAGAGGGGATCTTATTTGCCGATGATGCTGATCAGCTTGTGGGGAAGGACAACCCCAAGAATATTTATCAAGAATTGTTCAAATGCAAAAAACGTGAGTTGGACTTTTACTATCACGGACTGACTCTGTCCAATTATTTTAGGGATAAAAAAATCCCTAGGGGATTTCGGATTAGAAATCCCCTAGTAATGCTTCTTTCACCTGAGCGGTAATAAGCTTTTTGTCAACCGCCTGTTGCAACACCCCCTCTAGTTCGGTCCTAAACATAATGGTAGGATCCTTTGGTAATTTGCAATATGTAAGTCCATCATTTAGGTGAACCATGACTTGATCATGATATTTATCACGGTCCTGTAGGACAAGGGCACCCCCCTTGTCCGCCGGGCGGAAAACAAGTTTGTCATTTTTAGACAGTTCACTCAAGGCCATACGCTCTGCTCTTGTGAGGTTGTCCCGTGTAAGAGGTTTCTTGGGGATTTCTATGCTTTATTATCAGGTAAAAGTGAACAACCTGTAGCCCGTCATTGGGTTACGGCAACCCATACTATGTCCCAATTAAAATATCGGATGATTGACCACGTGCCGGATTCACTACGAGGTGGCAACAGGGGTCTTAGTCTGCTAAAGTGTGAAGCCAGGTGGATCCTGAGGCTGGGTACCGTCACCCCTAACGGATTAAATGACCATTCTGGCATCAGTGTTCTATCAGTGTAGTAAAACTTTATTATCCACCTGTAGTCCTTGGTTATGTGGTTTTCTCAAGTGCTGTGCTGGGGTTATATATGTAATCTTTTCTTAATGTTTTCTTCTTTGCAGGGGGCACCGTTGGTGCTCACACGCAGTATGTTTGCATAGATCCATGGCCCGGTGCAAGTAATGACTCTAATATTGTCTTTATACAGTTACCCTCAAAGTCTGTGGGTTTCCGTTTTTTGTTTACGGCCACTTAGTATATTTGGCAGCTTATCCCTTTTGTATAGTGATTTGCATTACTCTTAGCTTTGTAACATCGTGACAACTCTACTATGCTCTACAGTATGTATAGCCTTTTTTCTTTTTGTTCTACGTGTTTTTAAATGTTTGTTTTCTTTTCCTCTCTTGTTTATACAGGTTGCTATGGCGACATACGCCGCTGACGTTAGGGGAAGCGTCGGCGGGTTGACGTCACTGTCTCTGCGCCGCCGCACGGGTGCGTGGTCCCGTTCGCGGCACTGCGGTGTTTGGTTGTTGGTGTATTTAAGGTAGGACACACTCTGTATTAGATTTTAGCCTTGATAAAAATGCCCAAGTAGGCATTGAAACGTTGGTTTATTCTGCTCCATTAAAACTTTTTCAATTGCAAACCCCGGGAGTGCCACATTGTATTCCTGCTATCCATTCGTTGTTTGGAGGCACCCGGGTACTATTTTCTCCAGGAGGCTGTGCCGGACCCTGAGTCTTGTATATATATATATATATATATATATATATATATAGAGAACGTAGGGATTGGCACTCAGGACCGATGGGGAGATGCCGGGGTGCCTTCCACACAGGAGTATACAATACAAGTATCCACCGAGATTCCTTTACAGGTCCCAAAGCAGAAGAAGAGGCGGCACTCAAAACGGACTTTTCAAATCAAATAAATCTTTGTATTAAATCATGAAATACAGGTGCAGTTCGACGACGTTTCAAGACCAAAACAACGGTCTTTTCATCAGGTCCATACAATAATTACATTGTGACCACATATTGCACAATGTAATTATTGTATGGACCTGATGAAAAGACCGTTGTTTTGGTCTTGAAACGTCGTCGAACTGCACCTGTATTTCATGATTTAATACAAAGATTTATTTGATTTGAAAAGTCCGTTTTGAGTGCCGCCTCTTCTTCTGCTTTGGGACCTGTAAAGGAATCTCGGTGGATACTTGTATTATATATATATATATATATATATATATATATATCCAGTCATGCAACCGGCACTCCATAAAACATAAAGTCAATAACCCCTGGTGCCTTTCAAACAAATAATAAGCAATGCAGACGATGTAGACGGCACTCTATCTGAGGGGATTTGTATAACCAATAATAAAGCTCACACCGCACAAGAGCTAAGGTGCTAACAGTTTCGGAACGATTTATTCTCTGATGAAGGAATAAATCGTTCCGAAACTGTTAGCACCTTAGCTCTTGTGCGGTGTGAGCTTTATTATTGGTTATACAAATCCCCTCAGATAGAGTGCCGTCTACATCGTCTGCATTGCCTATATATATATATATATATATATGAAAGGGCACAAGGTGAAACAAAGTAGCAGAATAACTGAGTCCACAGCAACAAGAAGGGTGATTGGGCATCATTGGACGTTTTATGTTTAATAATGTAGTGGTAATGTAGTGGTAATTGTGACAATTTGAATATTCGGCTTGTTAATTGGTTGCCACTGATATGTTGTATATGTTTTTTTTTTTTTTTTAATATGAAAATGAATAAAGAGAATTAAAATAAAAATGTCATTGCAGCAAACCAATCATGGCTCACTGATAATATTATTGGCTAATGGTTGCCAGCCCAAGGCCATAGAGGCAGACTGATGTGGAGGAGGAGTGGGAAAGAACTGATGAAGATACAAGATGTTGTGGAAGTCCTGGATGGCCGGCAGGCATGCAAAAGAGCTTAAAGTTTGTCGCCCACCAGGCGAAGAGTACAGAAAATGCAGTGGAAGTTCTGGATTAGTGGCAGCCATACAAAAAAGATGAAAGGCCACCACCCAGTGAATGAAGGGCTCAGAAGATGCCTTGGAAGTCCTGGGGAGGCACTGGCCATGCAAAAGGGCTTAAATATATCCGCACCCCCTCCTTCAGGTGAAGAATGAAGAAAACTCTGTGGAAATCCTGGTGGAGGCAGCAGGCCACCCCATCTCTCTCTCTCTCTCTCTCTCTTTCTCTCTCTCTCTCTCTCTCTCTCTCTCTCTCGGGGTGGCCAATAACGCTGTGCCTATGGGTGGCCTGCCCCTGATATCTACAACTGGACAGTGTATAAAACTACAAGCCTGTAGTTAAATAGAGCATTGGGATGTTCACAACACTAGTACAATATCTTACTACAATAAATGCTAGCATAATCTATAACGGCTGGATTACAATGCTACCAATTTATATACAATACTGTATATTTTTTGAATACTGTTGTTTATATGTACTCTATGCTTATTTAACATGTGGTTTTAAAGTGTCCTATATACATCCTGAGTTTAATCATATACTGTATTTGAACTGGCAACATATGACCAAACATACGTCATATTTACTGTCTGTGACTGCTACATAGTTTCCTTGGATGTCACCTTCTTTTGCCAGCAGGAAGCTGTCCATCTTCATGGCTGCTGCGACTGGTAGAAGAATGCCCACTGCGCTAACCTCCTGACACATCATTCAGCTGCAGGCTTCAGACTAAGGAAAAGGTATCTTTGTGTTCTAAATTCCAGACAGGATTTACATTATTATTTTTTCTCTGCAGAGCTAAAGGCAAAATATACTAGCGGCTAAAGTTGAGTACACACATACAGATTATCTATCCAATCTGACAAAAAAATATATACTGTATTTTTCGCTCTATAAGACACACCTCACCATAAGATGGAGGAAAACAGGAAAAAACTATTCTGAACCAAATAGTGTAATGCCCTTTCCCCCTCCCCTTGTACTTGTATGCCTGCTTCCCCCCCTCCCCTGGTACTTGTATGCCGGCTGCCCGCTCCCCCCTCCCCTGGTACTTGTATGCCCGCTGCCCGCACCCCCTCCCCTGGTACTTGTATACATGCTAATTGCTCCCCCCCCCCCCCTCCCCTGGTACTTGTCAGCAGCTCACAGAGAAACACAGAGAAACATTACCAAAAATTGCAAAAAACAAAATAGACAAGGACCAGGCTGGCGACAGAACTATGCCCAAGCCCAGCTCTTCTTGGGTAAAAGGAGTCTCAGTATTCAAAGTCACTGGGATTATATTTGAAGCCGGGGGGGGGGGGGGGGGGAGATGCCTGTGAGTAAACAGCACACAGGCGACTCTTCAGTTCAGGGATTCGGGTGTTGTGCTTTTTTATTTTTGAACCCCCTGGAGCCCCACCATCCAGGGCTAACCAGACAGGGTATTCATGTTTCGACCAGGGGACCATACGCAAAAAGTGTCCCCTGGCTGTGGCATGACACCGCTGGCTATTGGAGCCCAGTGCTGGTTCCGAATTATGGGGGTCCCCCAGTCTTTTTTGTCCCCTGTAGTTGGGAAACCGGCACCTGAGGCTGGTTATGTTGGGGTGGGTGGGACCCCACGCTGTTTTTTTTAATTATTAAAAAACTTTCCTTACTAAAAAGAACACACTCCCGTTACTAAAACAAATCACACCTTTACTAAAAATCAACAGACATTGCAAGTGATTTCTGACTTTGTGTAAATATTTGCACTCTATTACATGTGCAATTTACAGCTGAAAATCGCACATATGACATGTGCGATATTGTGCGATTTTTTATCTGTCTAAAAAATCGCACCGAATTACATCTTGCTCATCGTACTGAATGATACTCTATACTACTCTCTCAGAAAGGTGTAAATTTCCTTCTCATTGAAAAAGATTCAGTGCTCAGTAATTACGACTGTGCCAAATTGTATGCAATATTTAAAAACACGGGAAAATGAGGACACTTCAACAGCTAATAAAATGTATTTGTTTATCTGATAAACCGCCAGTGGCCTATCTAGTAGGATTATTAACATAGTTTAAACTTTCTGACTTGTTTGTCTACACTACAGTATTTATTATTAAAACTTGATCTGTTTCAACTTCTGAGTAAATGCCTTGGGATAGACAGCTTGAAGCGAGAAGAGAAAAAAAAATCCTGCTATTTGCATAATATTATATAAAAAAAGAATATTAGCTTAGAAATATGTGATCCTAGTGGAAATTCAGAGCACCCCTTTGTGTATTAATGTTGGTAAATATTTAAATATCAGCAGCAAGCCAGAATCACTCGCACACCATGTAAAACATAAATATGTGTTGCCTGGAACAAGGGCGTAGAGACAGGGGAAGTGCTAAGGGTTCTATTAACACAGGCTGGGGACAGCTCCTAAATGGCAGAGTGCAGAAGCATTGAGAGGGCATGACCACACTTCATAGATTTTTGTCACATCCCCTTCTGTACCAGGGTTTTTGCATCTGCTCAGTGGCCCTGGTCTACAGATACTGTATTCGGATTGGTTTTAAAATGGTTAACTACAAAATACAGCAAGTTAAACAATTTGGTTTCTTAAGACAATTACATCCAGCTGAAATAATTGCGTGTTAGGTTAATTATAAGCCAACATTTCCTTATTTGTGTCAGTGTGCTTATGTCTACACCATTTAAATGTGGAAGCCTTTCTTCTGATTCATGGAACTACAGTACCTGTTAAAACTAAATGTTGAATTGCTCAGCAACTTACACAACTGCCTTTTTGGCTAAGATCAAGTGTAGTATCTGTTCTTATCAGTGGGTGTAGACCGGCCCCTGGTAGAAGAATAGAGGAAGGCTGGACTGAATAACTGCTCCAATGTGTGGATGGTTTGGGACCCCTCATGCCCGGGACAGGTAAAAGTCTGGCTGAGTACCTTCACCCTTGCCAGTGGTGGGCGAGGTTGATGCCATAATTCCACTGGTAATGGAAGGGAGAAACACTGGGTTCAGTAGGTTTCTCTCTTGACGGGGTTTGTAACCCCTGAAGGATGAGACAGCCAAAAGCCCAGTCTAATATCCATTCCCAAGGAGTGGAGAAACGCTGGCACTGAGTAGATTGCTCCCATTCCAGAGGTTCATAGCCTCTGATGGGGAGTCAGCAAAAATCCCAGCTTAGTACTTTAACCTTGGGATGCGAGAAACACTGGGACTGAGTAGATTGCTCCTCCGAGGGGGCTTCTGCTATCAAGGGAGACAATGATAAAGCCCAGTGGAGTATCAATTTCCATGCAAGGGGTTGGAAAACACCCTAGGTAGAAGGGGAGAAACACTTGGTCGGATGCTGACTGGCCGGCTGCTTAGGGCCCAAGGTGTAACGTGCCTCCAGGGAAACTTGGAGGTGCTTTAATGTTCACTGGTGTCCCCACCAGCATGTTTTTGGCACTAGCAATGCACACTTCCCTTTAAGTTAACATTGCATGTCCTTACCCTGGTACTTTTTACTTGGTTAGGACAATTTTTTTTATACCACCATCCTGGCCTTCTGGCTGAGGTATCTTTTTATATTTATTTCTCTTCACCCCTCTCACGTTTGTAACTTTTTCACGTTTTCTGTTTTTAATTTGTTTGGTCACGTTTTTTGGGCTGTGTGTATGACCCTTATGGGCTACCCACAAACCAAAGCATTCTCCTTCGGGGGAAAGCTCCGGTCCCTGAGGGCAACCCTGAGCCACAAGGCGGAGGGAAGCTTACTGGGGGTCTCACCAAGCTGTGGCGTGGAGGACCCACCCGCCCCAACCCTTCCGGGGGTTGAGGGAAGAGGATCTCTCTGAGCTTCGTCGAGGAGGACCCACTGATCCCTATTTTCCCGTCTTGTGCCTTTTAGCTGAGAGGGGTAAGGGCAATGTTCCCTTTAATTTTACGAAGGCTGTGTGCGGCAAAAGATTTTGGCTGTGCAACTTTGGAAGGAAATTTAAATTTTTGTGCGTCACTTATACAGTATATAACTGGAAAATGACGTTCAGCATTTGTGTTAACTTTACTTCAAAATTATATTAAACATTTAAACATTCAAAACACAGCACACAATGTAGTTAATGGGTGAAACACACATTAATTGAGTGCACAACTGCAAAAAGGGACCACTGCTGCTTTGTGCGCTCTGTTGTCATGTCCATGCGCACACTCGTCGAGTTGTGTGCGCGCGCACGTGCGCACAGTTTAGAGGGAACACTGGGTAAGGGGAGTAACGGGGGGGGGGCTTCTCCTTTGGGAGAGGGTCCATACCTACATACTGTACGCCCCTTATGCACGATTAAGGTCACTGCACAGGGTGTTTGGAGCACCACCTAGGGTTCCAAATAAAAAAAATGTCATTAAGTAAAAGCATCCTATTAAAATCCATTCTACTATCAAATTAGAACATCAGCCTTTGTACAATTCAGCTTTTCTGTTTTACTTGCAATACTTCTTAATTTACCATGCTCATTATGGTATGATAGTATGCAATCTTCATACAGTTTTGGTGGTATCTATCACTCTTGTGTGTGTGTTTTTTTTTTACATTGCTTGAAATGAGTCCAGCACAATGAGCATTTGTTGGAAAAAAAAATCAAGGTCAAGTAACAAGATGTAAATCCCATCTAGGAACTGATGTACTATAGCCCATTGCACAAAAGTGGATGGGGTCATGTGAAGAAAATATTTACTGCAGGTTTCTCTATAATCTGCCAGCATTGAGAGTCTTAAGCCCCATACAAATTAAATGAGGGAGAACCCCCCCCCCCCCCCCCCCCGCGCACCATCATTCCCATCCACTTTTGCCAATGCTGGCACCCCACAGATATCGGTGTCAGCAGGGAATGCGTAGTATGTACAGGGCATTAAACTGTACATGAGGGGCTACAATGTAGTAGCTGCAGTTTTATTTCAATACAATTGTGCTCTTATACAGACCCAGTTCAAATTTCCCATTAGGCCTGTGATGCAACTAGGGGCAGCACTTCTTAGGGGATGGCATTTGGGTGTGTGTTTCATTACTGTCAATCCAAAATTACCAGTAAAACAAAACAGGTCCACTCAGGGGCAAACGCAGGATTTTCAGAAGGGGGTTTCCAGAGGGGCGGAGCAAAGCATGGAGATGGACACTTAGGTGACCCAGTATATGCCGGGTCAGTTAAAGTATTATAGATAGACCAAATGTATAATAATAATAATAATATACATACAGGGGTGTCAACAGCAGTGTAGACCCCTGGGCATAGCAATGTATTGGGGCACCTACCAATCCTCCAGCGGTAGGGGTGGGGGAAGCTTTGATGTCCCGCGGATGGTAGGGGATATTATATCAACCACTCAGCATGTAGGGCCTGGACCAGTAATTTCCACTAATTACCCCTTTACTGCACAGATGTGGGAGATGGGGTGGGAGAAGGGGGCATTGGGCTAATTGAAGGGAACCTGATAACTTCCAGGGTGGTAGAGGATGTTTAATATGCAGAGGAGGGGTGTATAGTGGAGTGGGCTTATTATTCATAATTTTCTGGTGGGAGTACAGCTTGCTTGACTGCAGATATCTCCAGTTCCTGGAAATAGATTTCTTAGATTTTAATGGAATAAAAAACTAGAGAATCCCACCTACCAAATGGTATTGGGGACTAGGGGATCAGAGTTCAGGAGGCAGAGCAATCTGCCAACGAGAATATAAAACTACATACCAGGTGTGTGGAGCTGGAACAGTAACCAGCTGCTCGAAGGCTGATATCTCTGGTTCTCGGAAAAGTAGAGACAAGCTTCTAGAGTCTTTATAGAGTCTTTCAAAGGGGGAGAGTCCCATTTTGGAATATACCCTCAGAAAAACTCTAAGTCAGACAGAACCTGAAATATCTGACTGGGAAGAGCAATTAACAGGCTTGGATGGGGACCACTGCTTTGAAGTCATATATCTCCAGTTCCCAAGGGCAGATTTTTAAAATTCTTGTACCCATTTAAAGGTTCTGGGTACTCAGAAACCCCCCCTGCATGCGCTACTGGGTCCACTGTAATGTGCTGTACACCATTTTTAATGGAGTTTGAATAGGACATGTGCACTCTGCCTTGCAGGATGTCCTACTTAGTAAATATGTATACAAAAAGCAAAAAAATAAATGAAATGTCTTAGCAAATGGTTAGTTTTATCATTAGCAGGGCATACAGTGGTCCTGGAGAGGTAGGGAGACTCACCTTATTATTGTACATCCCATCCCCTTACCCCATGGGTCTTCAAACTGCGGCCCTCCAGATGTTGTGAAACTACAAATTCCAGCATGCCTTGCCACAGTTTTGCTATAAGGGAGTGTTAAAACTGTGGCAAGGCAAGCTGGGATTTGTAGTTTCACAACATCTGGAGGGCTGCAGTTTGAAGACCCATGCCTTACGCCATTAGGCAGAGCCACGGCCAATGGTAGGATTTTTGGCACCCCCCTGCAAACTATAATGCTTTTCTGTTGGAAATACTGTGTAGGGCCAAGGGGGAGGATGAACTGGTTCTTAGTTCAACCCTGTTCCCCTCCCCACACTTGAACCCCTGATTATTAGGTAACAATGGGGCAGATGTATTAAGCCTGGCAAAAAAATAAAGTGGAAGAAGATAACGCACCAGCTAATCAGCTGTGTTTGAAATATGACAGTTGGGAGTTGATTGGCTGCTGCGTTATCTCCTTCCACTTCTTCAGTTTATCTCTTCGCCAGGCTTAATACATCTGCCCTATTATGTTAAACTACCAATCGCCAAAACAAGTGCTTATAATCAAGCAATGAAACTAATACATTTGGCAGCCAGTAGTATTAGTGTTGCATATCAAATTAATCAACACAGTCACCTGGTGCCACCTAGTTGCATTTAGGGCCCGATAAACAATGGGGCGGATGGAGCTACAGCTCTAGGCCTCCACATTAAAAATAGGCCTATCATTATGACAGCATGATGATCACCAGACAGACACCATCTGGCCACATAGTCGGCCATAAATCATAAGTATTAAAACTGCTTTTCTATTTGACATATTTATGCAATTTTTGTACTTTTATATATTTAGGTAGACATTGGGGCTTATAGTGTATGGGTACTACATACCTACATGCATTGGACTCACCTCCTCAACTTCTCCTAATAGGCACTATAAAATGTTTGGCTCCAGACCCATTAGACCAATTATCCGGCCCTGGTTGAATCGCACCGCAACTTTTTGGGCAAAAAAAGGACACCTGACGCTTGCAGAGATGTACGGGCCCTGGAGGCTCACTCACACCAGGCATTTCATGCTGCATTGCATACCGAGGCAACATCTGCACATACACTAATTGCCTATGTTTTTAGGGCACACAACAAAAACTTGCAGAACGTCTAATGTCAATATTTGCCCTATTCATTTTGTGTGGATATTTATTTACTGTACAATACTATATCATCAGAAGATACCTGTTGTGCATTATAAACTACATTTTCAAAGCAATAAAAGTAATTTTTTTATTTTTTAACTATAGTATTATTTTAACATTAATTCTCTACTAATATAATGTAACTGTCATTTATCTGATAAATACTGTCACAATACTCATCACAGGCTTATATTACATTAAATCTGTTCTGAACGAAGATGAATTTGCACAAGATAATTCAGTTATAGCTCATTCCCCATGTCAGAAGCAGGTGTATAAGACTATACCCAGCTATGAGTTTAATTAACAGTCCAGACGGTTATACTATTTTATGTATCACATCTGAATTGTCAAGGTTAAGTGCTAATTTGAAAGAAGTGTGATGCCACTGGGCCATATTAAGAGTCCATTAAAAGCTTTCAGTATCTGCTCTGTGTCCTTGTAAATCAGGGAAAGACACAGTAGGGTATACTTCATTGGTCATTACTATCCATTCTGCCTTGGTACAAAGGTATGTTTGTAAGGCAAACTATATAAGCATGAGTTAAAGTTCCATTGCGCTATCTAATGGTATCTTTGTAAAAAGGTAGGTTCCAGACAGTGATTGCAAAGCATTCTTGCATTGGGCAAAGTGTAAGGTCTGCTTATAAGCTGCAGTAGCTAATCCATACTAATGGCATTCTTTTGAGTTACACTTACAATTATGTGTATTGACATGGACAATAACTATGTTGTACATTGATGGCGGCCTTGCATTTAATGTTTGCCACCATGGGTTTCTAGTAAGTACATCTTGGTTCCACTCACCACCCTTTCACCTCCTGAGTTCAAATTAGAGAGTAAATATAGATTCAAAGACTGGATGAATGATTAGGAATACTTATTTTAAAAGTATATATATATATATATATATATATATATATATATATATATATTCACTGGAAGCAATTAGAGGAAGATTTATCAAAGCTTGGGGAGAGATAAAGTGGAGAGACACAATGTTCCCACCAATTAGCTCCTGCCATTTTATAGGCTGTTTAAAAAATGCCAGTACCGATTGGCTGGTACTTATCTCTCTCTCCAATCTTTGATCAATCTACCTCTTCATGACATATGTAGGTACAAAAATCAGATATGTGCATTTGCACATACATGTGTGGACTGGAGATATTTCCAAGGCCTTTAATTTTCTAGATGTGTCTGTGTTACAGAATGTTAAGGTACTCTGTCATATGGAATATTTAAACTATATAAAAGAAGTTATCATGCAACGGGGGAATTCTATTTCCAGCCACTTGTTCACCCAGCGGTAGTCTGTACTTTATGGCATCAGTATCTCGCACAAAAGTGATTGCTACCCCATATGTTTGAGAGCAATTTTGTGCAAACCGGGGACTTAATCCACATTTTCCTTGATGGTAAATGTTATAGTATAAACAGTTAGCAGGGATTAATACTAAAAACCTGGAGTCATTTAATTTATACATAGGGTCTGATTCAGGTTCACTCGCTAAGCAGCAGTTCTTTTCAGGTTAATGTCTCCTACTGCCCAGCTGAACGCCCACCCCCTAGTCGCCGAATCCCCTCGGTACAATGCGAGGGGACGTGTATGCGAACACATCCCATCGCATGCAGCCGAAGGGGAGATAAATCATTCGATGGTCACTGATCATCAACTGATTCTCTCCCCCTAACTAATAATAGTCAGTTGATAGTACTGACTTTTATTCAGGGCCGGTGCCACCACTAGGCAGCCTTAGGCATTTGCCTAGGGCGCCGGCCACTGGAGGGCGGCCACTTGGAGCAGCCCCCCCCCCCCCAGATCAGGTGAGTGGCTCCCTCTCTCTCTCCCTCCCCAGCCCCCCAGCTCGCTGCTCCAGTCCGTCTCTCTCTCTGCCTTCCCCCCGAGGCATCTCCCGCCGCCGCCTGCTCGACCACCCCACTCCCGGTTGGACGAGATGCTGCTCCAGTCCCTCTCTCTCTTCCCCCCCCCCCACCCCGTGGAGCGACGCATCATTCTCCTGCCTCTGCCCGCTGGCCCCCCTCCCCCCCATGGAGCAAGACGCATCTCCCGTCGTCGCTTCACCCACCCTCACCCGTGGAGCATGTGAGCACCGGGGTGCCCACCCCCTTCCCGCCTGGGGCACTCCGGTGCCTTGCACCGGCACTGCTTTTATTCCCGTTGATGTTTGCTGAAGATGGGGCAGGCGCTGATATCATGTGATGCCAGCCGCCCGCCCCAAGCAGGCATCACCATGCCTGCCTCTACAGGGGAATGCCCAGCGTTTCTATAGGGAAGCCCATAAAACGCTGGGTGTTTCCCTGCTACCACCCCACTGCATGTCCCCGGCCCTCTCACCCCACAGCGAATGGCACAGCAAGTGTGTAACTCGACAAAGCCGTGGGGGTTTGCACATGCGTAAAAATGCACATGCGCAAACCACGACCATCGGGGCTGAGGTCGATTTGGATCGCAATGGGCGATCTGGAATCAACCCCATAATCTGTTCTTCCACAGACAAAGAAATGATACCACATATCAATAATCACAGACAAAAACATATCTTTTTTTTTGTGCATCATAGTACCTGGAGGTGGAAATAAAATGTATAATATCAGTAGTTAGCATTTTTTGTTATATCCCTTAAAGGTCATTTAGTGATGAAAGAACAAAACTGTGGGGTTGCAAAGAAAATGGCTTTTTTTGTGACATGGGGCTAATACTGTACCTCCATTTGTGCAGGAAAGACAATAGCATAATACATAAACATACTGTTGGCTGTAAGAATGGATTCTAGTTCCTTTCATGGGAATCAGTATGAGCTGTATACTGTAGGTCAGAGAGTCCTTGAAAAAAGGTGGACTAGTAGCAGCAAAGTGCGTCATATCGCACCCAAATACAAAAGCAAGATATTGTATTGTGGGATGCTACAGTATATCTAAATAGAAAATTCACATTTAGGGAGTCTGTGTATATATATATATACACAGATTGCCAAGGTTACATGAATTATGCAGATTTTTTTTTTAGAAGGAAATGGGACTATTTAAAATAAAGGAGCAATAGAAGATTTTCTGTTGGCTGAAAGCAGTAAGCACAAACTTATCACGTTAGCAGCTAGTCAGGGCATGGCTGCCATCAGAAATTGTGGGGCCCAAGACTAACAAAATAGGAAGCCCCCCCCCTTTTTTGGTAAAAATAAATAAATATTTAATATATATTTTGGCCAAATATTTTTATATGCCCACTGCACACCAAAATGTATATATTTATATGCCCACTGCCCACCAAAATTTATATATTTATATGCCCACTGCCACCAATGTATATTTATTTAAACACCACTTCCCACCAATGTTTATTAATAATAGGCGGTAACATATACATTTCTGGCCTGCGCCTGTAATCTATACGTTACCACCTATTATTAATAAACATTGGTGGGCAGTGGTGTTTAAATATACATTGGTAGCAGTGGACATATAAATATATAAATATTGATGGGCAGTGGGCATATAAAAATATAAACATTTGTGGGCATATAAAATATATGCATTGATGGGCAGTGGATATACAAAAATATACATTCAAATGTTCACATGGACCCTTAGGATAAGCCAAAACTTTCAAGATTTATACATTTTTAAAAAGTATAAATGGCAGCCAATATGTACAAGTCCAAGTCAGGATTTCAGAAGAGAAAAGAAAAGGAAGAATGCACAGTGTGAATAGAGGTCAACAGACTGTATTACACTGTACTGAAAGTGTAACTGATAGCAAAAGCTCTGCTTCACAAATGTCAGCTGTGGTGGGTGAAAGACAGAAGTGCTGGAGGGGGCCCAAATACCAAAAAGCCTAAGGGCCTGGCCATGGGTTAATACGGCCCTAGGTCAAAACGTATTTTGCTGAAGGGTAGTGCAGTGTTACTACAGAGCATTCATAGTGTAGTCACAAAGGTTTCCTGAATTATAATGTAAGTGCAATAGGTAGAGAGCGTCAGTGCTCATGAACAATGCAGGTTCTGATAAAATAGATATGAAAAAAGGCTTGTCATGAAACGAGTATTGTGAATCATTTCTTAGAAGCAGCCTTAAAGTGGGCTTTTAGATAATCTGTTGTAAACCAGGTTTACATGTTGACATGTATGAGTCTTTAATTTGCTAAAAAGATGTAGAATTTACCTTTAAGCAGTATGCAGAGTTTCTATCACAATTCATTTTGTAATACTCTTGTCTATACATAGTATGGCGCTTGAGTCTCAGTTGGCAATAGAGCAAGAAAGAGCAAGTAACTGCACCTGGAACAATGATGCCAAAAGATGGGGGAGCTGGAACTATACCCGGGCTTGCTATAGGGCCTGGTTGGGGACCTGAGTCCACTGTTCACTACAACAGAGCATACTTACCTTCATCCAGGAAGTGGGTCCCTCCACCACAGTTGGCGTCATCTTCCCAGTAACATCTTTGGGAAGATGGGGCCCCACCAGTGGCGTAACTAGATACATGTGGGCCCAATAGCAAAAGTTTGTAAGGGCCCCTATTCATCAACTAATGCTAAAAAAATGTATATAGCACATGATACTTTGACAGGCAAAGTGGGCCCCTCTCAGCTATGGGCCCCATAGCAGCTGCACCCCTTGTACCTATGGTAGTTACACCCTTGGGCCCCACATTGAAAGCAAAATACATCTCTTAAACAAATTATTCCACACAATTGTAACCCATATACACATTATGCAACACAGTATTATACCTTAAGCACATTATACCACACAGAAATAATCCATATGCATATTACTCCACACAGTAGTGACTCTTCTTCAGTTTATGCCACACAGTAGTACATTTTATACACATTACGTTACACAAAAGTATCCCTTATGCATATTATGCCACACAGTAGTACACCTTTTACACTTTAATATGCACAGTAGTAACCCTTGAACACATTATGCAATGCACTACTGCTCCTTACACATTCTGTCACACATTTGAAGTACCATTACACATTATGACTTTACAGTAGTAATGCCCCTTATCTATTAGAGTAGTAGTGCCCATTGCATAGTATGCCCATTATGTGCAGTGTATTTAGCACTAGACATCTGTCCTACCTTCTCTCCTCCAGCTGAAAGCTACAGATGTAGCCCCTGCGATCCTTGGCCGGGGCTCTCTAGACCCTCCCCGCTGGCGAGCGGCAGGGGCTACACTGAACTGGGATGCACGTGCGTCTCACACGCATGCGCGTCCCAGTCTCTCGGCGGGGATGCTGCGTGTCCCTGCCAGTCTCCGCTTCAGGGAGATGGGAAGGGTTAGGGGGGGCGCTCGGGGCGGTGAGGGGTACCTGTGGCGATCGCAGGGGAGGCGGCGGGGACTGGAGGCAGGCTCTGTTGCCAGGGGGCGTGCAAGCGTCTCGTGGGGATGGCATGATGGCGGGGCTGGCGTTAGATGCGTATTACTTCACATGTAATTCGCGGCCGCTCGCCACGCTTTGGGCTCGGTGGCTCGCTGCACTTGCCACGCTATATAAAATCAACTCCACGCCGACGTGGATAGTGGGGGTATGAAAAGGTTGGAGGACGCGTACCGCCGCCCCTCATGGGCTCGCTGCGCTCGCCAAGCTTTGGGTTGGCGTTGATAGTGGGGTGGCGTTAACAATGGGGGGCATTTAGCCATCAGGGTGGGTATACAATAAAAATGGGGTCTGGGGGGCCATTTCACATATGAAACAGGCATCTGGGTGCCTGTACATATAAAAATCGTGTCATATCGCATCGCATGCAATATGATTGTATGCGATGCGATACAACGCGATTTTAAGGTGCGATGAAAAAAATCGGGCGCCCAGATAATACATAAGTACCAAACCGATTACTGGGTTACCGCGACCGTGGGTATTGCCAGAAAAACCTGGCGATACCCCATAGAAGTCTATGGGCTTATTATCATGATCCCGCCCCCCGTATTGACCCACGCCTCACCTGTGTCCGGGCAGCCTCCTGCTGTGCTGTGACTGTCACGACCACCATTGCAGCTACCCGTGCTAGCTGTGCTGTTCCAGCCCTGCAGACCTCTGACGCTATGCCCTCTGCCCTGGCGCTCACCTCCGCTGCTGATGCCAACGCCGACCTGCTACATTCTGTCATTCCGCCATGATGGTGTCCGCGTTCTTCTAGGCCTCAGGCTGAGAAGCACCGGCCACAGCGCCTCCGCGTACTATTCTCCGCCGGCTGGCTTCTGTCGCCACAACGGGCGGCGGCCATCTTGTTGGTGTCCACAACCTATACTGCACGGCTCCAGCTGTGATGTCACTCTTGCGGCCAATCATCATTCAGCTCAGCACTTAAATACTGACTAGCCAGGCCAGACCGGCAGTCAGTACAATGTTGTCCACCAGATAGCATCTTTGTGCATCCCTGACAATTCCTGCAGTATCCGCTGCAGGCTGACTCCTCTAACTTCTGGGTGAAGTCTATTGTGATCATTACTGCTGGTTGTCCACTGCTCAAGCCATATCCTCCCACGGAACTCCTCCGCCGCCATTTAGGATAAGGACAAGGTTAAACACCCCAAAGGTGTCATCTTCCTCCTGCAATCCTGACGCTAATATGCGTGGCCAGTATCCCTGGTATTCTGGCAGCTACGACCTCAATCAGCAAGAACAACTATTGGACTTAATATTATTTCCATTCCTTCTTGTTATCATTCAATCATCCAATCTTTCAACCATCCAATCATCCAACCATCCAATCTTCCAATCATCCAATCATCTTCAAGCTTCTTCAATAAATATTATCATTATTGTCTTCTTTGTCATTCAACCAATATCTACAGTTATTTCATTGTGCCATCATCCATATCTTTGTAGCGCAGTAGCTTCATTAAAAAAGGTTTAATTTTATTCAATTGCTTCACTCCATTCTGTCGTTCATGCAACAGCCCTACATTAAAGCACCCAGCCTCCGTTACTCGCTGTCTGGTGCTTCAACAAGCTCACGAAACGTGACAGTGACCAGTGACCTCCTCATCCCTAGCCCTGTACTACCACTTCCGGGTGCAGGGTAGAGGAGTCGGTGGAGTCCTTGGCCCTGTAGGAGCACCAGCTGGAGACAAGAGGAGGGAGGAGCCACCAGAGACCCACTGCCACGTCACCAGCTGCATCGCAAAGGGCAGCTCATAACACTGTCCTTTGTAAAAATAATCACATATGTTGGGGCAGTACGGATGATGTAATGGCTCACAACATGGAGGTCATGGGTTCGATTCCCACCATGGCTCTAACTGTGCAGAGTTTGTATATTCTCCCCGCACTTGCGTGGGTTTACTCCGGGTACACCGCTTTCCTCCCACAATCCAAAAATATACTGGTAGGTTAATTGGCTCCCAACAAATTAACCCTAGAATGCCTGTGTGTGCGTGTACATGTAGTAGGGAATATAGATTGTAAGCTCCACTGGGGCAGGGACTGATGTGAATGTTCAAAATATTCTCTGTAAAGCGCTGTGGAATATGTATGTGATATACAAGAAACTGTTAATAAATAAAATAATTAATATGTTAGTGCATATGTGATTATTATCTATGTGGTAGCTGGTGATGTGCAGCGGAAAAGGACTGCAGATATTAGTGCATCCTGCCCTTTGGGCCTTATTCTAGTTCACTCTTTCTGACAAAATCCTTCTTAGATGGACAAAACCATGTGCACCGCAGGTGGGGCAGATGTTACTTGTGCAGAGAGAATTAGATTTGGGTGGGGTTTTACGTCAAAGTGAGATCTATATTGCAGTGTAAAAATAAAGCAGTCAGTATTTACCCTGCACAGAATCAAAATAACTCACCCAAATCGAATTCTCTCTGCACATTTTACATCTGCCCCCCTGCAGTGCACATGGTTTTGTCCATCTAAGAAGGAAAATAAAGAGAGAATTAGAATAAGGCCCTTTGGGGCAGATTTATTAAGCTTGGAGAAGAGATAAACTGGAGATAAAGCAGAGAAAAGGTAAAAGGAGATAAAGCACCAGCCAATCAACTCTCAACTGTCTTTTTTAAACACAGCTGATTGGCTGGTGCTTTATCTCCTTTTACCTTTTCACCGCTTTATCTCCAGTTTATCTCTTCTCCAAGCATAATAAATCTGCCCCTTTGTCTTTAATCGTGGATGTCATGATGTGATTTGTGAATATTTTCATTAATAACATATACAGGCTTAGGCTAAGAGAACATGCTAGTGCTGCAATACAACTTGCTGTGCTGTCAATCAGGTTTTTTTTTTTGCTGTGTACTGCCGGGCACGCTCCCATGATTCTACAATGCAGTGATGGATGCAGACCAGTGATTGTGGCAGAATGCAGCTGGGTTCTGGTCTCTGCACAGTCTCTGACTGTGTAGCCCAGTAATTATAAAGCTGGACAGCTTTATTATTATACTGCAATTCAGATGTGAATTTGGACACACCCAGAGGAGGTTCCAGAGATGTGGCTTCATCACAGTACAAAATCAAATATCGGAGACACAGCATCTGCCATACAGACTAAATGGCAGTGGGTGTGGCTCCAGCATTTAAATTTTAAGTAGCTGCCACTTGACATAACCCTATCAAATCTAACTCTCTCATTTTAAACCTGTCCTATCTGCAGTAGAACATGGATTTGCCATGGTCTACAGTTATTTGCTCTTGCTTACTGTATTCCTGTCTCAGAAGCAAGTGCTCATTCAGCAAGTGCTCATCCTGCTTTCACATGTATCATTGTTATCTTGTCAATTTCCTTCTAACATTATTAGCTTTAAATCTTTATTTTTATGTTACCATTTCTGAAACATGTTTCATAATTAGCAACAATTCACAATACATGTGTAGCCAATCAACAAGGTTAGCAGAACACTGGGCTCAACAAAGGAATAGCATTTCAAGGACAGGGTGATTTGTTTCTCTGTTTTAGAACTAACCTATGGGGGGGTCATTATAATGAATTCGAATGAGGTCGAAATTTGGCCCCATTCCGATGTTTGGGGGTCTGTGCATATGCATGTTCTTTTGTTCGCAATGTGCAGCTCCCCTTTGCTAATGGCTTCAGTGACTTGCATAGTTGCTGAGCCATTCGTAAGGTTCAGGGCAGGATGGGGGACTGGGATGATGGTGGTGGGGACGGGGGATGGTCCTAGGAGTGCTCAGCGTTTTATGGGCTTCCCCTTGAAAACACTGGGAGTTCCCATGGCTACATGGGTGGCCCGATGTGTGCCGGGGCTAATGGCTGATGTCATAAGATGCCCGCCCTGTCTTTGTTCCGGCACACGCAAATAAAAGTCAGTCTCCACTGACTTTTATTTGCGAACCCATTGAGAAATCATTTGACCTTTGAATTATTTCTCCATCAGAGGTGGCATGCAAGGGGATGTGTTTTTTTAACCCATTCCCTCGCATGGTTGAGAGATGAAACAGTGATGGGTGAGGGGGGTGTGGATTTTCGACACTCTGTAAGCTGCAATCAGGGCTTAAAGTGTGGGGAAACTTGGGGGAACTGAGTTCCACCACCTCTTATGGTAGGGGGAACTAATTGTACTTAAAATCTAATCAAATTAAATATTTTGTATTGTCACTACAAAATAAATGCATAAGTGAAATTCTATAAAAAAAAAAAGAAGGAAATACAGATCACATACTATAATTTAGACTTGAAACAACAGAAGGAAAAAATCTGTTACGCAGCCGACTAGTACGGCAACCTAATCATCTATAACGTTTTCCAGAGGGTAACAGGGAGAAAAGAGAATGACAAGGGTGGCTAGAATCTAAAATAATTCTATTAGCCTTAATTTTACTCCTTTTGGAAAAATATCTGCCATTCTAGGCAAGGGTTGGCCAATGATTTTTTTCTGCAGCCTTAACTACTCTGTCTAAGGAACCACGGTCAGAACACTTGGGATTCCCATACCATACTGTGATAGCATAGGCTAATAAGCTCTCAATTATAATTACACAGCAGTAGAAATTCACAAGTATTGGCCTAGATAACTAGGCCAATTCCCGACTGCCAACCGCCTTCCAGAACACTGCACCCCCGCGCTCGCTCTGACCCCCGCTCCCCTCTGGGGGGTGGGGTCAATTTCAGAGCGGCACTACCCGCGCTCTGGGGGGCTGTCGGTGGTTGCCGCATGGGGATTGCCGGGGGTTGCTGCACTGACCACGCCTCACAGTGCCGCACAAGAATTGCCTGGAGTTGCCGCTGATGACCACGGCGCGGGGGTAGGGGGGTATGTTTTGTATCACACACCTGCTCCCCGCTCCTACACCCTGCGGTGCTCATGCCATCCTTGGCAGCTTTCTACGGCACCTGTTCTCCTTGGCGGCTCAGAACCACCCTCCAGTGGCCGGCGCCCTAGGCAAATGCCTAAAGCTGCCTAGTGGTGGCACCGGCCCTGAATAACCCTCCACCTCTTCACCATTTAAAAATAGCGGTCTAATGGTGGATTTCCTAGATCTCCTAAAATCTATAACCACCTCTTTTGTTTTTTTACTATTTAAAAGTAAGTTATTAGCATCTCCCCATTTTATCAGTTGCTGCACCTCCGTTCTATAACCGTCCTCTTCCCCACCCCTAATCAAACCCACAGCCCTGCACAGTATTGTTGGCAGGGAATACGAGTTCCAGCCCTGGCTGCGATCGTCACAGCTGACCGAGTAAACCAGAATCAGGCCCACAGGCCTGTTTTTTTTCCATAGCCAAAAGTGAATTGACTAGATGGAAGGTAGGCAGATGCGTCTGGGACAGTAGGTAAGTATGTAGGAACTACAACTAACATAAATAAAGCGGATATTGTATTGTACAGCTGGTCAATACTGTAGTTCTTCTTAACCCCTTTAAGGCTAAACTGTTTTATACTTGTATGACCACACGTACAGTATTTTAATGGTTTTGCTACACTCCCCTCTGGTGTACTGTTGTAGTTATACTCAATAATTTGTAACATTGAATCAGCTCATAACTGCCATGCTACATGCTGGGTTTGAAAAAATACAGTTAGGAGCAGATCTGGCCCCAATTTAGGAGCAGTAATTTTTCATGCATCTGCTTCAAGTCAGAGGCTTGCTGCGAG
Organism: Crinia signifera; assembly: GCF_055691185.1. NCBI lineage: Eukaryota > Metazoa > Chordata > Amphibia > Anura > Myobatrachidae > Crinia > Crinia signifera. The sequence goes on along the minus strand of NC_139222.1, from coordinate 112,604,873 downwards.
GACACCGGGGAACATTATATGCGAACTCTGTATAACATTGACTTGCTATTATTATAGAAGGACACAGCCAGGCTTACAATATCAAAGCCCTTTTTTAGTTTTACAGTATACAATCGTAGTAACCCAGTATTGATAAATAAAAAACGATTCACAGTGACTCTCAAACATGCTCTGTGGTAATAGTGAATTGGAATGACAATAGAAACGAGGGAACTAATTGCTTTATGAAATGTCTCCTATGAGATTAGTTCTGAATAAATATGGAACAAGAACAAAATGAACAATAACCATTATTTTACATTCTGGTCTCTTGTGAATAGAAAGATACAAAATATTGCAATTACTAAATTATTCACATTCTCTGGTGGCACTTCACTTCTCACACTGGTTTTGGGGGGATGAGCTGGTATATATACTATCTCCCCCCTAGATGGCACTATTGCATTTGTAGCCATATAGCAGGATGAACCTGCCACACAATGCATGGACAGTTCATTTGCAATAAATACTGTACCTACATACCACAAACACAGTGAAACATTTATAACAAGTGCGTCATTGCTCAGAATAGTCTCATTCACCGCTCATAATGGAGTTCGGATATACAAATGTAGATAGCTAATCATAGAGTCATAAGTAAAAAGGTGCGATTTAAGGAATGTTTTAAAATCGCACTAAATTGCATGCAAGAAAATCGCACATTTTTCTAAAAACTCACAAATGTAATAGGGCGCTTTTTTTAGACAATATCGGAATTCGCATGCGATTTAGTGCGATTTTTAGTAAAGAAAAGTACGAATTTTAGTAAAGAAAATGTGCAATTTTTATGATATATATATATATATATATATAAATAAATATATATGGTATAGCGGATCGACAGTCTCTAAAGTCTCTAAACCCACCTAATTAGACGCCTAAACATAGTTGACCGCGTCTAGACTGACAGTAACGGAAGTTAAACGCCAGTGTTAGAGCGACGGGAGTGTGATGGATGGTCACATGATTCCGGGGCCTGTATCCAAAATACTGGGGACCCCCAGTATTTTTATCCACATTTTTATCCCCCCAATTTTTGGAACCAGGTCCAGCTCAATGACCCTGGGGAAGGTTATGATTAGCCATTTTTTTTTATTTAAACTTTTACACAATGTTTAAGACAGAACCATGCACAGATCTCAATGATCTGTGCATGGTTCTATCAAATTAGCCAGTAAGAACCTGGTTTATTTTTTTTTTAAAGATTTTTGGTAACAATTACCAAAAATCACACCCTATTATATCTACTAGTTGTATACTTTATAATGGGAAAACATCTGGATGCGAGTTGAAGTGTGAAAAAAAGACGACAAAAAGTGTGATTTTTACCGTAATTTACATGCGATTTAATGTGCGATATCCGGAAAACATGTGAATTTGACCATTTTTAGCGAAGAATTTGCAAAAGTCTAGAATACCCAATCTATCAAATCTCGCCCCTGGAGTTTTTCTTTTTAAATTCTAAAAGTAAACTCATGTCGACCATGTGACCATTGACCACTCTTCTGTCGCTCTAACACTGGCATCTAACTTCCGTTACTGTCAAGCTAGACACACTGACAAGCTAGACACACTCAACTATCTTTAGGCATAGATGGGTTTGACTAAGCGTAGTCGACCCTAACATGGTCAATATAGACAATGCAGATCCATCCACCAGACACCCTTTTCCCTAGGCCTAGAATGCTGTTAAGATGAGCTGACCATAGGAGCAACAAGTGTGGATACTTACAAACCATTAAAGCATAGCGAAAGAATGGAAATGTGGTGTGACAGTTTTAACAGTACAGATGTATTCTCAAATGCGCCTGGCAGCAAGAGTCTTTTACACTTGCATCTTTTGCACCTAGTCACACAAATTAAACAAAGATGCAAATGAGACTAAATGAGTCCATGGCCCTTATTCTGATCGGTGCGTACTTTCCCGAATTCTTACATAGCGGTCCGCACGCCACGCTGTGCGGACATCGTCCGTAGAAACGCCCACCGAGCCTCCGCATTCGGACAGACTCACTGTTTAAGAAGAGGGCGTGTTTACGGATGACATACAAACCTTGCGTGTGCGGTCGACACGCACAGATTTGGCACGGTCTTACAGCGTAAGCACGGTCTTACCGCGTCAGAACGGACGGGAACCTGGCCGTACGCACCAATGCGGTGTATTTACCCACAAATAACCACTCTTATCAGAACACCCAAATCTGTAACATGACCCACTTATGCAATTAGGCAACCTCATTCAAAAGGGATTGTTTTTAATGGTCATCTATTATTTATCTAATTGATAATTTAACACTTTACTACCACTTTACATTAACCCTTTCATCATGCTAAGTTCACCACATTCTTTGTATGCATATTACATCATCAATTATTCTTCACCTGCAAACACACACATACAAATCAACACACTATGTACATCTTTACATTACCCTTCACTTTCAGCCACTTTTATGCACTAAACCCATCTATATATACTTTATATCCCTTTTGCACCTTACATAAATAAACACCACTATTTATACTTATATTTATACTTATACTGTAAAATTATACAATAACACACAGACCACTTCTAACTTTAACTGGAAAAATGTATTAACATGTTACAAAAGTAAAAAAAAAGGTCTTCACACCAGGAGGTCGCACACACATTCTTGACCTCTTCTGCCATGTGCAGAAGGTGCTGGCGCAGTCTGAGGAGGGCCCCTCTCAACCCCTCGCCTTCTTGCCTCTGGTCATCTGTTAAAGGGGGATCAACATTAATTATGCTAATCAGGTAGACCTTGTACAGTCAATCCTAAGTACCTAACAGAGTGTAACAGGGGCCTGACATACTATATAAGGAGGGGCAGAGCTCATTTGGGAGCTTGCTCATTGAGAGGGAAGCTTGCATACTAAAGTGAAGCTTGATTACTTAAGTGACTTGTGAGTTGGAAACTGAAGCAGGTGAGTTATCTTGCATTCTGTCTGTCTTGTATTCTTTATCTGTCTTTCTATATAGAGACTGTAATTTTGAGGGAGAAATCTGAGTGTGATTTTGGTTGTGCCTGTATCTGTATAGTGTATTGTTACTAGGTGTGAACAGATACTAGGAGGAGGAGCTAAATCTAGGTGTCAAGGAAGATTAGGGGGAGGAGCTGAGTGTAACAGGGGCCTGACATACTATATAAGGAGGGGCAGAGCTCATTTGGGAGCTTGCTCATTGAGAGGGAAGCTTGCATACTAAAGTGAAGCTTGATTACTTAAGTGACTTGTGAGTTGGAAACTGAAGCAGGTGAGTTATAATACTGAAAAAGGTGAGTTTGAACACAGTCTAAATTTTCATATTCTGTTTTATTGTAATATATTCATCTTCTTTCTATCCTATTGTAACCTGTTGCTCAATTTTGACATTTAATTCATTTTATCTATATTTTTCCAACATTGTATTTCACTTTACTCATTCACTATTATTTTCTCTTATCTTTGCCACACATTTATTGCACTCTGTTTCCCTCTTCACGCCTGCTCACATTTGCCTCACTTCTGACCTTCTCTGTTCCCTTCATCCTCTCACTTGTTGTTGTTTCATACTTAATTGGATTACTCAATCAACCTGATTTTACCCACTTGTCTCCTCTCTGACAGAAGTTCCTTGCCTGTTACTTTCTCTCTCACTCTGTTTTCTACCACATCCTCGCAAATCTACTTCAGACGCTGTCTGTCCTCCCAAATCCCTCTGTCTGCTTTCACTAACCTACCCTCTCACCTTCGGTTCCTCATGGCTGTTAATCTCTCAACTTCACTTTCTCCAACTGCTCCTCCCCCTCCCATCCCATACCTATCCTGACCACTCGCCCCCGCACCCCCACCCTCCCAATGACCCCCCCTCGCTTCTGCAATCCCAAAAACCTTATCCACATAAATACACAGCCCACCCCCCCTCTTTCCTGTGCACTATGGAACGCCAGATCCATCTGCAACAAACTCCCTGCCATCCATGACCTATTCATCTCTAGAGCATTCCACCTCCTTGCTATCACCGAGACCTGGCTCTCCACCTCTGATTCTGTCTCTCCAGCTGCTCTCTCCCACGGTGGCCTCTCTTTCTCTTACACTCCCAGGCCTGACGGTTGCCAAGGTGGCGGTGTGGGTATTCTCCTCTCAGCCTCATGCACCCACAGTATCATTCACCCTGAACCCTCTCTCCTTTTCTCCTCCTTTGAGTCTCACTCTATTCGTCTATACTACCCCTACCACCTCCGTGTCGCTGCAATCTACCGCCCCCCTGGCCCTATCTCCCAATTTCTTGACAACTTCGCCGCCTGGCTTCCACACTTCCTCTCCTCTGACCTGCCATCTGTCATTCTTGGTGACTTTAACATCCCCTTGGATAACCCCGCTGATCCTGGCACCTCCAAACTCCTCTCTCTCTGCTCCTCTCTTGGCCTATCTCAGTGGACTACCTCTCCCACCCACATCCAAGGACACTCCCTCGATCTCGTCTTCTCTCGCTCTTGTTCCCTTACTGACTACACTATCTCGGCTTTTCCTCTTTCTGACCATCACCTCATCTCCTTCTCCCTCACTGCTTCCCCCTCTCCCACCCCCCCTCCCATGCGCATTGTCTCACGGCATAACGTCAACACACTTGATCTTGCTGCCTTCTCAAACATGCTGTGTCCACTTCTCGCCCCAATCGCCCTCATGTCCTGCCCGAACCTCGCTGCCTCCCTCTATAATGACACCCTATCTTCGGCATTGGACTCTGCCTGCCCTCCCTCCTCTATCCCCCTTCGATGCTCCAACCCCCAACCGTGGCACTCGCCTATCACCCGATTCCTTAAAAAGTGCTCTCGCACTGCTGAGCGCTTCTGGAAGAAATCACGCTCCCTTGCGGATTATCTCCATTTCAAATTTATTCTTTCCTCCTTCAGCTCTGCCCTTGCTCTGGCCAAGGAATCCTACTTTAAGTCCCTCATCCTTTCCCAATCATCCAATCCCCGCAGGCTCTTCGCCACCTTAAACTCCTTGCTCCCCCCCCCCTCCTCCAGCTCTTCCGTCCTCCATCGTAGCCGCTGATTTTGCTACCTACTTTTCAACCAAAATCTCCTCTCTCAGGACTGCCATCACTGCTGCCATGACCTCACCCTCTCCCTCCTCCCCTCCTACATCTCCACTCCCCTCCTTCCAACCCCTGTCCTCATTTTACCCCACCACTGCTGCTGAAGTCCACTCTATCCTTCAATCCGCTTCTCCCTCCACCTGCCCGCTCGATCCTATCCCCTCCAATATTATCCGTCGTCTCAGTCCGTCAGTCTGCTCTCACCTGGCTCACCTCTTTAATCTTTCCCTATCCTCTGGGATCTTCCCTTCCTCCTTCAAACACGCTCTTGTCTCCCCAATTCTCAAAAAAACAAATGCTCCTGTCCAAGGTCTCCGAATGCCTCACGGCCATCTCAGCCTGGATGACCCAACGCTTCCTGAAACTAAACATGGCTAAAACTGAACTTCTAATCTTCCATCCCCCGAACATCCCCTCTTCTCCCACTATCTCCATCAGCATTGGTGAAACCGAGATCACGTCCACCGACCAAACGCGCTGCCTCGGTGTCATCATTGACTCCTCCCTCTCTTTCACCCCCCACATTCGTGCTCTCTCACAGTCTTGCCGCTTTCACCTACGCAACATCTCACGCATCAGACCATTCCGCTCCACTGACGCGACCAAAATTCTCATTCACTGTCTTGTCATCTCCCGCCTTGACTACTGCAACATCCTTCTCTCTGGGCTACCCCTCACCCGCCTCGCACCTCTCCAATCCATTCTTAACGCTGCTGCTAGGCTCATCTTCCTCTCCCGCCGCTCTACCTCCGCCTCCCCCCTCTGTCTATCTCTTCACTGGCTCCCCATTCCTTTCCGGGTTCTCTTTAAACTCCTCACCACCACCTACAAGGGTCTCTCCTCCTCCACAGCTCCCTACCTCTCTTCACTGATCTCTATCCACACTCCCTCCCGTCCTCTTCGCTCCATCGCTGACCGCCGACTGACCTCTCACCTAATCACCTCCTCCCACTCCCGTGTCCAAGATTTCTCTCGCGCTGCCCCCCTGCACTGGAACAACCTCCCGCCACCCATCAGGCTATCTGATTCCCTTACCTCCTTCAAGCGCTCCCTCAAAACCCACTTTTTTCGACTAGCCTATCCCTCCTCCTAACCTCTTTTGATCCTCCTATCCTGCCTCCGTTCCCCTCCGTTCCTACTTATCCTATGGTATTTCGTTCGTCCACCCACCTATTTTTAGTATGTTAACTCTTATGAGCAGGGCCCTCCTTCCTCACGTACTCACCCTACCTCATTACCTCACCTGTGCTCCTGTCCTGTTCTTCCCTTCCTCTACTTCATCTTCAGTCTCCTTGACAATTTTGACACCTACTTCAGAACTGATGCTGATTTTAGTTCTACCAGCTATACCCCTATTTATACTGTATCTTTCAACACACCCTGTACGTTACCTTGTAATTTGTTTTTTTTGGTTTGCTATGTACGGCGCTGCGGACACTTTGCGGCGCCTTATAAATAAACGTACTACTACTACTACTACTACCTACAGCATGATAAATCATACATACAAACGATTACATAGGCAATACTGTTTGTAATGGTAAAAATTAAAATGGGCCCACACACACACACTGGCTTACACTACTGAATATGTGACTGATAAAAATCTCCTGCCTTAACACTCACCAATCTACTAGAAAGCTACATCCAATACAACATGCCACATTTTGCCATACATATATACCTGCATGTCACTGCTTAATAGCTAAACTGCATGATAGATAGATACCTAGATGGATACATAGATGGATGGATGGATACATAGATGGATGGATAGATACATGGATGGATGGATGGATGGATGGATAGATACATGGATGGATGGATGGATGGATGGATACCACATTTAAAGGCTAGCCTCTACCCCTTACTTCTGGAATCATTGTCACATTGCCAGATAGGTGAAACTGCTGCACTAATCTGCTTCCTTACACCAAACAATTTCTAAAGTCAATGTATCCTACAAAATAGCTTTGCAAAATACATGGCAACAACACGGGCCAACTGGCTAGAGGGGGGCCCAGGGGAACTGGCCACTTGGGACTCCATTATAAATCACGCCTGACCATACTCCATTGATGTTTTATTTCTGCTAGTATAGAAAGGCCCTCCATAAATAAACACGCATCACCTACGTGAGCCTCCAGATTCCACGTTTTTTGCTTGGGCCTATAACCCCTAAGTGTGTCTGTTGTAACCCACTTTTGTTTATTAATTATTAATAGAGTAAAACACACTAGATTCACCAGTGGTACCTAACAAATAGTACTACCACCAATTATTAATGATGCCTTATGTTTACCTACCTATTACTTCTTCCTCCACCACCTCACATGCCTCCTCCACGTCCAATCCCTCCGAGGCCACCTCCTCCGAGGCCACTTCTTCTGTGGCGTCCTCCTCCGCCACTTCTTGCGCGGCCTCCTCCCCCACCACTACTTCTGTGGCCTCCTTCTCCGCCACTACTTCTGTGGCCTCCTCCTCCGCCACTACTTCTGTGGCCTCCTCCTCCGCCACTTCTTCTGTGGCCTCCTCCTCCGCCACTTCTTCAGGAGCCTCCTCCTCCTGGCCCTGCTTACGGGCCCCTTTAGCACGGTCACGTGCTGTAAGGAAAATCAAAATGCAGAGTGTTAAATAAGGCACATGATTTGTTCATTCATCATGCATCCCAAAAAATGACATATTACACCCACATTACAGCATGTCAAACATGAAGTACCACACAAATAGTGTATGCCATGTTTAACTCATGATCAACCAGGTTACCTTATTGCCAAAAAAAAAGTCATGGAAGCATTAATGTACAATTGGCCATTTAATGTGTAAACACTTACATCGTGCAATGCTGGTCCTTATTTGCTGGAGCTTTTCTGGCTCCCGGCGCCTCAGATCAGACCATCGCCGTTCCAGCTGGGCGTTGGTCCTGCGCACCTGGGTGCGCGCGAATATGCGCCTGCAGGCAGCGGCATACGCCTGGCGCTTCTGGCGGTTTCTTATGAAGGGCCCCGCACGCCCCAGCCTGGTCTCCATAACGGAGACCAGTGCCCTCAGCTCCGCGGCAGAGAAGGGTGCTGCTCTACCATAGGCCGCCATCTTAGCAATGGCACAATTCAAGCAATCATGTCTTGTAATTGGTTGTTCAGTGTGATATTTGGTATTAACTTTATTGTTCATTTTGTCATTAACAGCGTGTATGCGCCACATCAGACGGCTAACCCATTGCATCGCCAAACAACACTTGCTGTACCTTTGCATAGTTGAGCAGACCATGCCATTACTTAGTATCTCCTAAACAGACAGGGTGAAAGAAGTTTGCAACCCATTATATATAATCTATTACATTCACCAAACATGGGTGAAAACAACAGGTGAAATAGTCTGCATCACTAGCCATTTACACCTAACTCTACAAGGTACTAAACAGCTTTATTATAGTGAAAGCTATACAGCAGAAACATAGCAAATAGTGCAAGACCTTTTCCCAATATTAGGCCATGGTGCCATGTGTACACTTACCTTCTACTGGCCCACACTAGAGATGTGGAATGAAATGTAGCTAGCATCAAGCTAGTATTTGGACACCTTTCCCATGTGATTTGGATGCAAGCACTGATTACTATTGCCTGAGTGGTGGACTGGATTTACATATGGAATGGTTAGTGTCATTTGTACTACATACCAAACAAGTGCACAGTACAAATGTACATTCACATATACATTTCATGTCTGACCACAGTTTTAGTTGGTCATGGGTGTACAAATCTGCAATTAGCTACTAAATCAGACTTACTAAGTTTGCCAGGTTTTTTATTTTTTATTTTCCGCAGGTAGGGGCGTGGCCCATGCGCCGCACGGTCTACGCTGCCGTACGGAACGCTGCCGTATGGAACGCTGCCGTACGGAACGCAGGGTGTCACTGATGTACGCCAATTACAGAAATAGGATATAAAGGTGTGCTAGAAAACTGCAATGTTGTTGCAAACATGGCTGGCTCACAATCTGAGGAAGAGCAGGTGTGCCAGGACCTGTTTTCCCGCATGGACTCCAACACCAGCTATGTCCCCCTCAACCAAGACCAGCCAGTGGGAGAAGAGCAGCCAGCTGGGCCATCTACATCAGGCCAATCGGCAGCTGGCCCATCTTCAGGCTCAGCAGAATCATTGGGAACACACCAGGTGGCTTCCCAACAGAGTAGCCTGGCCAGCACTTCAAGTACAGCGACAGGTGGCCATGACCGTGGCCGTGGGCGTGGCCGAAAGAGGCCAACAGAGGAACCAAGCAGCAGAAACATGGCATTCGAAGCGCAGGAGCTTGCCATCCTGGTACCCCGCGCACGGGATTGGATCGAGTGTCCACAGGACAGGTTGACACACACAAGGAGATGGAAGATTTGGGAAGACATAACGGCTGAGATTAATGCGGTGGCTCCACAAGTTCGTGAGACAGAGCACGTTAAGAAGAGGCAAGTTCATGTGTGTTACATTTGAGCAGTACAAGACCAGTAATGTTTACATTAGATGTTAGATGGAGTTGGTCAATGGCCGGTCACGTTGCTTGAAGCCACAGACATGTTTGCCATGTCATTTAATCGATAGTTATTGTAGGGTGAGTGTGAATGTATCTTCTAAGGGTTGGTTTTATATTTTAATAGAATGGAAGTTGTGTGTAATGAAGCACATGTTGTAATCTGTTGCAGATTGCAATGGGTGCTACAGCAAACATGAGGAGTGACATGTATTAATATGTAAACTTTGATTGCAGGTGGCACGACTTCAAAACCAACCTCAAGAAGAAATTGACCCAGCGGTGGGAACACAGCCACACCTCTGGGGCTGGCCCTATGCCAGGCCGGCTGAAGCTCACCCCCCTGGAGGAGATGACAGAATGCTGCATTGCAGTAGAGGAGGTCCGGGGGGTGAGCACCATCGATAGCGAGGCCCCAGCGGAAGTCTTTGCTGCTTTTCTTGAAGGTAATTATTTGCCATGCCATAAGTAGTTGGTCCTAATTTTGCATGGAATGTGTTGTAATTGTAATTTTTTCTTTCACCAGCATCCCCACCGCTTGGTCCAGAATCTCTTGAGGTTGAGGAGTCTGTGCCACCTGCCACCAGTGCCAGGCACTTGCAGCAGCAGCAGCCACCGGCCGAGGCCGAATACGACAGGTGGGTGCAGGTGCTTGCCCATATTCAGCAGCAGTGAGACTTGGCATCATAGCGGATGCGTAGGACCGAGGAGGTCATGCAGGGTTTGGTCAGCACCCAGCAGACTATCGCTGGGTGCCTGCAGGCTATGGATGCCACCCAGCAATCAATTGCTGCAAGCCTGCAGGTGCTGGCAGATCAAGCCCTGCGTCAAAATGACCTCCTCCTCCACCATAATGAGCTTATGGTGGAGCTAGTTTCCAGCAATAGGGTCCTAATGTCATCCGTTTCTGGTGCATTCCCACCAGCAGCACTCCCTGCTGGCAGAGGGGGAACACCATCCCTCACCAGCATCTGCTCCACCTGGGCCACCATCCGAACGTGGCCGTGGCCGAAGAGCTGCTGCACGTGGCAAGGAGCCTACCAGGGCCAAACTTGGCCGCAAATGAACTTGTGTCCGCATTAATCTCCACCTTTATGTCTTTCCAAATCTTTCATTGAGCTGTGTGTGTCAGCTTCCTGTGTCCAATCCCGTGCAGAGGGTACCCACATTTGCCCTCGTTTCGAATGTCATGTTTGGTTCCCCTGTTGGCCTCTTTCGGCTACCATTACTGTCTGCTGTACTTGAAGTGTTGGTGCTATACTTTTGTTGTGAAGCCACCTGATGTTTTCCTAATGATTCTGCTGTGGCTATGTATGTCACAAATTCATGTATTTATTATATATTATTTTTTAATATTCCTGCCATGGTACCTTTTAATTTGTTACGGTTTCCATTTTATTTAATAAGTTCTTGTAATAAATGTTTTTTTTTGGCCTCCAAATGTGTGGTTTAATTGATACATGTAGAAGTGACATGTCTATTTCAATTATTAATAGTAAGTTGTGTCCATTATTTGCAGTGTAAAAGTGTGTGAAAAGTGCAGCATATATGTGTGTGTTTAGTAATGTTCCATTTAAGCTGCAATGGTTCCAATTGAAGCAGTGACAAGCGTGTAATTAATGAGTAATGAGTAAAGGAGTGGATTGTATTGTGTTCAGCTGACATTGGTTGTACTGATTAGGCGTTCCGATTGCCTAGCGCATGAACGAGTGGTGTCCACAAAGCAATACTTGCTTATGGACACCGCATATTTCTAGCCTTTTTGTTCGCGTGCATTCGGTGTGCTGTCCGAATGCACGCCTACCAGAATAAGTGCACTCCCCCGTGTCCGCCCATGTTTCCGCCCAGTTTAGCCCACTTTGAAAGTACGCCCCTGTGTAGTTCCGAATGACGCCCATAATACGCCCATATTTCCTGAGTGATTGCGGTGCACATTTCTGTACGGTATTAGTGAGTACAAATACGGGGACCATGCGTGGCACATGCGCATAGCGTTCCCCACGCATGCGCAGACGGCTAAAAAACGCCATCCGAAAGTATTCGGAAATATACGCACCAACCAGAATAAGGCCCCATATGAGATAGCAGAATAATTTGAAATCTGGCACTTTTATATGTGTGTGCAAATGAGTCAGCATCTGTATATATGGTGTGAGCATTGTTTATAAGGGTTACCAATGTGCATCGTAATGTGAATAAGGGGTACTACTATTTGGTGAAATATGAATTAGGGACTACGTGTAATGTAATGAGAATAAGATTGTGTTACTGTGTGGCGTAATTTGTACTTATTGGTTATTATTGCATGTCAACCTTCCTAGGTTGTGAGCCCACTACCCTTTTTTGCCTTCAGTATGCACTGTTACTTTTGAGAGTGAGGGCACAAAATTTTAATTTGCATGAGGCGCTCAACACCTTAGTACTGGCACTGGCTCCACTATTTATGGGAGGAAGGGAGTTCCACCGCCTCTCCAGGACCTCTTTAAGCCATGGTGGCAGGTACCAATAATTGTATCACTTTATTTGTGAATTGCTCTTGTAATGTAAATGTTTGGAGAGATATTGTGAAAATTACCATAGAAATGTTTAAATCGAAAAGCTTAAACAATAATTTTGAACTTTATTTAGAAAAACAGTCGTAAACATTTCTGTTTTGAAGAACACCTTTTTACCTCTCTGTTGGGAATGATGGAACCCATGTCAGTCAGATGCACAGGACATCAAGAAACAGTCAGGAATGTACCCCATGACACAATACTAGTTACCTGAGTATCACACAGGCCCTCCAACAACTGCAATATTCTTCTTTACAGGAATGTATGCATGCCAGGTCTCCCTTAACCCCTTCCCGACATTTGACGTACATTTACGTCATGGTCGGGAAGCACTTCCCGACACATGGCGTAAATGTACGTCATGGATTTAAACTGTCACCGCGTCTATAGACGCGGTGACAGTTTCAACATGTCTGCTGTCCCTGACAGCAGACATGTCCGTGCATGCCCCGGGGGGGCTGCGATGCCGCCCCCCCGTCGGCGATCGCTGTGATTGGCTGTTCAGTGTGAACAGCCATTCACAGCGTTTTCCTGTGTCACCGGCGAATAACGTTCGCCGGTGACACGGGATCAGAGGTGATTGGTGCTGTAAAGTACAGCACCAATCACCGCGGGGTGTAAGGGTGACACTGGTGTCACCCCACCTCACCCCGCCCGCCCCCAAAGGCCGTGATTGGTCCGTCGGACCGACGGACCAATCACAGCCAAGGAGGGAGATTTAAACTAACGGTGACTGCACTGCAGACGCCATTCCGGTCTGGAAAGCGTGCAGTGCGGTCACCGTACCCCCCTGCCGCCATACTGACCAGAAATACTTGCTGCAATACTTACCTGATCGCTGCTGATTGCTTCCTGGATCCTGTGCAATAATTGTGCCATACTGTGATATTGTGCTGCTGCACTGTATTAGTATTAGCTAGATAGATAGAGAGATAGATAGAGATAGATAGAGAGAGATAGAGAGAGATAGAGAGAGAGAGATAGAGAGAGATAGAGAGAGATAGAGAGAGATAGAGAGAGATAGAGAGAGAGATAGTGTCAGAGAGTGCTATATTTTGTGCTGCTGCAGTGTGATATAGTTATAGATAGAGAGAGAGAGATAGAGAGAGAGAGATAGAGAGAGAGGCCTACTGACAGAGTGCTATATTTTGTGCTGCTGCAGTGTGATAGTTATAGAGAGATAGAGAGAGATAGAGAGAGAGAGATAGAGAGAGATAGTGACAGATTGTGCTATATATTTTTTATATAACTGACTGCTGCCCCCTCCTTTTGTGCTGATCAGTATAAATTAACTGATCAGTAACTTTTTGGGGGCGCAGGTTTTTTTTTATATATAGATATACCTGTGAGTGCTGCTGCTGCAGTGTCATAGAGTGTTAGATAGTGTTAGATAGTGAGAGATAGAGAGATAGAGAGAGATAGTGATAGAGAGTGCTAAATTTTGTGTCTGCTGTCCCCGCCTTTTGTGCTGATCACTATATCTGAGGTGATCAGCAACTTTTTTGGGGGTACAGAGGTTTTTTTTTTTTTATATATACCTGTCAGTTGCACCAAAGGTTGTGCACCTGCTGCACCTCACTGGTAATCAGTGTCGCATCACTGATCACCTTTTTTTTTTGTGTGTGTGCTGTGGGGTATTTTTTTAATTTTTTTTTTTACACACACTGTGATTTTGTGGGTGTCCTGTGGCCGCTGTGCGCTGATCAGTGACGTACATCACTGATCATCTTTTTCGGCACAGGGTTGATCTATTTTTTTTTTTTTTTTGATCAAATTCCTGTTGCCTTTGAGCGCTGTTCAGTGACAGACGTTACTGACCAACATCTGTGCTCAATTTTTGGCGCAGGACCTTTTTTTTTTTTAACCCCTTCCTTTTTTTTTTTTTTAACCCCTTCATTTTTTTTTTTTTTTAACCCCTTCATTTTTTTTTTTTTTTATTGGTATAAAGCATTTTTTTTTTTTCTGCACCACATACACACTACACACTACATACCCCCCGGATTGAAATAAAGTTTGTGCCCCCCCCCTACACTATACACGTGTTGAAACATTTCACTACCGGTAACACAAAAATAAAAATGGCATCCCAAATGTCCTCCCAAATGTCCTCCCAAATGTCCTCCCAATCATCCAGGAGAATGTATTCAGTGGAGGAGGCATATGCCATGCTTGCTTCTGACTCTGACACAGGCAGTGATGCAAGCGGGGAATTTGAAGGATTTGCCTTAAGCTCCTCTTCCTCCTCTGCTGATGAGGGACCCCCTCAAAGACGCCCCCGTAGATCAGCTGAGATTCCCCCCCCAATAATTGATCTAGTATGGACCCCACCACCAGACAATTTTGAGCCCCAGGTTCCTGAGTTTTTGGGCATGCCAGGAATCCAATTTGATTCCACAGGTCTCAGAGAAATTGACTTTTTCAAATTATTTTTCTCTGATGATTTTATAAATTTAATGGTGGACCAAACTAATTTATATGCCCAGCAGTTTATTGCTCAAAACCCCACGTCATCATTTGCTAGGTGGACCCCTGTAGATGCAGTAGAGATGATGACGTTTTGGGGTCTGGTGTTTCATATGGGCATAGTAAAAAAGCCAGAAATTAGGCAATATTGGAGTACAGATGTTCTGTACAGTACTCCATTTTACCGTATGGCCATGCCCCGGACTCGATTTGAGACAATTCTTAAATTTATACATTACACCGATAATGCACAGTGCCCACCCAGAGATGATCCCACCTTTGACCGGCTATTCAAAGTCAGGCCGGTCATTGATCATTTCAGTGCCAAATTTGAAGAGGTGTACATCCCTGAAAAATGTATTTGTATCGACGAGTCCCTTATACATTTTAAAGGAAGGGTTAAATTCCGCCAGTACCTTCCCAATAAGAGGGCAAGGTATGGCATAAAAATGTATAAGCTGTGTGAAAGCACCTCAGGGTACACCCACAGGTTTAGGGTTTATGAAGGGAAGGATTCAAGAATTCAACCGCCAGAATGCCCCCCCTCCCTCGTAGGTGTTAGTGGGAAAATTGTCTGGGATTTAGTGCACCCCTTCCTGGATAAAGGTTATCACCTCTATGTGGATAACTTTTACACTAGCATCCCCCTGTTTAAGGCCCTTGGTTCAAGAGGTACAGCAGCTTGCGGTACTGTGCGCAAGAACCAAAGAGGCCTCCCAAAAACGCACATTGCCCAAGTAATGAGAAGGGGTGAAAGCAGGGGAATATGCACCGAAAATATGTTGTTGGTCAAATATAAGGACAAGAGGGATGTCCTTATACTGACAACAATTCACGGAGACAGTACCACCTCCGTCCCTGTACGAGGTACCAGTACCCACACCTCCAAACCTAATTGTATCCTGGATTACAATAGGTACATGGGCGGAGTGGATCTTTCAGATCAGGTACTGAAGCCGTACAGTGCCCTGCGGAAAACAAAAATCTGGTACAAGAAGGTGGCCGTGTATATCATCCAGATGGCACTGTATAACGCTTACGTGCTATTCCGTTCTACCGGCCAGAGGGGGACATTTATGCACTTTCAAGAGGAAGTCATAAAGGGCCTAATATTTGGGAACCAGCAGGCAGAGGGCCCCAGTACTTCTAGTACTGGCCCCCGTATTGTACCAGGGCAGCATTTTCCTGATGAAATCCCCTCCACTGGAAAAAAGGGCAGGACACAAAAAAGGTGCAAAGTTTGCTATAAAAAGGGAATAAGAAAGCAAACTATTTTCCAGTGTGACACTTGCCCCGACAAACCCGGCCTATGTATAAAGGAGTGTTTTAAAATATACCACACATCTATGGAATATTAGGTTCATCATTTCACCGTGCTTCGGGGGTCTTGCTAATGCCACATAGCACCCACCATTCATTCCACCAGAATCTGAGCCGCAAAATCCAAAAATCACTCCTTCCCTTCTGAGTCCTGCCATGCACCCAACTGGTATTTTTTGGTCACATGTGAGGCATTGCCGTACTCGGGAGATATTGGGGCACAGATTTTGGGGTGCTTTTTCTCCTTCATTCCTTGTGAAAATGAAAAATTTTGAGCCAGAACTGCATTTTTGTGTAAAAAAATGTAATTTTTCATGTTCACTGCCCAGTTTTATCAAAATTGGTGAAACCCCTGGGGGTTTGAAATGTACACTATACCCCTAGATGAATTCCCTGAGGGGTGTAGTTTGCAAAATGGGGTCACTTGTGGGGGGGGTCCACTGTATTGGTGCTTGGGGGGTCTTGCTAATGCGACATAGCACCCACCATCATTCCACCAGAATTTGTGCTGCAAACTCCAAATATCACTCCTTCCCTTCTGAGTCCTGCCACTTTTTGGTCACACATGAGGCATTGCCGTACTCGGGAGAAATTGGGGCACAGATTTTGGGGTGCTTTTTCTCCTTCATACCTTCTGAAAATGAAATATTTTGAGCCAGAACTGCATTTTTGTGTAAAAAAATGTAATTTTTCATTTTCACTGCCCACTTGTATCAAAATTGGTGAAACCCCTGGGGGTTTGAAATGTACACTATACCCCTAGATGAATTCCCTGAGGGGTGTAGTTTGCAAAATGGGGTGACTTGTGGGGGGGTTCCACTGTATTGGTGCAACATAGCACCCACCATTCATTCCACCAGAATCTGTGCTGCAAAATCCAAAAATCACTCCTTCCCTTCTGAGTCCTGCCATGCACCCAACTGGTATTTTTTGGTCACATGTGAGGCATTGCCGTACTCGGGAGAAATTGGGGCACAGATTTTGGGGTGCTTTTTCTCCTTCATACCTTCTGAAAATGAAAAATTTTGAGCCAGAACTGCATTTTTGTGTAAAAAATGTAATTTTTCTTTTTCACTGCCCACTTGTATCAAAATTGGTGAAACCCCTGGGGGTTTTAAATGTACACTATACCCCTAGATGAATTCCCTGAGGGGTGTAGTTTGCAAAATGGGGTCACTTGTGGGGGGGTTCTACTGTATTGGTGCTTGGGGGGTCTTGCTAATGCGACATAGCACCCACCAAAATTCCACCAGAATCTGAGCTGCAAAATCCAAAAATCACTCCTTCCCTTTTGAGTCCTGCCATGCACCCAACTGGTATTTTTTGGTCACATGTGAGGCATTGCCGTACTCGGGAGAAATTGGGGCACAGATTTTGGGGTGCTTTTTCTCCTTCATATCTTCTGAAAATGAAAAATTTTGAGCCAGAACTGCATTTTTGTGTAAAAAATGTAATTTTTCATGTTCACTGCCCACTTGTATCAAAATTGGTGAAACCCCTGGGGGTTTTAAATGTACACTATACCCCTAGATGAATTCCCTGAGGGGTGTAGTTTGCAAAATGGGGTGACTTGTGGGGGGGTTCCACTGTATTGGTGCTTGGGGGGTCTTGCTAATGCGACATAGCACCCACCAAAATTCCACCAGAATCTGAGCCGCAAAATCCAAAAATCACTCCTTCCGTTCTGAGTCCTGCCATGCACCCAACTGGTATTTTTTGGTCACATGTGAGGCATTGCCGTACTCGGAAGAAATTGGGGCACATATTTTGGGGTGCTTTTTCTCCTTCATACCTTCTGAAAATGAAAAATTGTGAGCCAGAACTGCATTTTTGTGTAAAAAAATGTAATTTTTCATTTTCACTGCCCACTTGTATCAAAATTGGTGAAACCCCTGGGGGTTTGAAATGTACACTATACCCCTAGATGAATTCCCTGAGGGGTGTACTTTGCAAAATGGGGTGACTTGTGGGGGGGTTCCACTGTATTGGTGCAACATAGCACCCACCATTCATTCCACCAGAATGTGTGCTGCAAAATCCAAAAATCACTCCTTCCGTTCTGAGTCCTGCCATGCACCCAACTGGTATTTTTTGGTCACATGTGAGGCATTGCCGTACTCGGGAGAAATTGGGGCACAGATTTTGGGGTGCTTTTTCTCCTTCATACCTTCTGAAAATGAAAAATTTTGAGCCAGAACTGCATTTTTGTGTAAAAAAATGTAATTTTTCATTTTCACTGCCCACTTGTATCAAAATTGGTGAAACCCCTGGGGGTTTGAAATGTACACTATACCCCTAGATGAATTCCCTGAGGGGTGTAGTTTGCAAAATGGGGTGACTTGTGGGGGGGTTCCACTGTATTGGTGCTTGGGGGGTCTTGCTAATGCGACATAGCACCCACCAAAATTCCACCAGAATCTGAGCTGCAAAATCCAAAAATCACTCCTTCCCTTCTGAGTCCTGCCATGCACCCAACTGGTATTTTTTGGTCACATGTGAGGCATTGCCGTACTCGGAAGAAATTGGGGCACATATTTTGGGGTGCTTTTTCTCCTTCATACCTTCTGAAAATGAAAAATTGTGAGCCAGAACTGCATTTTTGTGTAAAAAAATGTAATTTTTCATTTTCACTGCCCACTTGTATCAAAATTGGTGAAACCCCTGGGGGTTTGAAATGTACACTATACCCCTAGATGAATTCCCTGAGGGGTGTACTTTGCAAAATGGGGTGACTTGTGGGGGGGTTCCACTGTATTGGTGCAACATAGCACCCACCATTCATTCCACCAGAATCTGTGCTGCAAAATCCAAAAATCACTCCTTCCCTTCTGAGTCCTGCCATGCACCCAACTGGTATTTTTTGGTCACATGTGAGGCATTGCCGTACTCGGGAGAAATTGGGGCACAGATTTTGGGGTGCTTTTTCTCCTTCATACCTTCTGAAAATGAAAAATTTTGAGCCAGAACTGCATTTTTGTGTAAAAAAATGTAATTTTTCATTTTCACTGCCCACTTGTATCAAAATTGGTGAAACCCCTGGGGGTTTGAAATGTACACTATACCCCTAGATGAATTCCCTGAGGGGTGTAGTTTGCAAAATGGGGTGACTTGTGGGGGGGTTCCACTGTATTGGTGCTTGGGGGGTCTTGCTAATGCGACATAGCACCCACCAAAATTCCACCAGAATCTGAGCTGCAAAATCCAAAAATCACTCCTTCCCTTTTGAGTCCTGCCATGCACCCAACTGGTATTTTTTGGTCACATGTGAGGCATTGCCGTACTCGGGAGAAATTGGGGCACAGATTTTGGGGTGCTTTGTCTCCTTCATACCTTCTGAAAATGACAAATTTGGAGCCAGAACTGCATTTTTGTGTAAAAAAAATAATTTTTCATTTTCACTGCCCAGTTGTACCACAATTGGTGAAACCCCTGCGGGTTTGAAATGTACACTATACCCCTAGATGAATTCCCTGAGGGGTGTAGTTTGCAAAATGGGGTCACTTGTGGGGGGGTTCCTAACTTTTAGCATGTTATGGTGCCTAGAAACCTACATGGTGCCTAAAAAATAATCTCATAAAAAGGAGGCTCCAAAATCAAGTAGGTGCTCCTTCTATTATGAAGCCTGTGGTTTGGTCACCGTGCACACTAGGGCCACATATAGGATATTTATGAAAACAAAAGAATTGGGGGAATCAATTTTTAGTCACATTTCTCTAGTAAAATGTACTGTGTTCCTTAGAAAAATGTATTAAAATTGCAAATCTGCAAAAAAAAAGAAATTTTGAAATTTCACCTACACTTTGTTTTAATTCCTGTGAAACACCTAAAGGGTTAACAAACTTCCAAAATGCTTTTTTGAATACTGTGAGGGGTGCAGTTTTTGAAATGGCATCATTTATGGGGGTGTCTCACATACAAGTCCCTCAAAGTCACATCAGAACTGAACTGGTCCCTAAAAAAATCAGTGTTTGAAATTTTCTTGAAAAATTGAGAATTTGCTATTCATATTGTAAGCCTCCTAGTGTCCAAAAAAATTAAAAGGAAGTTGAAATAATGATGTCAACATAAAGTAGACATATGGTCTATGTTAGTTATTCACTATTTTGAGTGGTAAGATTATTTGTCTCACAAGCAGAAAATTTAACATTTTGCAAATCGCTAAATTTTCCATTTTTTCACGATATTTTGGTATTTTTCACAAAAAAACACAGACCGTATCGACGAAAATTTACCACTAACTTGAAGTACAATGTGTCACGAAAAAACAATCTCAAAATCACTGGGATAAGTAAAAGCAAAAAAAAGTTATCCCCACTTAAGTGAGACATGTCAGATTTGAAAAAAAGGGCTCTGTCAGGAACGCAAAAACTGGCTCTGTCAGGAAGGGGTTAAGCAGCCCATACACGCTGCAATGCGGGCTGTGCGTTATGAGCATTGAGGTGCTCACTCCTGCGGCACCTCATCGCACAGTACAAAAAGTATGTGCTTGCACATACTTTTTGTACTTAGTTTTCATCAAATTGCATTGCATTGCATGCACAACGCATGCACAGGCAATGCAATGCAATGTGATGCGTGCTTGTTAAGCACGGAAAGCACGCCCGTATCGGGACGTGTATAGGCGGCTTTAGGGCCTTATTCTAGTTCACTCTTAGAGGCAAATTCCTTCTTAGATGGACAAAACCATGTGCACTGCAGGGGGCAGATGTAACATGTGCAGAGAGTTTTAGCTTTAGGTGAGTTATTTTGTTTCTGTGCAGGGAAAATGCTGACTGCTTTATTTTTATACTGCAATATAGATCTCACTTTGAAAAAAAACCCCATCCAAATTGAATTATCTCTGCACATGTTACATCTGCCCCACCTGCAGTGCACATGGTTTTGTCCAGCTAAGAAGGAATTTGCCTGTAAGAGTGAACTAGAATAAGGCCCTTAGTCACAATGACATGAATACGCCCTTGCTGTGCTCATGCCTGACCTGTGCTTACTTTACTCTGTCTCACTCATCAGTCATAAATGTAAGATGTGACAAAATGTGTGTATTGACATTTGGAAGCTCTGCATTGGTTTCCATGTACACAATTAAATTAACAATATATTCAAATGTACATAATCACTATAACAACTACTACCCTGCTGTTTATTTATATATTTCCAGAAGCTATCCAATGAAAATTTTATACCCCAATATAAATATAGTCAATATTATTTAAAAAATGGCATATTCCCTGCCCACTTTCTAAATACAGCCTGTATGTTAAGGTCCATAAAAACAAAGGGATTCCAGGGCTATTTCTAAGCGTCGCCGGACTAGATTTTGATTGGATGCAGTCAAATTGTATTAATATCGCCAGTATTGTCATCAGGGAAAACTGGTCCACACAGATTGCCCAGCACACATTGCTGGTGCATCGTATGTGTGCCACTGATGTGTGCTGAGTGATCTGTGCTTAAGTGGAACGCTCAGCACGGGGCTCCTGTGTATGGGGCTTTAGGAGTGTAGGAAAGTTTGTATGCCAGCTGTAGTGAATCTATAATGCCCTATGCTAATTAGGCTTCATGTCAGTTGTATTTCCAGTAAAGCGCAGAAAGTCTGAAGGCATATAGTCCATGATTTGTAAAACAATAAATTATTTAAAAAGACATTATGATCATCATTTTCCTGCTTTAATCTTCAACAAAAGTTCAATAAAAAGGAAAGAAGTCTTTTTTTCTGTAGTTCCATTTATTTAAATTAATGGGAGTTTTCATAATGCTTGCTGTGCCAAGATATATAGATCTATTTTTCATAGACTTCAAATTAGCAACTAGATACGGGGTATGCAAATGATAGTATAAAAATGCAGAATGACTCAAAGGCGTTATCAAGATATCATTTTTTGGCAAAATACTAGTGAGATGGAGAAGCTCTTAGGGTTTGTACACAGGTGCTAAGAGAAACACTAGATATTTTATTTTGTCATTGCTCTAATAGATCATTAGGATCACTTTATTAATGTACCTTAACATTTCTCTGCAGCATAGCTCTTAATGAGTGTTCCATGGAGCTCTGCGGCATTTAAGAGAGCAGTAAAATATCTGGTTGGTGCAAGTTATGTCATAACTGATGTTAGGGAAATCAATGCTTGACAGATGTATTTTAGAAGATTATTTGCTTACATTCTTTTTCATCAACATCAAAGCGGTTTTAAGAGCTTTAAAACTCATGTCAAACCTTTGCAGTAAACACCTTTGTGCGCTAGGTCATACTCGGCTAGTAGAAAGACCATGTGCACTAAACCATACCATACATGCCTACTTTTGAAAACTAGAAATCAGGAAAATGACAGTAGAATGTTCCACACCGCACCAAAATGTGTCTATGGGTGTGTCTATGCTTAAATGCTTATTATTGCAAGATACTTCTATACAGGTATAACATTAGTGACAATATATTTTGGGAAGTTTTGCAAGTATGGATACTAACACTACTGCCTGCGATATTGGGTTTCTTGCTTGCAACTATGTATCCACTGTGATATCTCTTTTCTTCTAACTCATCACAGTATACAGTAAATACAATCAATTCCAAATGCAATTTGACCTAGTGTCAATTCATCCCAATATTTTCAATAGTGCACACTGGACTGTCAGCAACTAGTAGGCATTATCTATATTTATTGGATGTGTTTTCTTACATACTGTACCGTTATAGGATTAACCAAATCAGTATGAACACCAAATACTCTAAATAAACAAACTTATTTAATTAAAGAAAAGTTAAGGGGCCTACAAACATAACAACACTGCTGAGTGATACTAGATCACACAGAACACTCAGCAAGATCGCTCAGCACACAGCAATGTGCCAGCGCTGTGTGCTGAGATACTGTGTGTTGAGTGATCAGTCAGGGAGAACACTGGCCCTGACCTCGATGGCCCTGGTGATTAACTAGATCAGTGGTAGCCAACCCTAGCCCTCGAGAGCTACCAACAGTTCACATATTCCAGACAACCTAGCTGCTGCACAGCTGCACTCATTAATCACTGACGCATTTTAAAAGATACACAGATGGAGCTAATTAGCTCACTTGTGATTCTGTGAGGAGACCTGCAAAACATGCACTGTTGGTAGCTCTTGAGGACTAGGGTTGGCTACCCCAGAACTAGATTTATCCAGCATGCAGGATATTAATCACCGGTCTAAAGCAACATGTGGGGCCAGCATCGCTATCGCTGTGCCACCAACACATGGAGTGATGCAGGGGCATTTTATAAGCAATTTAGTGAGATCACTTACAAAATGCATCTAAATCGCTACATGTGTAGGCCCCATTACTAAATCACTGTCTACTAGCAGCAGCAGCAGCAGCAGGTATAGAGGAGTAACGAACATTATTGTTAGGTCACTATCTCTTTCACTTATTGAGCTTGTGAATTCCAAATTATCCTTGTTTGACGATGATCACATCATCAATGTATCCTGCCAACAAAACAAGGTCTTCTAGGAGTGGGTTGTTTTTCCAGTGCCAACCAAACATAAGGCAGAAGTACTTAGCTGTCAACCATGGAACATGAGCACCCCCATGCATTTAACGCTGCCAACCATATGAAAGGTGGAAAACAGCAACTGCCAACCATAAAAAATTTTGAGTGGGCAGGAATGGAAGCAAAGGCCGCTTATCATAAATGAGGTTGGCAGAACAATGCCAACCACAGCAGAAAGGATGGCAGAACAGCACCAACCACTAGAGTCGGGGTGACAGCACCAATAAATAGGATATACTGTATGGAAACAGAAGCAATAGAGCAGCTGGAACCGGAATGGAATGCACCAACAGCAGTAATTAAGACAACGCGATAACATCAACCACAGCAATATAAACAGAACTATAAAGGGATGTAAGTTACTCCTCATATCCTTATGAAGCCCAACAATCAGAGTCAAATGCATCGATAAGAGAACCAGTCTGCCGGCAGACCTCTCAACCATCATAGAACCCCAAGTAAAGGTAAGAAACGTTTTGAAAAGGAAAATTCTTGATAAAGTCAACCAATAGGAAGATACCTACTGTAGGTGACATTAGCACCACAATATGTTCTCCCCAGATCCACCACAAATAGATCAACAAGATAACTAAACCACCAAGGTACAGGGAGTAAAATGCCTGCTATTGGTGTACTCCATATCGGGTGAAGTTGACAATACACAAGGTTAATATTAAAACCACACATTGTTTTTATGTTGTCTATTGTCACCTCACTGAAAAAAAACAACAGCTAGCATTGAATAGATCGGAACCCTTTTGATCCAGTCATGTCGAAAAATGCTGTCTTTTCGGCAAGACAGAAGTTTTGACATCAATGGAATATACCCCCTTGTGCCCTACGCCATACTCAGCTAGCAGAAATCTTCATACTTAGATATATGAGACACTTAGGGTGTTACAGGAAATGCATGTGTTGGTGTAATGATATACTTATTGAAGCATCAACTGATAAGGTGTATTATTTCAGCTGTATTATGTAGTAAATGGAAGCAAAATGTACAGTACAAAGTGCTATCACTGATTCTGAGTGAATTAATAGTCTGTATGTACAGTATAATACTGTAAATAATCAACTCTTAACACGGCTACTGTGTGTGTAGGCAAAATAAACAATTTAAGGACTGATTTAATGTGTGCCTGTGATGTCATACACAGTCTACAATACTAATGTGTAGGAATATAAGGATGTGAAGCAGAGGTGACGTTGGGTGTGGTGACACCCGGTGAGCACTCTACATTAACACTCACCACGCTGGAGGCATGGTCACCCCAAAAGAGGGTGTGGTCAGATTAAAAGGCTGTGTGCCCCTCTGCACTTAGAGACTCTTTATCTGTGACCGGAGCCTGGAGCTGCAGGAAAGTATCACACTACTAGTTTCTAGGCATATTTTATAGTCTTATATATGGATTACAAATACAAAATAAATTCTTTATTTTCTACCACTAAGCCCAAATTAATGGAGCATAATTGTCAATCATGTTTAATCTGCTCATGTTCCCTTAAATCATCTTAAAAAAAAGTGTAATTAATACCTTTGCGCTGATGAGTATTACTCGTGAATAATGAATGCACTCCCTAAATGGCTGACTTTTTCCTCCCCAAATATTGTAAATCCTGTAACTGAATTGGAGAACACTGACATTGCCCCTTTTATGACTCCTATCTGTGATCAGCAGAATGGAGAAAATTGGAATTCCAAGACTTGGTGGAGTCTTATCTCTCAGCCGGCAACAGAACACACAAATCTGCTTTGCATAAACTCCTCTCTTAAATGGGTACATTTATAATTGGATTTTTGTCTGTCTCTTACTTTATATGACATTATTTTGTTGTACTGTATTCATATTTTTTCAGATTCTGAAAGACCCAAGTATCTTATGCAGAGAATAGGAATTCATGACCTGGAACTACTGGTCATTTTCTTTTTATCTGTATATTTTGTGCTAAACAAGTAACATAGTATACAGGTGAAACTTGAAATATTAGACTATCGTGCAAAAGTTCATTTATTTCAGTAATTCAACTTAAAAGGTGAAAGTTATATATTATATAGACTCATTACATGCAAAGTGAGATATTTCAAGCCTTTATTTGTTATCATTTTGATAATTACGGTTTACAAATTATGAAAATCCAAAATCTCATAAAATTAGGATTTTGTGAAAAGGTTTAATATTGTAGGCTCATAGTGTCACACTCTAGTCAGCTATTTAACCAAAAACAACTGCAAAAGGGTCCTGAGCCTTTAAATTAGGGATGTGCACAGGACACTTTTTCGCGTTTTAAGTTTTGGGTTCTGATTACCTTCAGGTTTTGGGTTCTACTGGGTTTTGCCAAAACACCCCCTCAACGTTTTGGTTTTTGGGTGGGTTCTGATTTTTTTTTGTTTAACCCCTTCCTGACACAGCCAGTTTTTGCCTTCCTGACAGAGCCCTTTTTTTCAAATCTGACATGTATCACTTAAGTGGGGATAACTTTTTTTTGCTTTTACTTATCCCAGTGATTTTGAGATTGTTTTCTCGTGACACATTGTACTTCAAATTAGTGGTAAATTTGGGTCGATACAGTCTGTGTTTTTTTGTGAAAAATACCAAAATGTCGTAAAAAAATGGAAAATTTAGCAATTTGCAAAATGTTAAATTTTCTGCTTGTGAGACAAATAATCATACCACTCAAAATAGTTAATAACTAACATAGACCATATGTCTACTTTATGTTTCCATCATTATTTCAACTTCCTTTTAATTTTTTTGGACACTAGGAGGCTTACAATATGAATAGCAAATTCTCAAATTTTCAAGAAAATTTCAAACACTGATTTTTTTAGGGACCAGTTCAGTTCTGATGTGACTTTGAGGGACTTGTATGTGAGACACCCCCATAAATGATGCCATTTCAAAAACTGCACCCCTCACAGTATTCAAAACAGCATTTTGGAAGTTTGTTAACCCTTTAGGTGTTTCACAGGAATTAAAACAAAGTGTAGGTGAAATTTCAAAATTTCATTTTTTTTGCAGATTTGCAATTTTAATACATTTTTCTAAGGAACACAGTAGATTTTACTAGAGAAATGTGACTAAAAATTGATTCCCCCAATTCTTTTGTTTTCATAAATATCCTATATGTGGCCCTAGTGTGCACGTTGACCAAACCACAGGCTTCATAATAGAAGGAGCACCTACTTGATTTTGGAGCCTCCTTTTTATGAGATTATTTTTTAGGCACCATGTAGGTTTTTAGGCACCATAAGATGCTAAAATTTAGGAACCCCCCCACAAGTGACCCCATTTTGCAAACTACGACCCCTCAGGGAATTCATCTAAGGGTATAGTGTACATTTCAAACCCCCAGGGGTTTCACCAATTGTGGTACAACTGGGCAGTGAAAATGAAAAATAAAATTTTTTACACAAAAATGCAGTTCTGGCTCAAAATTTTTCATTTTCACAAGGAATGAAGGAGACAAAGCACCCCAAAATCTGTGCCCCAATTTCTCCCGAGTACGGCAATGCCTCACATGTGACCAAAAAATACCATTTGGGTGCATGGCAGGACTCAGAAGGGAAGGAGTGATTTTTGGATTTTGCAGCTCAGATTCTGATGGAATGTTGGTGGGTGCTATGTCGCATTAGCAAGACCCCCCAAGCACCAATACAGTGGAACCCCCCCACAAGTGACCCCATTTTGCAAACTACACCCCTCAGGGAATTAATCTAGGGGTATAGTGTACATTTCAAACCCCCAGGGGTTTCACCAATTTTGATACAACTGGGCAGTGAAAATGAAAAATTACATTTTTTTACACAAAAATGCAGTTCTGGCTCAAAATTTTTCATTTTCAGAAGGTATGAAGGAGAAAAAGCACCCCAAAATCTGTGCCCCAATTTCTCCCGAGTACGGCAATGCCTCACATGTGACCAAAAAATACCATTTGGGTGCATGGCAGGACTCAGAAGGGAAGGAGTGATTTTTGGATTTTGCAGCTCAGATTCTGGTGGAATGTTGGTGGGTGCTATGTCGCATTAGCAAGACCCCCCAAGCACCAATACAGTGGAACCCCCCCACAAGTGACCCCATTTTGCAAACTACACCCCTCAGGTAATTTATCTAGGGGTATAGTGTACATTTCAAACCCCCAGGGGTTTCACCAATTTTGATACAACTGGGCTGTGCAAATGAAAAATTACATTTTTTACACAAAAATGCAGTTCTGGCTCAAAATTTTTCCTTTTCACAAGGAATGAATGAGAAAAAGCACCCCAAAATCTGTGCCCCAATTTCTCCCGAGTACGGCAATGTCTCACATGTGACCAAAAAATACCATTTGGGTGCATGGCAGGACTCAGAAAGGAAGGAGTGATTTTTGGATTTTGCAGCTCAGATTCTGGTGGAATGTTGGTGGGTGCTATGTCGCATTAGCAAGACCCCCCAAGCACCAATACAGTGGAACCCCCCCACAAGTGACCCCATTTTGCAAACTACACCCCTCAGGGAATTCATCTAGGGGTATAGTGTACATTTCAAACCCCCAGGGGTTTCACCAATTTTGATACAACTGGGCAGTGAAAATGAAAAATTACATTTTTTTACACAAAAATGCAGTTCTGGCTCAAAATTTTTCATTTTCAGAAGGTATGAAGGAGAAAAAGCACCCCAAAATCTGTGCCCCAATTTCTCCCGAGTACGGCAATGCCTCACATGTGACCAAAAAATACCATTTGGGTGCATGGCAGGACTCAGAAGGGAAGGAGTGATTTTGGGATTTTGCAGTTTAGATTCTGGTGGAATGTTGGTGGGTGCTATGTCGCATTAGCAAGACCCCCCAAGCACCAATACAGTGGAACCCCCCCACAAGTGACCCCATTTTGCAAACTACACCCCTCAGGGAATTCATCTAGGGGTATAGTGTACATTTCAAACCCCCAGGGGTTTCACCAATTTTGATACAACTGGGCTGTGCAAATGAAAAATTACATTTTTTACACAAAAATGCAGTTCTGGCTCAACATTTTTCCTTTTCACAAGGAATGAAGGAGAAAAAGCACCCCAAAATCTGTGCCCCAATTTCTCCCCAATTATGGCAATGTCTCACATGTGACCAAAAAATACCATTTGGGTGCATGGCAGGACTCAGAAGGGAAGGAGTGATTTTTGGATTTTGCAGCACAGATTCTGGTGGAATGTTGGTGGGTGCTATGTCGCATTAGCAAGACCACCCAAGCACCAATACAGTGGAACCCCCCCACAAGTGACCCCATTTTGCAAACTACACCCCTCAGGGAATTCATCTAGGGGTATAGTGTACATTTCAAACCCCCAGGGGTTTCACCATTTTTGATACAACTGGGCAGTGAAAATGAAAAATTACATTTTTTTTACACAAAAATGCAGTTCTGGCTCAAAATTTTTCATTTTCAGAAGGTATGAAGGAGAAAAACACCCCAAAATCTGTGCCCCAATTTCTCCCGAGTACGGCAATGCCTCATGTGTGACCAAAAAGTGGCAGAACTCAGAAGGGAAGGAGTGATATTTGGATTTTGCAGCACAGATTCTGGTGGAATGTTGGTGGGTGCTATGTCGCATTAGCAAGACCCCCAAAACACCAATACAGTGGAACCCCCCCACAAGTGACCCCATTTTGCAAACTACACCCCTCAGGGAATTCATCTAGGGGTATAGTGTACATTTCAAACCCCCAGGGGTTTCACCAATTTTGATACAACTGGGCAGTGAAAATGAAAAATTACATTTTTTTTACACAAAAATGCAATTCTGGCTCAAAATTTTTCATTTTCAGAAGGTATGAAGGAGAAAAAGCACCCCAAAATCTGTGCCCCAATTTCTCCCGAGTACGGCAATGCCTCATGTGTGACCAAAAAGTGGCAAGACTCAGAAGGGAAGGAGTGATTTTTGGATTTTGCAGCTCAGATTCTGGTGGAATGTTGGTGGGTGCTATGTCGCATTAGCAAGACCCCCAAAGCACCAATACAGTGGAACCCCCCCACAAATGACCCCATTTTGCAAACTACACCCCTCAGGGAATTCATCTAGGGGTATAGTGTACATTTCAAACCCCCAGGGGTTTCACCAATTTTGATACAACTGGGCAGTGAAAATGAAAAATTACATTTTTTTACACAAAAATGCAGTTCTGGCTCAAAATTTTTAATTTTCAAAAGGTATGAAGGAGAAAAAGCACCCCAAAATCTGTGCCCCAATTTCTCCCGAGTACGGCAATGCCTCATGTGTGACCAAAAAGTGGCAAGACTCAGAAGGGAAGGAGTGATTTTTGGATTTTGCAGCTCAGATTCTGGTGGAATGTTGGTGGGTGCTATGTCGCATTAGCAAGACCCCCAAAGCACCAATACAGTGGAACCCCCCCACAAGTGACCCCATTTTGCAAACTACACCCCTCAGGGAATTCATCTAGGGGTATAGTGTACATTTCAAACCCCCAGGGGTTTCACCAATTTTGATACAACTGGGCAGTGAAAATGAAAAATTACATTTTTGTACACAAAAATGCAGTTCTGGCTCAAAATTTTTCATTTTCAGAAGGTATGAAGGAGAAAAAGCACCCCAAAATCTGTGCCCCAATTTCTCCCGAGTATGGCAATGCCTCATATGTGACCAAAAAATACCAGTTGGGTGCATGGCAGGACTCAGAAGGGAAGGAGTGTTTTTTGGATTTTGCAGCTCAGATTCTGGTGGAATGAATGGTGGGTGCTATGTGGCATTAGCAAGACCCCCGAAGCACGGTGAAATGATGAACCTAATAATCCATAGATGTGTGGTATATTTTAAAACACTCCTTTATACATAGGCCGGGTTTGTCGGGGCAAGTTTCACAGTGGAAAATAGTTTCCTTTCTTATTCCCTTTTTATAGCAAACTTTGCACCTTTTTTGTGTCCTGCCCTTTCTTGCAGTGGAGGGGATTTCGTTAGGAAAATGCTGCCCTCGTACAATACGGGGGCCAGTACTAGAAGTACTGGGGCCCTCTGCCTGCTGGTTCCCAAATATTAGGCCCTTTATGACTTCCTCTTGAAAGTGCATAAATGTCCCCCTCTGGCTGGTAGAACGGAATAGCACGTAAGCGTTATACAGTGCCATCTGGATGATATACACGGCCAGCTTCTTGTACCAGATTTTTGTTTTCCGCAGGGCACTGTACGGCTTCAGTACCTGATCTGAAAGATCCACTCCGCCCATGTACCTATTGTAATCTAGGATACAATTAGGTTTTGAGGTGTGGGTACTGGTACCTCGTACAGGGATGGAGGTGGTACTGTCTCCATGAATTGTTGTCGGTATAAGGACATCCCTCTTGTCCTTATATTTGACCAACAACATATTTTCGGTGCATATTCCCCTGCTTTCACCCCTTCTCATTACTT
Source organism: Crinia signifera (assembly GCF_055691185.1). Lineage (NCBI taxonomy): Eukaryota > Metazoa > Chordata > Amphibia > Anura > Myobatrachidae > Crinia > Crinia signifera. Next base: position 112,573,941 of record NC_139222.1, on the reverse strand, counting down.
GGGCAATGTGCGTTTTTGGGAGGCCTCTTTGGTTCTTACGCACAGTACCGCAAGCTGCTGTACCTCTTGAACCAAGGGCCTTAAACAGGGGGATGCTAGTGTAAAAGTTATCCACATAGAGGTGATAACCTTTATCCAGGAAGGGGTGCACTAAATCCCAGACAATTTTTCCACTAACACCTACGAGGGAGGGGGGGCATTCTGGCGGTTCAATTCTTGAATCCTTCCCTTCATATACCCTAAACCTGTGGGTGTACCCTGAGGTGCTTTCACACAGCTTATACATTTTTATGCCATACCTTGCCCTCTTACTGGGAAGGTACTGGCGGAATTTAACCCTTCCTTTAAAATGTATAAGGGACTCGTCAATACAAATAAATTTTTCAGGGATGTACATCTCTGCAAATTTGGCACTGAAATGATCAATGACCGGCCTGACTTTGAATAGCCGGTCAAAGGTGGGATCATCTCTGGGTGGGCACAGTGTATTATCGGTGTAATGTAAAAATTTAAGGATTATCTCAAAACGAGCCCGAGTCATGGCCATACGGTAAAATGGGGTGCTGTACAGAACATCTGTACTCCAATATTGCCTAATTTCTGGCTTTTTTACTATGCCCATATGTAACACCAGACCCCAAAACTTCATCATCTCTACTGCATCTACAGGGGTCCACCTAGCAAATGATGACGTGGGTTTTTGAGCAATAAACTGCTGGGCATATAAATTAGTTTGGTCCACCATTAAATTTATAAAATCATCAGAGAAAAATAATTTGAAAAAGTCAATTTCTCTGAGACCTGCTGAATCAAATTGGATTCCTGGGATGGCCAAAAACTCAGGAACCTGGGGCTCAAAATTGTCTGGTGGTGGGGTCCATAGGGGATCAATCATTTGGGGGGGGGTCTCAGCTGCTCTACGGGGGCGTCTTTGAGGGGGTCCCTCATCAGCAGAGGAGGAAGAGGAGCTTAAGGCGAATCCTTCAAATTCCCCGCTTGCATCACTGGCTGTGTCAGAGTCAGAGTCAGAGGCAAGCATGGCATATGCCTCCTCCGCTGAATACATTCTTCTGGATGACTGGGATGACATTTGGGATGACATTTGGGATGACATTTGGGATGACATTTGGGATGACATTTTTATTTTTGTGTTTCTGTAAGTGTAATGTTTCAACACGTGTATAGTGTAGGGGGGGTACAAACTTTATTTCAACACGGGGGGTATGTAGTGTGTAGTGTGTATGTAGTGCAGAAAAAAAAATACTTTATACAGGAATTTGATCCCAATAAAAAAAAAAAAAATTGAAGGGGTTAAAAAAAAAAAAAAAAAAGGTCCTGCGCCAAAAATTGAGCACAGATGTTGGTCAGTAACGTCCGTCACTGAACAGCGCTCAAAAGCAACAGGAATTTGATCAAAAAAAAAAAAATAGATCAACCCTGTGCCGAAAAAGCTGATCAGTGATGTACGTCACTGATCAGCGCACAGTGGCCACAGGACACCCACAAAATTACAGTGTGTGTAAAAAAAAAAATTAAAAAAAGACCCCACAGCACCCTCAAAAAAAAAAAAAAAAAGGTGATCAGTGATGCGACACTGATTACCAGTGAGGGGCAGCAGGTGCACAACCTTTGGTGCAACTGACAGTGCAACTGGCAGCAACTGACAGGTATATATAAAAAAAAAAAAACCCTGCACCCCCAAAAAGTTGCTGATCAGCACAGATATACTGATCAGCACAAAAGGGGGGGTAGCAGACACAAAATATAGCACTCTCTATCACTCTCTGTCACTATCTCTCTATCTCTCACTATCTATCACTCTCTATCACTCTCTATCACTCTCTATCACTCTCTGTCACTATCTGTCCCTATCTCTCACGATCTGTGACTCTATGACACTGCTGCAGCAGCACACACAGAAGTCACAAGATCCAGGAAGTATCCAGCTGCTGGCAGCACGCTACCAGCGGTGATCAGCGGTGATCAGGTAAGTTTCAGGCAAGGATCAGGTATGTATCATGACAGATTGGCACGGTGACCGCTCTGCACGCAATTCCAGACCGGAATGGCGTCTGCAGCGCAGTCACCGTTAGTTTAAATCACGCGCCTTGGCTGTGATTGGTCCGTGGGTCCCACGGACCAATCACAGCCTTGGGGGCAGGTGGGGTGAGGTGTCGTCGTCACCGATGACCCCCTCATGCCCCCTGACGCCCGGCGGTGATTGACACGTGTGTTACCGAGCGTCTGATTCGCCAGTAACACAGGAAAACGCTGTGAATGGCTGTTCACACTGAACAGCCAATCACAGCGATCGCCGACGGGGGGGCGGCATCGCAGCCCCCCCTGGGCATGCAGGGACATGTCTGCTGTCAGGGACAGCAGACATCGTCCCTCTGTCACTGCGTCTCGAGACGCAGTGGCACTTTGAAGTCATGACGTATATATACGTCATGTGTCGGGAAGTACATCCCGGCCATGACGTATATATACGTCAAATGTCGGGAAGGGGTTAAAAGCATAAAAAACACTAAAATCTTAAGCTATTATTAACCTCAATAGCATTCATCTCAACTCATTTCCAGTCTATTCTGAACACCTCACACCTCACAATATTGTTTTTAGGCCAAAAGGCTACACCAAAGTAGCTGGATAACTATGATAAGCGACACAAGTGGGCTACACAAACACTAGACTGATACGGCACACTTAATAGCACCCCTGGACTGATATAGCAAACTTAGTATCACTCCTGGATGGATACAGCACACTTAGCATCACCCCATGAATTATACCAAAGACTTGGCTCACCCCAGGAATTATTTGGCAGACTTGGCTCACCCCTGGACTGATTCGACACACTTAGCATCACCCCATGACTGATATGGCACACTTAGCATCACCCCTGGACTAATACAACACACTTGGCAGCACCCCATGAATTACACAGTAGACTTGGCTTAACCCAGGAATAATACGGCACAGATGGTGGCACCCCTGACCTGATACAGCACACATGGCAGCACACATGGTATTATATGGCACAGATGGCGGATCCCCTGAACTGATACAGCACACATGGAATTACACGGCACACATGGTGACTTTCCTGTAGTAAAAAGAAAAAAAAAGTTTTAATTCTTTTAATAAAAAAAATGGCAGCACCTCTGGATTGATACTGCAGACTTAGCACACCCCATGAATTATGCAGCATACTTGGCTCACCCCTGGACTGATACAGCACACTTAGCATCACCCATGCACTAATACAGCACACTTGGCAGCACCCCATGAATTATACAGCAGACTTGGCTCACCCCTCCAATTATACGGCACACATGCGGGCACCCTTGAACTGATACGGGACACATGGGGGCACCGATGGAATTACATGGCACACATGCAGGCACCACTGGACTGATAGGACACACTTAGCATCAGTTACCCGTGTAAAAGCAGATATATGGATGGGCAGCTGTCCGCCCCCCACACGTGCGTCACGGGCGAATTTCTATATGCACGCCCAGCATTTTCATGGGAACGCCCATGAAACGCAGGGCGTACACATATGATAATGAGCCCAAACATCCCCTCACGCCCCTTTCCACCCCCTGCTAAGATGGTCCCAAACGATCATTTTATGCACAGAATTCACTCCGTGTTCAGACGTGCGAGGCATACGCACATGTGCAGAAGCGCCTCTAAACATGTGCACAAACAAAACAACGTCCAGACGTCTGCACACGCACCCGTCCTATTCAACCAGAATAAGGCCCAAGGAGTCAAACGCAAAAGTGTGGAAGAAAAAGGTGCACAAGCAGCAGGGATGACCGCAGCATAGGGGTTGTCCGGAAAAGGCAATACAAAAGTGTGGGAGATTCACAAGGAGTAGACGGAGGGTGGAGTTAGTACATCAAGAGCACCCACACACAGACGAATCCTGGACAAACAACGTCAAACTTACCTGGGCTAAATAAAAAAATAACTCTTGTGTTGCTCAGTGGTCCAAAGTACTCTTTTCTGATGAGCAGGTTTTGCATCTCATTTGGAAACCAAGGTCTAGAGGAAGAATAGAGAGGCACACAATCCAAGATGCACACAATCCAAGTCCAGTGTGAAGTTTCCACAGTCTGTGTTTATTTGGGGAACCATGTCATCTGGTTTGTTGGTCACTGTGCTTTATTAAGTTCAGAGTCACCTGCCCACAGTACCAATAGTTCCAAAACATGTAACAGTGACCACTGACCTGAACACCATAGAGAGTCTTTGGCGCATTGCCAAGAGAAAGATGAGATACATGAGACTGAACAATGCAGAAGAATTGAAGGACACAATTGAAGTATCCTGGTCTTCCGTAACATCTCAGCAGTGCCACAGGCTGATAGCATCCATGCCACGCCTCATTGAGGCAGTAATTCATGCAATAGGGGCCCAAACCAAATACTGAGTACATATTCATGAATATACTTTTCAGAGGGCCAACATTTCTGTATTTAAATTCTTTTTTTTTTATTGCTTTCATGTAATACAGTATGCTAATTTTCTGAGATTTTGGATTTCGGGTTTTCATAAGCTGTAAACCGTAATCATTAAAATTATTACAAATAAAGGCTTGAAATATCTCACTTTGCATGTAGTCAGTCTATATATTAGTTTCACCTTTTAAGTTGAATTACTGAAATATTGTAAATGAACTCTTTCATGATATTCTAATTTTTCGAGTTTCACTGCCTGCAGTTCTGTGGGTTGGGGTACTTCCTGGATGCAGTTACAGCATACTTGCCTACCTTAAGGGTCTCCTCTCTGGGAAAAGCCTGGAGAGGAGACACTCTGCAGCTTTACAGCAGATGGGCTTGTAACCATTAAGCCCTCCCCCATTATATGCAGTGGTATAGTGCTACCACGATACATGAGCATCACAGCAGCAAACGCTGAAAAGCAGTAGCAGGACACATCTGCATTGGCATCACAAGGGGGTGTGAGCAACTTTTGAGTGTCACCTGCTGACAGGTGACCCAAATGTACTGCTACACATATTGTCACAGTCTAGGCATACCTCCCAACATTAAAATGATGGACAACGTGATGAATTTTGGGGTGTGGCTTGCTGACAAGGGGGAGTGGCCTATAAATCACATCACTCCTACAAGGTCATGCCCTGTTCTGCCTCTGTGGGGGCATGGACAGAGGCTCTGTGAGCTGATATCCGAGCCCCAGCCCCTCTACCTGTGGGAATAGACATTGTGCACATGTGTAACACCTACAAATAATTGGTATATAATTTCAGGTAATGTTTCCAATTATCCGATCGACAGGTACTGAATTATATTCACAACAGTACTATAAAGTAGGATTTAATAATCTGGAACTCATCTGTCTGTATCGTTACCACTGAAAGAACTTTCGAGTTAGTACCACAGGCAATTTTGACTCACAATACAATTAATGAACCTGTTTTACTCTTCTGCACTCCTGCTTTGCCGATTAATAGATAGATTTCACAGTGGAACCATTTACACAATGTACTGGCTATAGTTACAAAAGAAAAGAAAATCACAATTAACATTAATATAGTCACATATACAGATGGAGCCCTCCTCATTTAACCTGTTAATTGGATTAAGTGAGTAATAGGATTACTATGCTAATCCACTACTGTATTGTTCTATGTATTGTATTGCTGCTGAGAACAATAGGGTAGCCACAACCTAAGGAACAAAGTTGACAGGGGCTCCAACTGTAAATAACCTTAACCTTTGGGGCCCCCTATAGTATATATATTAAAGCAGTTCAATATGGAACGTTCAGGATCCCTGTACTATATTGATCCTATACTTTCAATACTGAAGATATGGTTTCTGTTTCCGATAATGTATAGCTTGTAGCTTGCGAATTGCTCTCAGTGAATGTTTTATTGTTTCTCAATTAACTAGCGGCAAAGTTTACTTATTGTCGCACTCCAGAATATCTCTAAATTCAGTATTAGTCTTGGAGATTGCTGACTCAAGTTTTCAATAAGTTCCTGTCACTGTCTCCCTGCTGGAAGTCACATATTACACTTTCTCCGTTATATTGCTCAGTGCTGGCTTCTCCTAAAATCTTTACAGGGGCTCAATATAGTATAAATGGCACTATAATGGAAACTACTGAGGAAGAGAGGGATCTAGGTGTCACTATTTCAGGGGACTTAAAAGCAGGTAGGCAATGTAACAAAGCAATGAAGAAGGCAAGTCAGATGCTTGGTTGCATAGGGAGAGGTATCAGCAGTAGAAAGAAAGAAGTAATAATGCCACTGTATAGGTCATTGGTACGACCTCACCTAGAGTATTGTGTTCAGTTCTGGAGGCCATATCTCCAGAAGGATATAAATACATTAGAGACTGTACAAAGAAGAGCAACTAAAATGGTGCATGGCCTACATCACAAAACGTACCAGGAAAGACTAAAAGATCTTAATATGTATACTTTAGAGCAGAGAAGGGAAAGGGGGGACATGATAGAAACTTTCAAATATATCAAGGGCTTTAACAAGGTACAGGTGGGAGACATTCTTCACAGAAAGAGGAGCAACAGAACACGAGGACATGCACTGAAACTAGAGGGAGGAAGATTCAGGGGAAATGTGAGGAAGAATTTTTTCACAGAAAGAGTAGTAGATAAGTGGAATAGCCTCCCAACAGAGGTGGTAGACACAAATACAGTAGTACAATTTAAACATGCTTGGGATAAGCATATTGATATCCTTACAAAAAAATAAGAATCAAAAATGGTTTGAGGTAACATGTTTAAAAAAAGGGGCAGACTAGATGGGCCAAGTGGTTCTTATCTGCCGTCAAATTCTATGTTTCTATGTTACAATGTAGTACAATAAGAATCTCCAAATGTTGCCATTAGTTATAGTTATACTTTCCTTAGCAAAATGTCTTTGCTGCCTCTGACGCTGTTGCTCTCTATAATCAGCTTGGGACATGTGTAGATAGAAATACAGGACTACCTGTCCTTATGTAGCAAAGTGGAAACTGTTGGCAATTGAGTTTTACCCACGCAGTCAGGATAACCTTCTGTATCAAGCTTCATTCAGTAGACACACACTGGAAAGGTCTTTGTGGTATGATTGGTTTTATAAAAACTGGAACTGGTCATAACATGAACTTGTAATGAGAACAAGGTAACTGTACATGAATAACTTTCACTGCATGCTGCATCTGTCTTTCTCCTTCATGTAACCTTCAGACACAGGAAACAACAACAAAGTATATACAAACATCACAGACTGTAAGACACACAAACACAAATGTAACAGCACCGCCTGCTGTCCCTCCAGTGTAATTGCAACTTAAGTCTCATCTAATGTAGTTTTCTCAACACCCATTCTCAACAGATGAGGCTTGATCCACGAGACCCATCTTTCTGGATAGTCTGTGATGTCTTTCTCCAACCAATGGCTTGGTGAGAATGTCCGCAGTCATCTCTTCTGTTGGGCAATATTCCAAGTTAAGAAGACCTTGTTCCTGTAGATCCTTCAAGAAATGGTATTTCACATCGATGTGCTTGGTCCTTGGATTTACCCGTTCTGTTTGAGCTAATGCAAGACATCCTTGATTATCTTCAAAGATCTTTGTAGATTCTACTTGTTTCTGTCCCAAATCAGCTAACAATTGTCTTAGCCATATTAGCTCTTGACTTGCTTGAGCTGCTGAAACATACTCTGCTTCTGTTGAAGAAAGTGCAACACATGATTGCTTCCTACTTGTCCAACTGATCGGTCCTTCACCAAGTAGAAATATGTGTCCACTTGTAGACTTTCTGTCATTAGAGTCTCCAGCCCAATCTGCATCCACGTATCCAATCAGATCACAATTTCTGCTTGCTGGAAGATTAAGTACTAAGTTAATGGTTCCCTTTAAATAACGTATTACCCTTTTCACAGCATTCCAGTCCATCTGACTTGGCTTGGAGACCTTTCTGCTTAGAGTTGATACTGCTGTAGCGATGTCAGGTCTGGTAATAGTGGCAATGTACAGCAATTTTCCTATTGCCTTTCTGTATTGGTGATTATCTGGTAATGATGTACCTTCATTGTACATTTCCTTTATGTAGTTGGTTTCCATGGGAGTACTTGCCGGTTTTGCATCTTGCATCCCAAACTCTTCAATGGCTTCCTGTATCTTTTGTTTCTGGTTTAAGGTAAAGTCACCGTTTTCTTCTCTTGATATTTGAATACCTAAATAGTGTGTTATATTTCCTAGGTCTTTTGTTTCAAATTCCTTATTCAGGATCTGCAGTAATTCCAATTTATCCCCTTCTTGCTCGAAACATACTAGAAGATCGTCCACATAGATTAACAGGTAGATCCACCTGTCAGTTATCTTCTTGACATATAGGCAGGGATCTGCTTTGCTTCTCACGAAGTCTTCCTGTATGAGGATTTCGTTTAATTTTGTGTTCCAGGCTCTTGCCGCCTGCTTCAGACCATATATACTTTTCTGGAGCTTGCACACTAGGTCTGGTCTTTCAGGGTCTTTGAAACCCGGTGGCTGTTCCATGTAAATATCCTCTTTTAGCTCGCCATGTAAGCAGGGCCGTTTCTAGACAATTTAGCTCCCAGGGCGAAAAAAAAAAATGCGCCCCCTCCCCCCAAATACATAACATGGTATAGAAGAAATTGAGCGCGCCGGAGGCGCGCGCCGAAATAGGGGTGTGGCTTAATTTAAAAGGGGTGTGGCTTAATATAAGGGCGTGGCCTAGCCAGAAAACAATTACCTTACATCACACTTTTGCGACCTGCGTGACCAGACATTGGTTACCGCAGGAGTTGTCATTGTCCTCCTGCACTTAAGTTGGCGGGCTGAAGGCCACACAGTGACATAAAAAACATAAAGGCCCACACAGTTACCTAGTACAGCTCACAGATCAAGGCCAAACAATGACAGGCTACTTAAATCATTATACAGTATTTATCCATGATGCCAATTACACATGACGCCGCACCGTGATGCCAATTGCACATTACGTCACACACTGTGATGACAATTACATATTACGCCGCACACCGTGATAAAAATGACACATTTTTGTTGCACACCGTGATGCCCATTACACCCCACACTGGGATGGCAATTACGCAATACTCCCCACACCGTAATGCCCATTACACATTATGCCCCACGAGCCGCTGCCGCACAACTGATGCCATTTACTAATATGCCCCCACAGTGCCAGATATGCCCCCACAGTGCCACACATATATGCCCCCACAGTGACACACATATGCCCCCACAGTGCCAAATATGCCCCCACAGATATGTCCCCACAGATATGCCCCCACAGTGCCACACATATGCCCCCACAGTGCCACACATATGCCCCCCACAGCGCCACACATATATGCCCCCACAGTGACAGCTATTCCCTCAAAGGCCACACATATGCCCCCACAGCGTCACACATATATGCCCCCACAGAGACAGATATGCCCCAACAGTGCCAAATATGCCCCACAGTGCCACAGATATATGCCCCCACAGTGCCACAGATATATGCCCCCACAGTGCTGGATATGCCCCCCACAGCGCCACACATATATGCCCCCACAGTGACAGCTATTCCCACACAGTGCCACACATATGCCCCCACAGCGCCACACATATATGCCCCCAGTGACAGCTATGCCCCAACAGTGCCAAATATGCCCCACAGTGCCACAGATATATGCCCCCACAGTGCCAAATATGCCCCCACAGTGCCACAGATATATGCCCCCACTTTGCCACAGATATATGCCCCCACAGTGCCAAATATGCCCCACAGTGCCACAGATATATGCCCCCACAGTGCCACAGATATATGCCCCCACAGTGCCACAGATATATGCCCCCACAGTGCCAAATATGCCCCACAGTGCCAATATGCCCCACAGTGCCAATATGCCCCACAGTGCCGGAAGCAGCATATACAGTAACTCACTGTGCGTGCCTCCCCCTGCTGCCATCGCCTCTGCTGCAGTGCTGCCTCTTGTTCATCTTCCTTGGGGAGGGGAGCGCACCGCATGTCTCTCCTTCCCCTTCACTGAGCTGTCAGCCATCCATACATCGCGGGCTGTCTCCTGATTGGCTGACAGCCCAGTGACACAGTGAGAGAGGGGAAGGAGAGACGCACGATGCGCTCCCTCCCCTCCCCATGGAAATCAATCAGCGGCGCCGGCGGTGGACGGTGAGCGCTGAGAGGCGAGCCGTAGAGGGGGGAGGAAGGGAGGCAGCGCTGGGGGGAGCTGCTGCCGGGCGCCCCGGCTGTTTATTAGAGGTGGACAAGCCGTGCGGCGCCCCGGGCTGCTGCACGGCTTGTCCGCCTCTAGAAACGGCCCTGCATGTAAGAACGCTGTCTTTACATCGAAGTGTCTTACTTGCATATCCTTTGCGGCTGCTACTGTAAGCAATGTCCTGATGGTTGTGTGCTTTACTACTGGAGCAAATGTCTCATCATAGTCCTCTCCATATTTTTGTGAGTATCCTTTGGCTACTAGTCTGGCCTTGTATCGCTCCACTTTTCCATCTGTGTTGTATTTAACTTTGAATGTCCATTTGCTGCCTATGGTTTTCCTTCCTGATGGCAGTTCTGTTAGTATCCATGTCTGATTGTCATGCATGGATTTAATTTCTTCTTTTGCTGCTTCTATCCATTTCTCAGCTTCCCTTTCTGGTAAGTTGGATATTTCTTCCCAGGATGTGGGTTCACATATACTAGTGGTGCTAGCTTTATATGAGAGACGCACTGGTGGTTTGCCTTTGTTCTCTCTGCTCGAGCGCCTTACTTCACCTGTTGTGCACTCTTCCATACCTTTGGTAATTGGTTCCAGACCGACTTCAACCTCTTTGATGGTATCTGTTGTGGTGGTGTCACTAGAGTCAGTGTTGTCTTCTTTATCCAGATCGGCTGGAATCATTACTTCATTTCTTAGTTCCTCCACAAAGGTCACGCTGTTGCTTATGGTTATCTTATCTGTCTTTGGGTTTAGAATTCTGTATCCTTTGGAACATTCACTGTATCCAACGAAGATTCCTTCTACTGCGCGATTCTGCAGTTTACTTCGTTTTTCTGCTGGAATGTACATAAATGCTTTACATCCAAAGACTCTTATATGTTTCACATTTGGTTTCTTGCCATGCCACAACTCATATGGTGTTTTCTCCACTGGAACTGGTCATAACATGAACTTGTAATGAGAACAAGGTAACTGTACATGAATAACTTTCACTGCATGCTGCATCTGTCTTTCTCCTTCATGTAACCTTCAGACACAGGAAACAACAACAAACAAGTATATACATACATCACAGACTATAAGACACACAAACACAAATGTAACAGCACCGCCTGCTGTCCCTCCAGTGTAATTGCAACTTAAGTCTCATCTGATGTAGTTTTCTCAACAGAAACCAGACTTCGCTTCAACTGCACTTTCTGTCACACCCTGCTTACAGCAATCTGGGAGGGCTCCTGAAGATGACAGGCAGCCAGGACAGACTCTTTCAGCAATTCTCACCACTGAACGTCTGGTTGCTAATCTCCTCCATTGTACAGGAGACCAACAGGTCGGCACACCATGCGGATCTGTACCCTCAAGATGGCCACCTCAGCACTGCTCCAACAGTTCCCTCAGAGCCCAACTGTCAGTGTGGGGCTTCTATTTATAGACTTCAGCCACATGACCCAATGACTGCATTTGCTGCTGTAAATGTCAGCTGAACCTCTCTACACACAGTGCAGACAGAGCAGAGATGGGCCAGTCCCTGCTGAAAGTGTACAGTTCAGTACTATGCATAGCTGCCTACCCTCCTGCATTCTGCAGGAGACTCCCTAAAATAGCAGCAATCTCCCTCTCCCCCTTATTAGTCTAGCAATCTACCTCATTTCACCTAGCCCACATTACACTGTTACATTTTTTGGGAAAAAATGAATGAGAGACAGATACATTTACATTGATTAATAAGTGCCATTTCCCAGCACTTTAGTAAGTATAGTATCCCTTACTAACTGCTTTGGGGCTCATCTACATTTGGGTATAAGTCATTTTAAAAGATCCCCCTCAGATGTAGCAGTACACACCCATGCTTCTAGGTGCCACGTTGCCAATCTCTTTTCACAATCTCTCCATATACGGAGCGAGACACGCCCTTTGAGTGGAGCATGACACGCCCCCTCAATGGGATGCTTTGCAAATTTCTATTACCAACAATAATCTCCCTGAAACCGGTTTTCAAAAGTAGGCAAATATGGTATTATGGTGTGTACACACACAGTGAGATTCCCTTGCTATTCGACTTAAGATTCGAGTGCTATGCAATCTTTGGTAACTCTGTACTATTTCCATACAATTCATGCAGTCTACATTCGATTTGCACTATATAGTCAATGCTGCTCTGTCTATCTGGGTTTTGATTTGTGCTGTCCCGGGAGCGCGCATTGGGAATGCAAGGTAAAATACCTGTGATCTGCTGCAATCTGCATGCAATTTTGACTATATAGTCAAAATTTAATGTCAAATCTCACCATGTGTACACAGCATAAGAGTCTTACAGTATAATAATTTATCAGTACACGGAGTACCATCTTTTATGGGGGTCCCACACATGCGCAGAGTCTATTTACCACTGTTCTGTTGGGTGACAGGTGGGAACCTCCCCAAAAAGGGACTTCTTGCAAAAATCAGGAGAGTTGGGGGGGGGGGGGTATGGTGTAGGAGATGGCACATACAGTCTCCAGGTGCTGCCAGCATCTCTCGGACACCTGGAGTTACAGAAAGGGGAGGTCAGTACACTCAGTAAACTTAGCCATGCCCCTCCCATGAAGCCACAATAACTTTTTAGTGTGTGGAAGGGGTAAGTGACGCCACAGCACATCTGTAATAAAGGCGTTATGTGTAAAACATAATAATGATAATAACCTACAGTACATTTTTTTTTTAAATCCTACAAATCCAGGGCTTACTGGTAAGTTATACTAGCCAAAGTGTGTTGTAGGGAAACTAGTTGTAGGGCAATTATAAGGGGTACATTTACTAAAGTTTCTAAAAATACTAAGAGGTGATGTTGCCCATAGCAATCAGATTCAGTCTATCATTTCATAGAATGCAATATAGAAATGATAGACAGCATTTGATTGGTTGCTAATGGCAACATCACCTCTTTTTTAAAATGCTTTATTTAGTCATAGCTCCAAAATAAGAGAAGGTAACAAAAGCGTACTTGTTTCCTAGCACGGCGCCCATCGCATACCATTGCATGCCTTAATTAGTGGTATGCGATGGTATGCGATGGGACCCGATTTTTGGGTCCTAAGAGCTGCACTGTACAATTTTAAAATCGCATCGCATCGCATGCCATTAAAATGGGGACGCGGAATACATGTGAATTTATCCACGTCCCCTCGCGGGGCTCGCTGAGCTCTCCACGCTTCGGGCTCGGTGGCTCGCTGCGCTCTCCACACTATGTAAAGTCAACTCCACGCCGACAAGGATAGTGGGGGTATGAAAAGGTCTGAGGACGCGTACCGCAGCCCCTCGCGGGCTCGCTGCACTCGCCACGCTTTGGGTTGGCGTTATTAGTGGCGGTGGCGTTAACAATGGGGATGCATATAACATACTAATCACCCATCAGGGTGATTGTACAATGAAATGATTGTTTTGATCGCATCTATCGCATCGCATCCATACAAAAAGATGTAACAAGATTAAAATCGTGGGCGCCATGCTAGGAAACAAGTACCAACAAAAGTAATACAGCTCGGGTCTCACGTATCCGGAGATCTCTTATCCGAAATATTCCAAAACACTTTTTTTTTATATTTTGGAATTTCTTTTTTTTTTTTTCTGCCCCTTTTTTCATACTTACAAAGTCCCCCGATGTTTACGGCGGCCTTCAGGATCTTCTTTAGTGTCTTCAGCGGTCCCAGGAGTGCATTGCGCGGGTGCACCAGTGACATCACCGGCGTGCCTGCAAACTCACGCAATGCACCCCTGGGACTGCTGAAGAAGATCCTGAAGACCGCCGGGGATGCCGGGGGACCAAGTAAGTATGCTAAATAATATATTCCAAAAACCGGCAAAATCCCTTATCAGAAATGCTTGTGGTCCCGAGCATTTCCGTTAAGGGATACTCAACCTGTATGCATCGCAGAGAGAGGTGAACATGTTTTAAGTGTGTCATTCAATAAACACAATACAGATGATTTACAAACGTTGGCCCTTATTCTGGTTCACTTGCAAAGACAATTTCCTTCTCAAATGGACAAAACCATGGGGTTTATTCTAGTTCATTCTTTCTGACAAAATCCTTCTTAGATGGACAAAACCATGTGCACTGCAGGGGGGCAGATGTAACATGTGCAGATAGAATTAGATTTGGGTGAGTTATTTTGTTTCTGTGCAGGGAAAATACTGACTGCTTTATTTTACACTGCAATATAGATCTCACTTTGAAGTAAAACCCCACCCAAATCTAATTCTCTCTGCACAAGTTACATCTGCCCCACCCGCAGTGCACATGGTTTTGTCCATCTAATACCCCTTTCACATTGCAGCTGTAACACGGTATATTGCCGTTTTTTTAGTGCTTTAAAATGGTTCCAGCTGCAATGTGAAAGCTACATTGTCAATTTACCGGTTACAGAAAACCGGTATTTTGACACGTGTTAAAAGCAGGATCCTACACGTTTCTGAGCCGTTTTCCCTGCAGTCTGAACAGCTCAGAAACGGTATTTGCTACAAATGATAACCACACTTGATCCTTGCCCACAAGCAGGAAAAAAACATTTAAAATGACATTGTATGGCTTTCTATGGGTGAAACGGGTTGAATCGAAAAGGTACAAAACGGTATTTAAACTGCAATATACCTTTACATCATGCAATATGAAAGGGGTTTAACTGGCTTTTGACCAGTTTTAAGACACGTTTAGAAAATCGGGTTGAAAGCAGGTTTTTGCAATGTGAAAGCAGTATAAGAAGGATTTTGTCAGAAAGAATTAACTAGAATAACCCCCCATGTGCACTGCAGGTGGGGCAGATGTAACATGTGCAGAGAGAATTAGATTTGGGTGGGGTTTTACGTCAAAGTGAGATCTATATTGTAGTGTAAAAATAAAGCTGACAATATTTTCCCTGCACAGAAACAAGACAACACCAAAATGTAACACTATCTGCACCCGCTCCCCTGCAGTACAGAATCTGCCTTTGTGAATAAGGGTCATTGTGTACATACAGTAGACTATTACTGAAGAGAAATTGGAGGGTCATTGAGCAAAATGTGTTCCTCATACCAGAGAGTTCTTTAATAACAATGGTACAGTATATGGCTTGTTTGGTAGATAATGGCATAGTCTCAGTATACAGTAGCTGCCTCAAGTATCAATAAGTTTATTTGTGCGAGTTTCTTTTTGAAAGGAGGCTTCAAGCCAGTCCATAGGAAAAATAAAAAACAGCTTATCGTTAAAATCTTACAAATCACCTCTCTTTATTTTAAGAAGCTTTAATAAATCATAATCAATCTTCCAAATGGAGCAAGATCAAATGTTCTTCACTGATTGTATTTTATTTATGAACAGTCTGTATTATGTAGTGTATACTATATATTACACAGGGCTTTATAGAACATATTTAATCCTTCACTACAGCAGATTTCACAATCAATGTCTAAGACCCTGACATATGGACACACACTGACACCAGGGTTAATTTTGTGAGAAGACAATTAAACTACAGCGCTGTAGGTCTTTAAAGCGAGGGAAGAAAAACACAAAACACAGGGAAGGCAACGACGTTCAACACGGTTAGGGGGGCACCATTTGAATTAAACTCATGACCCCAAGAACTTTGACATACAGTAGCAATGCTAACCACCATACCAGTATGTTGCTCAATAACATCATATTTACAGCGCTGTGGGATATATTAGTGATATGTATAAATGTAGATGATAACGACATGTACACTGCAAGCATGGAATATCCATATACTCTACACAAGGGATTAGTAGATCATTCCACACAGACAAAGCCATCAGAATTGTGTAAAAATTACAGTCTGTCAGGGGCCTGCCTAAATTATTATACTGTCCATTAATGACTTCTTTATTAAATGGCAGAAAGGGCACTTTTACATTAGTACTCCCTATACTGCCCCTGATATTGGTGCTGATAGGAAGATCTAACTAACGCTGACCATGCCTCAGACAAACTTTCATCCAACTAGATGGATGGAATAAAATACTGGTGCTGTCTGGAAGCAAATTGAATTTGTAATTCAATAATTTGCTTAAAAAATCTGGAAACAGACAAAACATGTTCAGACAAAGGCCCTCATTCTGGTTTAATTGGATGGGGCGAATTTGGCTCTGTTCTGATGTTTGGGGCTCTGCGCATGCACACAGTTTAGTATGCGCAGGTGCAGGTCCCCTATACGAATGGCTTCGGAGACTTGCATAGTCGCTGAGCCGTTCACAAGATTCTAGGTGGTCTGGGTGCGGACGGCGGCGGGAACTGGGGTCGCCCAATGTTTTATGGGCATCCCCATCTCACCTGGGATCGGAAGGCATAACAGGATTTCCTTTCCATACTTTCCTCATACAGGAGACATGAGCGAGGGGCCAGTGTGCACCTTTGTGAGGGAATAAGCCCTCATCTAATGTGACTCTGCAGTCTGGTGTATAAGCTCCTTTGTCTCCTATAATATTTAAATATACAGTACTGTCAGTGGCGTAGCTATAGCTCCGCAGCCCCCGCGGTGGCGGGGAGGCGCAGAGAACCTGTGGGCGCCGGGGGTCTGCGGGGCTATAGCTACCACTTACCCGCTGCTGTCCGGCCGCATCTGCCTGTCACGGTCCCGTATCTCCCGGCGCCGGCTCCTGCTGCTAAAATGAAAACGGACTCTTAGAAAATGGCTGCCCCCATACTGCAGATCATTTTCTGTCTGCAGTATGGGGGCAGCCATTTTCTAAGAGTCCGTTTTCATTACAGCAGCAGGAGCCGGCGCCGGAAGAGACGGGACCGTGACAGGCAGATGCGACCGGGCAGGTACGTCGAGGGGTGGGAGGGGGCCGAGGGGAGGGGGGTGCCTAAAAATATGCGGCGGGGGGGGCGACAATTAGGTAGTTACGCCACTGAGTACTGTAATGCTACTTTACTGCCGTGCATTGCCCTCCTTGCTCACCTTGGGACCCTACAGCACCCAGCTGTCATATCATGTCCTGTGTTTCTTTATTTCCTGTTTAACTTCCGGTTTACACACAGGACTGGTGGTCACATTTTTGCTTCTCACAGTAGGTCTTTCAGTATTTTGTAACCAGGATTACATGGTACTTAGGGCCTTATTCAGACCTGTAGGCTGCATAAGGTCACAGCCTAGCAAACAGGTAAACGCTGCCCACCGGCCAACCAAACATCCCCCCCAACAACGTGGATCCCCACATTTACATCCGAGGGGATATGCATGCTTACACGAGTGAAAAATTATTCGATGGTTACTGACCATCGAATAATTTTTTTCCCATCTGCAAATAAAAGTCAGTCTAGAGCAGTGGTCAGGGAACTCGGTCCTCGGACACATATTATAAGGTCTGCAGGTGGAGTTTATTATTTCACTTGTGATTCTGTGAGGAGACCTGCAAAAAATGCACTGCGTGGGGTAATGAGGACCGAGTTCCCTGACTACTGGTCTAGACTGACTTTTATCTTGGCCGGAGATGGCTGAATTCATGTCTGGGCATCAACACGCCTGCATTCACAGGGGAAAGCCCAGTGTTTTTATGGGGATGCTCAGGGGGTTCACACATGCTCATATTCGTGCATGCACAGACCCCCCCCCCCCCACGCCAATCGAAAAAGAGGCTGAATTCGGCCCGGACTGTAAAGGTCTGAATCAGTCCCTTCCTCTGACCTTGTCTCAAAGATAAAACTTTTATTGGAAAGCTTGTATTTAAAATGGAACATCACTGCAACAATCTCACCGAGCACTTATTTATTCCTCAGTTAAGTAAAAAACTTTAGCTGCCTGGTTCAGTACGGAAAGAAAACAATAAGTAGACAACTACAGGAATTACCTACAGTGATATTTTTTCTTGCCACACAGCAGATATTATTTTAATGGAACGCCGTCTCAGTCTGCTCCTCACACATCGTCCCAGAACCATGAGAGACTTCTGTACTGTCACCAATAAGGTGCAAGACGGCAGGAGCTGGCAGACCAATTATGCCCTGCTTATCACAAGCATCCACGGTTGCCAGCATTTTAATATTGTATCCAGAGACAGTTTATTGCTGATCTGACACATCTTGCATGATACGGAAGCTGCAGGCCTGAAGTGCTACAATCTCCATCATGTTCCTTTTTACGGGATTACATTCTAACATTTTTGTCGCATCTAAAATATTAATCTTCAATAAATACGGTCTTGTAATTGATAAAACCTGAAAAGCAAGAATAAATGCTAAGATTTACATCTATCCTGTAGAAAACAGGTATTACATCGCATAGTCAATTGATATAAAAAATTGGTGACATTTCCAGGGAAAAATCATTAAAATATAAGAACATCAATAGAAATTAAAGACAGCTGGCAATTATTCACAGACATGCAGGTGCATAAGTTCCCTCATCGAGACCAAAATAACGTTTAAGATAGAAAGAAACAGTGATGTGGCCAGGGCCGGTGCAAGGCACCGGAGCGCCCTAGGCGAGTCGGGGTGGGGGCGCCCCAGTGCCGGGGGGAGGGAGGGGGCGGGGGGGGGGAGGTGTGGTACCTGTATAAAAAAATTGCTGCCCCGGCATCCCTGCAGTGCTGGGGCGGTCAGGGGTGTCCGTGCCGTAGGGGTACCTGCGGCGCCGTCATGTGTATAAAGCTGGCTGCGGCCGGCGGGGTCCCTGTAGTGAATAGCAAATAACTAGCGCTTCCGGCGCCGACGCGCGCATAGCGCTAGTTATTTGCTATTCACTACAGGGACCCCGCCGGCCGCAGCTAGCTTTATACACATGACGGCGCCGCAGGTACCCCTACGGCACGGACACCCCTGACCGTCCCAGCACTGCAGGGATGCCGGGGCAGCAATTTTTTTACACAGTTCGCTGGGGGTGAGGAGCGAATTGCCGCCCTCCAGGTGCCGGCACCCTAGGCAAATGCCTAGAGCTGCCTAGTGGTGGCGCCGACCCTGGATGTGGCTGTTTACACAGCACAAGTGTTGCTATCATTTTTTAAATACTTATTAAATACTGAAGCCCCATGGGGAGACGGGTGCTTTGTGCTGCTCAGATCGCTCAACACAGATCGCTCAGCACACAGCGCTGCACCTGCACTGTGTGCTGAGCGATCTGTCACTCTCCATGACAGATCACAGACGATGATTAGATATCTAGCAATGACTAGATATTTCAAGCATGCTTGAAATATCTATCCCAACGATAGTGACGTGCAGGGTCACAAATAACTATGGGGCATACACACAGAGCAGTTTGTGCTTAATTTCTAAGCAATTTAATCAGATCGCTTAGAGATGGAGATATATCTCCCCATGTGTATGCCCCATAATACATATTAAATATTTATTCATTTAAACAGAATGCTTTGACTCTATGGGACTGATTCAGACCTGATTGCTAGACTGCGTGTGTTCGGGCAGAACGCAGTTTGCCATACGAATCCCTGTGCAGGGCTGCGAACGGATGTGTATGGGTATACATCCATTTGCTAGTGCCCACACTGAGGAGAAATCCTTTGATGGTTACTGGTTACTTACCATCGAAGGATTTCTCCTTCTCTGTCAGGCGTTAGCAGCTGCTGCGTAACCCAGGAGTCAGTCTGTGACTGCTTGTATTTTGGCAAAATCAGGGTGGTGCCGACATCATGAGCCCACCCCAAGCAGGCAGGGGAATGCGTGCATTCGCTGGGGCCTGCCCAGCATTTCTATGGGTGTGTCTTCTGTTTTTTTTGGGAATGCCCATGAGTCCACCTGGGAACACCACCGGTCTTTCACTCAAAAAAGACTTACTGAAGTTGACTGAAGCTGGGCCATGTACATGCACATTGGCAACAATTCGAATGCTCAGTGGCACCCCATCATCCAGAGTGCGAATTTGGCCCCTATATGTCATACAGTATGTACGTAAAACCATGTGCTTTCTCCCAATGTGGACATTAGCTATCTAATATCTTTCTGCAAGGAGACTCCTTTGGCATTTCTGTGCATATTGCTATTTTTGTTCTCACTAAGAGGCCCATTTACTAACATAATTTTCACTAACATAATGTAAAAAAAGGTGTTTTTTCACGCCCTTTTCTCATTAATTTAGTTTCACCTGAATGTATTAAAGTTCCTTTGGAGCAGTTTTTATGGGAAACTGCTTCAAACTCTTCAGTTCGCATTTTTTAGTAAGCAAATCACATTTCCCATACTTGAAATGTGATCTAGCCAAATTCACTAAAAATAAAATGTGAAAAAAAAAATCGCATTTGGCCCTGTGATAATAATTTCAGCTTCAACTGGTGAATCACAGGACTCAGATGCGAATTCTGGGCTTCTGTGCAGCTTTCTCTGATCCTAGGCAGAGAAAGCTGTGCAGAGACCGATGTGCAGAGACCGATGAACACACAGGCTGATCACAGTGAAAAAATCATACTCCTTTCCCCAGAGTCCAGGGATCGTGGTCTGGTGAGGACTGCCGGTCTCCATGGCATCCTTCTGCATTGTGACTCCCTGTGCAGTAAAGTGATGCTGCACAGTGGCAGCCCGGCAGTGCTTCAGGAGCTGATCCCCGGGGGATGGTGTGTATACCAGCAGGTGCGGGTCACGGTGTGTGGGGGGTTAATGGTGGCAGTGGTAGCGGCAATGACGGCGCATGTTCAGTACAGTATCAGGGTATTTTCCATGAAATATACCCCGATGGTGCTTCCTATCTGTCAAGTTAAGAGGAGATTCTGTTTACGACCCCTATGCATTTTATGTCACTATTCATCCTCGTGCATATACTGATCATTGCTCGATTTGTGAATTCTCTAATCAGCACAATATGTTGTCTTTTTAAGGCTCTTATCAAAATATGAAATTGATGCTAAAATTGTTTCTGATGTGAAACTCTAGGAACTGTTGGAAAATGTAATCAGGGAAAGTGTTGGAGTAGCCTAATATTGGGCAGTATTCAATGAGGCTGATTCGCCATGTTTTATGGTGATTTTGTGCTATTTTCGTGCTGTATGGCGATTTTTTGACTAAAATGGTGAATCACCCTATTCAATGAACAGATGGCAAATACATTTCAAGGTTTTTATCGCCATGATTCACCGAGTAGAAATCGCTATCTTTTTATGGTGAAGTGGAATGTGAACTTTTAAAATAAATTGTTTTGTTTTTTACATTTGGTGTAAAAAAATCAGGAATTTTATTCTGAGGAGGGGCATGCTATTTTTATTCATGTGCTGTAAGCACATGAATATATGTTTAATAATAAAATAATGTGCTTTTTTACACAGCAGCCAGCAGGGGGCCGGGAGCTGAGCCGCTCATTAGATATTCATATATTCACTGCATTTGATCATTACATATGCACGATCGGGTGCAGTGAATACCTGGTCCCCTGTTGGCTATCCCGGGGGGCAGCCTGTACTGCCTGGCTCCTGGGGAGCCCACCTCCCCCCCACAAACGTTCTGGGGCAGGCAGGGAGACTTCCATCTCCCTGCCTGCTGCCGTCCTCAGGCTCCCTGCGGCATGGCCGCAGGAGTTAAAATTCGCCGGTCAGGGGCAGTGAGTCCCTGACTCGTTGAGTACTGGAGCCGGCGAGGCTCCGGAACGCGGCGGGAAGTGGCGAATGTGCAGCGAATCCTAAACAGGATTCGCTGCACATTGTCAAAATTCTCATTGAATACTGCCCATAGTCACTGAAGGGTTTGATTACAGGGGTTTTGCACCTGTTTTCTGCATCCTGATTGCTTTATCCTAGTTAAGCCGTGTACACACGGCTGCGATAGGGGCTGATATCACTGGGAATATGGTTGCTGGTGACCATATTGCCAGTGATGGGAGTCTGCTCCGGCGATAAATCGCCGGGTGCGTGCTCCTGTTTTCAGCCACGCTCTAATCGCTGGTCGCAGGAACTTGCTCCTGCGACCAGCAGATTACCTCTGCGGCACTGCTGGCAGAGGTTCCCTTTCATCAGCGACCACCTCTGGTCGCTGATGAAAAGGAGAGACTGAGCAATATATTGCTCAGCAATATATTGCTAGCAATATATTGCTGAGCAATATATCTCCCCCGTGTGTACGCACCTTTAGACATGAGAAATAAAGACACAATTTTGGCACAATAACTAGGACGTGGTGGGAGAACAAAACAGTGTGCCGAGTGTAGGGAGGGAATGTGGTGCACTTTTTTAGTGTCCATGTCGACCTTTTGACTGTTGACCATCCCCCTGTTGACTTAAACCCATGTCAACCTTTGTCAACCTTTGGTCAAGTCAACCTTCAGTCATGTCAAACTACAGTAGTTGCTGACTATCCAATGATCCATACCCTTGACTGCTATAGTACGCGACAGTACAGTGATATGTATTGTGACTCAAGCCTCAACCCAGTAGTTTACTATTATCCTCAGCGGTCTGGTGTAGCCTTCTCAAAAAGAGTCAGTATGGGCCAGATGCACTAAGCTTCAAAAGTGATAAAATAGAGAGTGTTAAACAACCAACCAATCAGCTCCGAACCTCCATGTCACAGACTGTGTTTGAAAAATGTCAGGCAGGAGCTAATTGGTTGGTTATCACTCTCCATTTTATCACTTTTGAAGCTTACTGCATCTAGCCCTAAATGTTTTAAGTAAAGTTGAGGAAAATAGAAATAGAGGGTAAGATTTAATAGGATGAGAGATTCAGAAAGTGAGAGATTTGGTAAGAAATCTCCAGTTTTTTTTAAAGCTGCAATCATTTACACACCTAAACCAGTTTCATTTTGAAGTGTAAATGATTGCTGCTTTAAAAACTGGAGATTTCTCACCAAATCTTTCACTTTCTGAATCTCTCATCCTATTAATTCAAGACGTCTGGAGCCTAGATATCTAAATACATACAGTTTTTGTTTTGGACTCTTCATTCTCAGCACATGTGGTTGTCCTCAATGCATGCTAAGCCCCCTATTCATCCTATATGTGGGTCACTCTTATGAGGTACAATACTCAGTTTTCTAACCACCAAAGTCCTTTATGGGACCTATGTCAAGTGACGGTGTATGCATACTAGGTATATCCAGTACTCTTTGATACACAGTATTCTGTAATGTATAGTAGTACAGTGTCCTTTAGTGATCCTATGTTCCTCATGTAAATATTATAGCATCTATAGATGTCTTTCATTGTTCATAGCTGCAACAATGATGGGTGTCCTGGTAGAGGACCAATGCTTTCGGTCTACCCACTTCTTACTTAGGTGGCTGGTTGCAGCAGTTTAACAAAACCTAGCATTGATCTTTTAATAATTCCATACAGTATTCACTGCATCAACAATACTCTATGTACATAGATATCCATCTACTGTACTTCTTTACTTTATAACTTTATTTCTATAGTTCTCATTCCACAAGTAACTTATTCCTTTGCTACATGTATGCCAGATCTCCAAAGCCTCGTATATCTCGCTTGTCTTATGTCAAGTGTTCTGTGTAGCGTTGCAGAGTAGAATTCCCATCTGTAGTGTGTTTATGCCTTAATACGGTATCTTCCTACCTTACTGGCTGTGGTTTGTGTTTTAATTTGCATGTCTTCATCACTGTTTTCCATGTGGCAGTAAGAAGGGGCAGGGGAGCCGAAGGAGAACTTCATGCATTTTCAAAAAGTCAAAGCAATTCTCTTATCTAGATAAATCTAAAAACACTCTAGGAGTAGATTTTACTGGAATATAGAATATAGATTAAATTCAAATGTGGTGTTACTACAGTCTAAAAGTCCATACACACTGAGAGATTTTGGCCAGTCTAAGAGATTTTCCCGAAGGTGGACAACTTTCTATAGCAGTATGCTATGGAAATCTGTTCACTCCATCGCTAATCTGCTGGTAATATCAGCAGATGAGAGGTGGCAACTGCATTGCTGGCCCGTACACTTTGGTGGCTTTTGAGCGAAAAACAAAACTGAGCTGCTTTTAGCTCAAAATCACTCAGTGTGTATGGGCCTTAACAGCCACTAAGGCCTACTTTTACTCTACTACAGGTACATATGTGCAAGGGTAGGTTGCTGGACCCTGAAAATTTTAAAAGGTCCTTTCATACCACACAGAGACCCGGGTCGACAAGGGTGTAACTGTAACTGAGATATAAATAATGTTTAAAAAAAGGGAATTAATCAAATTGCAATGAATATATTCTTTATTAAGATACTGTATACACCAATGTTGTAACATGACACAAAATACAAATATGCAAAATAATATAGTAAGAGTATGCTTTAGGCCAGCAGAATTGGGCTCAATAATCGTCTTCGGGTACAGGATTGGATGTGACAGAGAGAGGAATGTGCCTAAATAACACAGGCAGATATATTATGTAGGGATCTGTGCAGATGCTCATTATATATGCAGGCTTGTCCCCTGTGACTATGGCACTCACAGAGCTATTGGACATGAAATGGCTTTCTTGATACAGGCTTAAAGTTAGGAACGCATTGACGACAGCTACATGATTCAGTCAGAAAATATAAATAGAAAAATTGCTGGAGCTGAAATTTTATTGCTGAGTTATTTATCTTTGTTATTGCTTTCTGCTGCTTTTATGTTGTCTGCTCTTTTTTTTTAAACAGACAAGGCCAGATGTTCTTGCTTACACTTTTAAGTCAAGGGTTTAGAGAGTGAGTACTGACATTTTGGGGAATTACATGCAAACTGGAGAGGTGTTCTTCTGACCAATTCATACAGAGTAAGTGGTTTCATTTTTTCAAGAAGGAACAAAAAAATGATTTTGATTCTTGGCTTCCTTCACAATCTCTTTTCATCAGATTTTGTCTTCATTTTTCTCTTGCCTCCAGTGTCTTCTGTTACTGATTCATTCTGTCCTGTCTGCGCTGTCTTTAGTCATGAGGTTACTGCACTGCCTCCGAGTTTTCTTGTCATGGTTTTAGTGGAGTTCCACCTTTTCTGCCTTCAAGTTCTCTTTTCATTCCTGCCTTGAAGTTTTCTTGTTATCTGGTTAATGATCCATTCTGTTCTGCTTGCAGGTTCTCCAGCTATGGAGTTACTGGTGCATTCTATCATGTCTTTAGTTCTCTTGTTATTAGGCTTCTGATTAACATCTGTCCTACTCGAAGGTTGTTTTGCTGAGACGAAACTGATTCATTCTATTTGGCATTTGGATTCTTTTGTTCACAAGCTTATTTAATTATTCGGTCCTGTTTTCATGTTCTTTTGTCATGAGATTACTGATCCACTTTTGCCTCCTTGCAGGTAATCTTCAAATTAAAGATTCATTCTGTCCTGCTTTTGGATTCTATTATGGATAAATCATTGTTTCATTCCTTCCTACTGCAGGTTTTCTAGAGCTGGTTAAGTAGCTGGTTATAACCCTTTTATACTAAAGCCTTGACCAGTGTCAAACCTGGATACTGAACACCTTTGGCGTGTGGGCTTTGTATATACTTACCACTTTCACACCGCCACTATCCCCTCCAATATTATCCGTCGTCTCAGTCCGTCAGTCTGCTCTCACCTGGCTCACCTGTTTAATCTTTCCCTATCCTCTGGGATCTTCCCTTCCTCCTTCAAACACGCTCTTGTCTCCCCAATTCTCAAAAAAACAAATCTGGACCCCAACTCCCCATCCAACTACAGGCCCATCTCCCTCCTCCCTTTTGCCTCCAAACTCCTAGAACGTCTGACCTATAATCGTCTCCTAAACCACCTTACTGCTAACTCCATTCTCGACCCCCTCCAATCCGGGTTCCGCCCTTTACATTCCACTGAAACTGCCCTGACCAAAGTCACTAACGATCTAATATCGGCTAAATCCAAAGGCCTCTTCTCTATCCTCATCCAGCTTGATCTGTCAGCTGCCTTTGACACTGTTGACCACCCTCTCCTGCTCAACACACTCCGCTCCTTTGGCATCACTGGCACGGTATTCTCCTGGTTCACCTCATACCTCTCCGATCGCTCCTTCTCCGTCTCCACTCCGAGCTCCTCCTCTCCTACTACCCCGCAGCCAGTCGGTGTTCCCCAAGGGTCTGTCCTTGGCCCTCTCCTCTTCTCTCTCTACACCACCTCTCTGGGCACTCTCATCAGCTCCTATGGTTTTCATTACCACCTTTATGCTGATGATACCCTAATCTATCTCTCTTCCCCCGATCTATCCCCATCACTCCTGTCCAAGGTCTCTGAATGCCTCACAGCCATCTCAGCCTGGATGACCCAACGCTTCCTGAAGCTAAACATGGCTAAAACTGAACTTCTAATCTTCCATCCCCCGAACATCCCCTCTTCTCCCACTATCTCCATCAGTATTGGTGAAACCGAGATCACCTCCACCGACCAAACGCGCTGCCTTGGTGTCATCATTGACTCCTCCCTCTCTTTCACCCCCCACATTCGTGCTCTCTCACAGTCTTGCCGCTTTCACCTACGCAACATCTCACGCATCAGACCATTCCTCTCCACTGACGCGACCAAAATTCTCATTCACTCTCTTGTCATCTCCCGCCTTGACTACTGCAACATCCTTCTCTCCGGGCTACCTCTCACCCGCCTCGCACCTCTCCAATCCATTCTTAACGCTGCTGCTAGGCTCATCTTCCTCTCCCGCCGCTCTACCTCCGCCTCCCCCCTCTGTCTATCTCTTCACTGGCTCCCCATTCCTTTCCGAGTTCTCTTTAAACTCCTCACCACCACCTACAAAGCTCTCTCCTCCTCCACCGCTCCTTACCTCTCTTCACTGATCTCTATCCACACTCCCTCCCGTCCTCTTCGCTCCATCACTGACCGCCGACTGACCTCTCACCTAATCACCTCCTCCCACTCCCGTGTCCAAGACTTCTCTCGCGCTGCCCCCCTGCACTGGAACAACCTCCCGCCACCCATCAGGCTTTCTGATTCCCTTACCTCCTTCAAGCGCTCCCTCAAAACCCACTTTTTTCGACTAGCCTATCCCTCCTCCTAACCTCTTTTGATCCTCTTATCCTGCCTCCGTTCCCCTCCGTTCCTACTCATCCTATTGTTTTTCGTTCGTCCACCCACCTATTTTTAGTATGTTAACTCTTATGAGTAGGGCCCTCCTTCCTCACGTACTCACCCTACCTCTTTACCTCACCTGTGCTCCTGTCCTGTTCTTCCCTTCCTCTACTTCATCTTTAGTCTCCTTGACAATTTTGACACCTACTTCTGAACTGATGCTGATTTTAGTTCTACCAGCTATACCCCCATTTATACTGTATTTTTCAACACACCCTGTACGTTACCTCGTCATTTTTTTTTGTTTGCTATGTACGGCGCTGCGGACACTTTGCGGCGCCATATAAATAAACGTACTACTACTACTACTACTAAGACCCATATCATTGCCTCTCACATAGGATGCTTGGAGATGACATCACTTCTCTCTGTTATGCATGACTTGGCTCATCAAAGACCCGGGTCTGCCTTTCCAACTGCAGCCAACCATGACCAGAACCAGGAATTAGCCTCGTTATGACCCATTAATGGACCGAGGTCCAACTACGCTTTGTGTAAAATGGGTATTACTGATACATTTATTTATTTATTTATTAACAGTTTCTTATATAGCGCATACATATTCCGCAGCGCTTTACAGAGTATAGTTATTAGCAAAAGCACATAACAAATTACAGTACAAGACAGTTTAGGACAAGTACATGGCTAATATGGATAGTTGCACCAGGGGACAGGACACTGAAGCAATTATAAGGGTGGCAGAGGTTTATATATTCTAAGAAAGGCACATGAGGAGAGAGAGCCCTGCCCGTGAGAGCTTACATTCTAAAGGGGAGGGTTAGACAGACAGGGGGTGACACAGAAGGGAAAGAGGTGAGCATAAACAGTAGGTTAGGATGAGAGATGGTCGGGTTTTATGCAGGAGGGTCGGAAGAGGTCAGCTTAGTCCTTGATATTTTAAGTCTGAAAAAGTGCTGGCTCATCCAAGAGTAGACAGCAGAGATACAGTTGGATATATGAGTGAGGATAGAGGGAGAGTGGTCAGGAAAGGATCGGTAGATTTCAGTGTTATCAGCATAGATGTGATAGTGGAAGTCGAGTGAGCACATAAGCTCACCCAGAGAGGGCATGTAGAGATAGAGAAGAAGAGGGCCAAGAATAAAATTTTGTGGGACACCTAAAATCAATGGAAGAGCAGGACAGGTGAAGTCATTAGAGGTACAGCTGAGCCTTTTTTCAAAACTGACAGTGCAAATACAATTATTAACAGTGATAGTAAAAGTTGTTTGCAGATGTAAAAATGCTGATGTTATGGTTGAATAGCCAGATTAAGCAGCCAGGGGTAGTATGTCGTGAGAATAAATTGAACTCACTCAAAGCAGTCTTTGGTTTTCTCACTTGTTGCTTCTGTCCTTCTGTTTCACTTCAGTGTAACGCCAGTATAACGCCACAGTTATATTTAAATTATGCCGCACTTTAAAAATGATGCCCTTCCAAACTATTATGCACACAGCTAAACCATGCACACAGCCTTTTCGGCCACAGCCTATGTATTTTGTATTGTATTCATATTACTTTTTTACAAGCTTATGAATATAGTAATGATGGTCCTCCTTAATATTTAGCATGTTACGAGATTACTGATTCTTCCTATCTTCATTCTCTTTTAAAACATTGTTGAATAATTCTGTATATCTACAGTAAATGTTCTTTTGTCATATGGTTAAGTCTACCCATAGACATGTTAAGAACCGCATGGACCTTGAGCTGAAAATTGTAATCAGCACCATGCAGCTGGATTGGGTGAGGCCAGCATCATGAAGGTCATGGGTAATGGCTCCTATTAACCACTTCCATTTTCTCAAGTCCCTGGCTAAGCAGCATGTCCTCTAAGTTCCTGAGATATGGAACATGAGCTTTGGAGCAAAGTGCTTGGAAGCTGCTACCACTACAGCATCTCCCAAATCAGCACCTTCATACATTACATTACTTTACCAACACCAGCTAGCATTAATATATCATTTGCAGCAATGCCCCATCTGAGAAAACATTAACGCATCTCTCACCCTCACATGATATTATACTCTAAAGGTGGCCATACACATGCAGATTTATCTGCAGATCTCGCTGGTTGGAACAAAAACCTGGTTATGGATGAGAGCAAATGACAGTTGACCATTTGCTTGGAAATGCTGGAAAACTGACAAACTGTCACTCATCCATAACCATGTTTTGTTCCAACCAGCCAGATCTGAAGATAAATCTTACTAGTGTATGGGTACCTTAACTTTCCACCCCAAATGACATTGATATGCTTACCCAATATTTTCATCACTGTTGACAACACCACCATCTCTCCAGTCTCTCTTAATTGATAAAGAATAATGGTGTTCCAGCAAAGGTGAAGGCAATCCTAAATTAGGGAAGACGTCCAGAAGCAGAGCATTTTGGGGCAGATTTATTAAGCTCAGTGAAGTGATAACGAGTCTGGTTTTTATCACCAGCCAATCAGCTCCTAATTGTGAAGTTACAGGCTTGGTTTGAAAAATGACAGGTAGGAGCTGATTGGTCGGTGATAAAAACTAGAAAGTTTATCACTTCACCAAGCTTAATAAATCTACCTTAGTACCTAATGGAATGTGTCATGTTGGAGGGTATGAGACAACTTCCTTCTCAAATGGACAACACCATGTGCACTACAGGTGGGGCAGATGTAACTTGTGCAGAGAGAATTAGATTTGGGTGGGGTTTAACTTCAAAGGGAAATATATATTGCAGTGTAAAAATAAAGCAGACAGTATTTTACCTGCACATAAAATAACCCACCCAAATCTAAATCTCTCTGCGCGTTACATCTGCCCCATCTGCAGCGCACATGGTTTTGTACATTTGAGAAGGAATTTGCCTTTGCAAGTGAACCAGAATAAGGTCCTAGAACTCCAATTAGCAGAATCCAATACTGCATTAACCCTTTTAGTGCCAAGTGTATTTGTCAAACTAGGTGTGAAAATTTCCCAAGCAAACATTTGTATTCATCATAATGACCTGTACTTGTTACCGTATATAGGAAATATCTTTTTTACACATTTTTTATTTGAATTTATATAACAAATTTGAGTGACGCTGGGATTTTTTGCGTATTTTTTGCACACCTCTCAAAGAGATATTGGCACTCGAAGGGTTAAAAGAACCTCAGATATTAGCACTGCATCCCTGTAAAGTGTATTACTTAGCTTATAGCTTATTGCATACATGTATTGTAATTGTTGTAATTTATGAATCATACAATACTTGGGAATTTATTACTAATTTCATGACATTGATGCAGTAATAAGTGTAGGTTCCACTTTTACCTGAGATGTGGTCCAACATAATAAAAACAACTATTATGTATGAAAGTAAATTATGTATTTATGTATACCAGTCATGTACTCTTATTTTATTGTTAAGTTTCCCATGCCTGGTTATGTTAGTTCACAGTATGACTAAAGTACAGTACATGATCTAAGGTTGCATATTGTTTTAATAATTGAAGTGTGTTTATCTAATAATTGTGACAATTATTGCCTTGTAACTTGTTACTGGGAACCTCCTGCTTTACTGCTGTGAGTTGACAGATGTAAAATATCATTACAAAACAGTCCACTTAGGAACCGCGGTAGGTGAAGAGCAGGGTTTCTTTACCCCAATCATTAACCAGTGGAAGAAGCTATAACAATTGCACTAGGTTTGTCACATCTGTATTATTTGTGGGAGGTCAAATAAGTTCAATAATGCTTATTAATTATTATTATTATTATTCATTTTATATATAAGGTGCCACAAGTGTTTTGTAGTGCCGTACAAAGGGCATTCAATAGAAGAGTACAGGCAGACAGAACTTAACATTATAGTAAATAAATAACAAAAATTGAGTACAGTTAACAAAGAGCACCACAATTCAATACACACTACATCTTAGATGTAAGTAGTGATGGAATAATCGGCATACTGCTAGGGCCTTGGGCCATAGAGATGAGCTTTTACTAGCAGGAGAGTGTGCTGGTGAAGATGCACACTGAGTAGGAGAGAGCTGTAAGTGAAATGTGAGGGCTTTGACAACAAGAGGGAAGAGTGTCCTACTTTAAGGAGCCAACAATCTAGTAGGAACACTTGGTTTCTCCCAGCTCACTGAATGGTATTAGTAACCATTCTAGAACACTACATGATAATAGAATTCAGAGATATTGGTTACATATATTTGCACAAATGTATGATTTAAGCACCCAAGCCGTTGTCAAGGTCTCTGAGTATTGGGGTCCCTAGCACTATATCTAGATGCACCCCAAAAACCCAGCATAAGCTAGAAAGCCCAGAGCAGTACACCAGCGAAAATACTGTAGTTTTAATAAATCTTAGTGCCACCCAGCCCAACCAATAAAGGGGCACAACACCCCACACCTCCGTAACCCTAAATTAGGTCTACAATTAACCAGCAAAGAGCCACATGATAATGGCTACTTACGTAAATATATCAAAACTAATGCTGGGTACACACCAGGACGACAAGGGTCAGATCCCATCAATCTAGATCCAATGCCGACTGATTGGATGTAGATTGTGTGGTGATTGGGCCCTTTTCTGTCCTGGTGTGGTCCGATACCGATCCGATGCGCGGTCCCGTGGGTCGGTCGGCTGTTATTCAGATCCTACCTGCAGCTGGTAGGATCTGGAAACGACCATACTCTCGGGTGGGGGTCGCCATCGGATCGGACTGCCAGCAAGCCAGCGGGGACCCGGGGGAAGCCGTCGGAAGGGGACGCGCGCATCTCGTGCGCGCGCGTCCCCTTTCGCATATACAGATGGCGGGTGGCGGGGGATGGCTGCTGGCATCGCCATCGCCATCCCCTGCAAAGAAGAGACCCGCTCCATCTGTACAGCAATCACATTTAGTGCATTACATCAAGTAAACATACTCACCAATATATATAACCTTTTAAATTATAATTAATTTTTAGTTGCTAGGCATCAGTAAAGCTTAATGAATGGATCATGACTACTATTCATTTTAACCCAAGGCTAGACATGTCCTATTACCAATGCAGATTACTTATCTACAAATGATTCATGTGCGTATGTAATGTGGATACATTTGCAGCACAGTACGGTATTAGAGCTGGAGTTGCACCTGTTTTTACATTTTGCTGACATACGTATTTTACGCTACAGTGAACAATTTGTTGTTGATGCTTTATTATGGATTCTCCTGTTTGGTTAAATGTAGATTTACAGGTGCTGATTGGGTTGGAAAACCATCCTGGGAAATTTCTCAGAGCAGCCCTAATGGAGGCGAAGCCTGTTGAGGGTTGGGGTCTGTCAAGAGGGGTGGGATATTGAGGTGGACACAGTTGTAGCCTTCCTTGAGTCTTTTGCTAATTTTAAATGTGTCGTTATACTATTTCTACTATAGATCGTACGGATATAAGGACTGAGACGTCCACTGTCACAAACATTGTGCCCCCCCCTGGAGAAAATAACAAAACAAACCCATACGCCCCTACAGGAAAAAATTTAAATAATTTTGGCCTCAATAGGGATAAATAAAACACTGGCCCCCATTGGAATAAACATAACACATTCACACTCCACAATATACAAACAAAAACATTTGAACTACAGGTATATCACACACTCTCTTCACCTTGCACTGTATCACACTTCCTCCCCTTGTGTTTTATCACACTGACGCACTCCCTCACCCTGCGCTCTGTCACACATATGCACTCCCTTACCGTGCAGCCTGCGCTCTATCACACTGATGCATTTACTGCAGTATACCTCACCATTCTAGTATAATGACTAACTTATGTAATACACTGTGGCCCACAAGAACCTACCTCTCTGTCATCCCACTATATTACACAGTGACCCACAGTAATCTGCCCCTGTGTCACATGTAGTAAGTCCATGTCACCTGAAGTGCCTCGTTTGCATTAAGTCGAGTCGCATTAAGGCCAAGTGGTAATTGCCCGAATAACCTTGCAGCAAGTGCCCCCAACCCATGTCACCCGCTGTAATAGCCAAAGTAATTTGAGTTACATGCCCACTTATCATGTAATTTGTAGTAAGTGCCACCTTGCCCCTGTGTCACCAACAGTAAATGACCATGCCCCCCCATATGTCACTATGCCCCTGTATTATCGTCAGTGAGTGCCCATGTCATTTGCAGTAAGAGCTCCCCTGTCACCATCAGTTGCCCAAGTCACCCACATTAAGTGCCCCTGGCATCTGTGTCACTTACAATAAGTGCAACTACAGTATGCCCCTGTAACACCTGCAGTGAGTGCCCCTGTGTCAGCAGCAGTAAGTGCCCTCCAGCCCCTCTGTCATTACCTCCAGTTTATGTCGCTGGGTCCTCATCTGGAAAAGCTTGTCCTAATAGACTGCTTCACTGGCACCACATCATACTCCTCCTTGGCCTCCTCCTCACTGCTGATGTATGCAGCAGTCCTTCTCCTTCACTGCCGTGTTATTTAGTATGGTTGCTGCTGCTGGTCCCTGGGGGGGGGGGGGGGGGGGGGGAGTTGTGCGCAGGACACAGGCTTCTCCAACCCCTCCGGCAGCCATTTCAAATATGACGTCCTGCTGGTGAGCCAATCAGAGCTCACAGCCTGGCAGCCAATTACAGCAGATGCCAGTACACAAGCTGTCATTGGCTGGCAGCTGGAGCTGCATGAAATGGCTGGCCGTCAAATGGGTGTAAAAGCCTGCATGGAAGGTCACAGCAGGCGACGGCATCGGTATAGGCAATAGCTCATCATTAGCTAAGTGGCATGCCTGCGGGGGGTGCAGCCGGCATGGTGTCACTCCCAACTGGCTCGTGGCGATGGGCCCATGGCCATTTTTTATTTGGGCATAACAATGCGGCCACTGGCCGCTGAGAGCGCGGTCATGTGGTCCGCGGCCCAGTCAGGGAGAGAGCAGCCGTCTCTGGTGTAATATGGGGCCAGCCCACCGGAAAGTGGCCTGGTTTCCCACCAGGGCCAATCCGCCACGGTAGATACATAATATCATTGATGTACTGAAATTCTACATTATGAGACTTATGCAGTTAAGCAGCCCATTCATGAGGCATTGGAATGGTTTATTATGTTGACAATGTCTAGGTCGACTAAAAAAGTTTGACACTAGCAATCAGTTGACAGAAGCAAAAGGTTGAAATGGAAATGGTTGACACATGAAAATATCATTTTTCAGGATTTTTTTTGTGTCAAAGTTGACACCTAAGCTCTTGGATGCTCAATTAGTGTACTGCATCCCCTTGCATGGTTTGCTTTCGGTCGCCAGGCTTCTGAACCTTACCGTTCCCAACCAGAGTCCACGTGGATGGAAAAGTATGTAAAAGTTATCAAAATGAAAAAAATATATATATCTGTCCCGATCTGGACCATTTAGAATCACTTTCCAACATTTTAAATGCTCCTCCAGGGAGATTCCAGTACAAGTTCAGAACCCCCCCCCCCCCCCAAAAAAAAAATTCAATATTTTCATGTGACGAACCACTGACCTTTTGACCAGATCCAAAATCTATGTACTGTGCAGTATCAGAAATGGAGAGCTGGTTCTTGCCAATTCCCCAAAATTGCCAATTGGCAAATCGGTTTTACATCAGGGAACTGGCCATAGATTTATTGACTGCAATACACATCCATTTTGTAGATGAATTGTGTGATTTTTAGCACATGCTCCATAGCCAAATGTGTGCCTCGAGCTGCTATAGTCCACCTCTCCACTTATGATTGAAGGGGTAAATATGGATGGCAATAGGCTGGGCTTAAAGTGGCCCTGAAGAGGCAGGGAGATTAGTTCCATCTCCTCTCTAGGACTATTTTAAGCCCTGCCCTGATTCATATTACACCACATTGTAGTGCCCTTATTCACATGACATCACCCAGTTTTGCCCCTTATTCATGTTATACTACACAGTAGTACTCCTTATGCATGTATGCCACACAGTAGTGTTGCTTATACACAATAATCACAGTAGTAGTATCCCTTACACATAATACCAATAGTAATAGTTTTATTTATACCCATAATCCCCACAGCTATAGCACCCTTTACACAAAATGCCCACAGAAATGCAACTTATACACACAATGCTGACAGTAGTAGTGCCCCTTATACATATAATGCCAGCAGTAGTGCCTCTTATACAAATATCTGCCTCTGTCACTTTATCAGCTGACCGCTTGTAACCCTCCAGCAGCAGCAGCACCATACCCTGTGTCCTTCCAGCAGTTCCGTGCCCTATGTACCTCCAACAGCTTCCCCACTGATCTGAGTCCCCCCAGACCACTCTTGCATTGTTTTTTGAATGAAAAACGCTGGCTCCTCTTGGTGTTTCTTCTTCACTTAAGCAGTGGTGATGACATCACATACACCGTACCAGCAAAGAAAGCCTCTGGGACAGGCTTTCTTTTGGAATTACTGTGAATGGGATTCAGTACTGAATCCCGGCGGTCGGGATCCCGGCGTTCAGAATCCCGACGCCGGAATCCCGACAACCAAAATGCCGACAAGGGGGGGACGTGGATCGCCCCCCCTTGCGGGCTCGCTGCGCTCGCCACGCAGCGGGCCCGGTGCCTCGCTACGCTCGGCACACTAATTTATTCTCCCTCCAGGGGTGTCGTGGACACCCACGGAGGGAGAATGTGTTGGTATTTCGGCGGTCGGGATTCCGGCGTCGGGATTCTGAACGCCGGGATCCCGACCGCCGGGATATTAACTGCATCCCCTGTGAATGGCTGTGGTGGAGGTGGAACTAGTTCCCACTGCCATTACAGATGGTGGATCTCCGTTACACACTGTTCCCCCTACTTTAACCCCTGGCAATATGTTAACTGCAGTGAGTGTTTGTTAGGGGCATAAGCCGGGATGTATCAATATTGTGAGTGTAAATGTTACTTACCTATTTTTTTTGTTCCCGTTTAGCAACCATTTTCTGGAAGATTCCATATCATGTACTATTATTTTTTTATTTTGAAAGGGACTGCGTATACTGAGCTCTCCTGCATTATTTTCAGGGTCTTTTTATCGTTATGCGCATGCGCAATGGTGCCGGGAAAGTATTCCTGCTTTTAACTTAATGTTGTCTTCAGAGAGAACTTTGCAGACGTGACCACGCTTCCAGAGAGAGGAGATCCCGGGGTGTCCGGCCATTACACCATCCCGTGTACTGGGCACTGCTTTTCCCATGGAGCTGCTGGACCCCTGGTAATGTATGATTGCCATCACCTGTGGTGAAACACCCTTCTTATCATTTATCTAGCTCCACACATGTGATGGCAATCCTACATTACCAGGGAAGTCCAGGAACAGAGCATTTTCTCCCTCATGGAGAAGATCAGGTAGATATTAATGTAAGGCCCACAGGTACTGGAGTCCCTAATAGGTGGAGATAACAATAAAAAAGTACCTGGATTGTGCAATAAATATTAAGCTCTGTAGTATATAATGCGGAAACTATTAGCTCGGACCCACTATATACTAATAAAAGGCATCATAGCCCTAAAGATTATTCTTGAATGCCCAGTAGAGAGCGACAAGATCTCCTATTCAGGATAGATAAATAGTCCAGGGCTATTAGGCGCTCCATTACCGACACCAATCTGTGATGAAAAAATCAGACATTCTTCAGAGTGACATCAGCATTTTAATACACACCTTTCTTTCTTTATTTTCACCATGATACACATCCTGTGTATGTACGTCTATATGTGTGATTTTTAATTCTTGCAAATTTCACTGTTACCTCCCAGAAGAAATTGTATAAGGGAGTCTTAATGTATTGAACATTAAAAGTTAAATTTTAATATTTTTCTGTGTGTTCCCGAGAACAGTCCCTTTCTCTTCTTGTATATTCCATGATAACCCTTGACTGTTGGAAACTGCACCCCCATAACTGATAAAATATACATTTTGTATATACAAACCTTCTTATGTACTCTAAAAATATCAGTGTGCAGGTATATACCCAGCTCCCAAAAGGAGCTAATATCCCTCAGAAGATCAGATAGGCCAGTATGATATTGCAGTGTAAAAATAAAGCCCTGCACAGAAACAAAATAACTCACCCAAATCTAATTCTCTCTGCACATTTTACATCTGCCCCCCTGCAGTGCACATGTTTTTGTCCATCTAAGAAGCAATTTGCCAGAAGGAGTAAACCAGAATAACCCCCTCAATCTCAGATTTGGGTGGGGTGTGTTCAATCTGAAATCTAAATTGCAGTGCAAAAGTAAAGCAGCCAGTATTTACCCTGCACAGAACAATGTAACTCACCCACATCTAAATATCTCTGCACATGTTACATCTGCCCCACCTGCAGTGCACATGGTTTTGCCCAGTTTCGTGCTTTTTTGCTTTGTTGAATCAGATCCATACTGTAGTTTTAAAATTGTTGTACAAAACCCATGGAAAGCAGGATGCTGGCAGGCAACCTCTGCATTGCGGCTAGTTAAATTAAAACATGTTATTTTTGTAACACCTTCTGCCTTATTTTCACCTTTCCATGCCGATGTTGGATGTCTGGCCTCACCATGGGGGCAAGTAACACTCTCTGCTTCAGGTTTTCATTCCTTTTCCTCCTCTCAGCTGTTCTCTTCTGTGAAACAGTTGTGCTGCTCATGCTGCCTTAAGGGCAGAATAATAAGGATTACTGTTAGCTCTTCATAGGCTCAGTAACCGGGTA
The DNA here is from genome assembly GCF_055691185.1 of Crinia signifera. Taxonomy (NCBI): domain Eukaryota; kingdom Metazoa; phylum Chordata; class Amphibia; order Anura; family Myobatrachidae; genus Crinia; species Crinia signifera. The sequence goes on along the minus strand of NC_139222.1, from coordinate 112,536,040 downwards.
CCTGGAGATTTTCTTTTACTAAAATTCTACAAGGACATCTCACTTACAAGGATACTTTAGGGGTGGTTAAAATGAGTGACAGATCTATTTTTCATTGTTAATTAATTACAAACGAATGAGTTGTGGTTGCCAATACATGCTGTATCTATTGGTTAGAGATGTAAGAAGTACTTTTCCAGCATTGACAGACATAGTGGGACACCTTCACTTCCTGGCAGTGAACAAACCAATTATTATAAGGGTCGAAAAATACTGTGAAATCAAAGACCCAATTAGACACATTCAAGCCCTTCCGAAGTACAGATATGAGCTCATACATCAGTGGGGTAGTCGCCTCATAAACAGCAGCCTGTCTTTTTGAAAATGCGCCTTTGTCCCACTGCTAGGGCGCACTAGGAGATAGCGCCGATTAATTTGCAACACCTGTATATCTGTAGGCGACTGATGTCCCGTACACAAAATCAAACTGTTTTCAGCAACATTCGATCCTGATTTGGTGCCGATGCGCACTCCCGATCAGTATATATTGAATAGAAAAATAGACTGTGCAGGCAAGAATATATAGTATAGATGTAGTACAGATCTGTTGAATGGCTACACTGTGCCATGTGTTACGATCCAGATCGAATCAGGAATTGAATAGAAAAGGAATCCCACTTGAGTCTCTGAATCTATTTATGAATTGCTACAATACCGCAACAGCGGCTTTTTTTCCTTACCAAATTCCATTGCCGTATAGACATTCACTGGCACACAGATATATAGTGTCCCATATCAAATTAGTCAGCACCCTGGTGTATTCTGGCTGAATTTACATTGCAACTAAAGGGATATACATTATACGATTTTCAGTAACTTTATGCACTATAACTATATTAATAACAATACCATTGGGCATACAGTTCAGTGTATGCCCACTATATCATTAAAGATGGGTGCTCCATTATCATCTGAACATGCAGTCAAATCTGATGATTTTGTCAGTGACTGCATGTTCGGTGGAGGACGTTATCACAATATCTTTAATGATATTTTTCAATGTTAATATAGTGGGTCGTTCATTTTGCCCCGCCGCCAATATCGTTAAGGAGATCATTGGTGCTGCATATCGTATAGTGTCTACTGGGCATTAGGTATTTTTGGCAAATAAAAAAAGCAGCCCATCGCCTAAGGCACCTTTTGCTGTGTGGTGCATTTTTTGGTTAGGTGTATGAGGTCACATCAGTAGATACACAGTATAGTAACAGTCTACATACAAGGGCATAACTAGTAAAGGGGGTGCAGCTGCTATGTGGCCTACAGCTGAACGGGGCCCCCTTCCCTTTCAAAGTAACATGTGCGATAATATACATTTTTCACCATTGGGTGGTACATATGGATCCTTACAAACTTTTGTTATGGGGCCAACAAATATCTTGTTACAGCACTGCCTACAAATATTGGGCATCTGCATTTACTATAAAGAGCCTTCACTCATAACTATTTGATCTCTTCTTGTATTGGATGAATAAAATTAAGGCATTAAAGTGTAAAAATTATTTTATAAATTAATAAACATGATTCTGTGATGAAGCTAGTAAATTCACTTGAACTGCCTACTAGTTAGTACAATTTAATTGTCCTTGCTCATAATTCTGTTGTTCCCTCACACAGTTCTTGTAACAATTGATGCTATACTGTAGGTATGATGTCATTAGAGCATGGTCCCTCAACAATGAGAACACAAAGGTAGCAGACACAACTCCAACACTAGCCAAAGTAATGGAAATGTAATTAGCATTCACAGTACAGAGAATGACTTCTCTAAGTGTTCGTTGATTAACGTCAAAGTTTCAAGTATGCAAAAGCTGTAACAAAGGCAAGCCTTCGTGTCCCTTCACACTTATTATTAATTTAAGTCACTAATTAGGCTAAAGCGAGCTGTATTTTAGGAAAAATCTCAAACAATTTATTTAAAGATTAAGTTCTAAAGTTGTATGAGGTTGGACTTTTATGTGATGTTTATACTTTTATAGCTTTTCAACAAATCTAGGAAGATTTGTAGATAGTGGAAGCTTTTCCCTGCTGGGCAGATCATCTAGGTGCGATGTGCAAAAGCAAAGTGATTTTCAGTCACGATCTTTCTGACCTCATACAGAACCTAAAGTTTCACGGTGTCCTCTGCCTTTCTCACTTTTCCCCTCCTTTATTATTCAACTTCATACTGTGGTCGGGAAGTTTGCTTCCATTTGCTCAAACTCTGTTATTGCTTTATTAATTATGCATGCAGAGACTTAATTTTTAATTGCAGTGCCTCCGTCTCTTTCTCTCTGTGCCTTTTCTCTACTGTTTCAGCCTTCGAATAAGTTCCCAAGAGACTCTTTCTATGCTGATGGGTAGAATTCTACTTTTTAAAACTTTCTAGCATTTATTTAGTCGTACTAATACCCCCGATACAGCATAGTTTTATAAGTACCTTTTATTTGCATAATATATAATATCATTTTCCTTTGAATTCATTTAATGCAGAACGCATCATCAGAAAGCATAGGATCACTAAATATATACAATCCCATTATTCATTATACTATAACGAAGAATGTAGGATATTATTTGATCAGCGAGGAAATTTTATTTGCAATCCCCAAACAAAATCAACAGTATACCTTGATTGCCTTCATGTTTTTTTTTTTTTTATGGGGCTTCCTGCAGTCATCATTCGACAACTTGACTTGATCTCATTTGATACCACATAGATGTTGTTTGAGATATGATGGGAACAAAACATGCAACCAATTACAGTATGTCTAATACAAACTCATTGACTCCTACAAATAGGGAATAGAGAAAGTCACTTTAAAATGTTGGTTAATACTTTACGATATCAAAAATATTAATAAAACAGTTCTTTACGCTCAGGTGCTGCATCTGTTTATTTTGCAAATGAAAATGAGGCAAACATTTTATTGGTTTCTATATGTTACAGAAGATTTGTATACATAGCAACTTATTGTAAGTAGGAGGTTATTAAATAAAGCTATCACTGCTTCTAGGCATTTGCTGGGACAGAGATTATTTGGAAGCTTTGTCCCGGAGCTTCAACTTTGATCAATTCAAGAGGTAATTGTCATGTTCCTATGATTTTAAAGTATTGACTTTCACAACAGATCTACACAATACCACCAAATTGTCAGTTCAACTTTAATCATTGATAAAGGATTTTGGAAAAGGCATGGTGAGTCTTTTGGCCATCTTTGCCTTTGGTATCATAAGTGAGATATTTGACAATTTTCAGTGAAGGTAAGATATTAAACAGTACATATATTGCTCTAGGTGGAGTATTACTACTAATGTTCCTTTAAGCAATTTAAACGGGTGCCGGATGGGTTCCCGACTGTCAAAACGCCGGCAGCCGGGTGACCGACGGCCACCCGCTATTTTCCCTCGTGGGGGTCCACGACCCCCATAGAGGGAGAATAGAATAGGTGGCTCGCGTAGTGAGCCACCGTGCCCGCAGCGTGGCGAGCGCAGCGAGACAGCAAGGGGCTTTTTTGCACTCGCCATGCTGTCTGACTCCGGGCAGTCGGTATCCCAACGTACGGATAATGACTGTCAGGATCCCAACTGTCAGAGTCCCATACCACACCCATTTAAACACCATTGTTGAGACAATACAGGGTAGTACTGTATAGGGGTAATAAATCCCGGATGCTATTTTTGCCTGGCAGAAATAGCTGCCGTTTCCAACATTATTAGGTTGAATGTCATTTGACCTATTCAATGTGGGGTCCATTCTTCTGACTGGCGGAATATATCTGTAAGGGTTCTGGGAGTGTCCCCGTCAATCTAACTCCGTTGCCTCTGGCTGGAATCGACAGACGTGTGCAGGGCTAGGCTTCACCTGGGCCCGTCTCGGCTGAAGGGCGAATTAGGTCCGCCCCACTCCGCTACAGGCAGGTCTTATGGATAGACAACACGTCCGCCGAGGCCAGGAGAGAGCAAGGGGACAACTAACTAAAACACCAGAAACGGGGAACTCCCAGAAACCCCAGGGGAGCAACAATGCTCAGCAGATGACACAAAATGAAAATGAATGCACCGGTACCAATAGTGCCAATACAGGGTGTGGGTGTAACAATACACTGAGATGTAATAAGCAACTGTAACCAAATAAAGGAATAGACAGGTGGGTAATCCCCAACTTAGCTGAGAGATGTAATGCAGCCGAGAAGTTGGGACACCGCAGCACAGCCTTGCAGGACAACCCAGAACAAGTACACTGGATCACGGAGATGACACTCTGGGTACACGGTACATCAAACAGACTGGACAGACGAGGGTTAACCAGCAGGGACCAGGAACACCACTGAACAGTACTTTAGGATCCAGGGAGCACAACAGACCGGCAGGGACACAGCAAGACTGGGATAAAGGCTGGACATAAACTGACTGAAGCTGGACAGCGTGGACTACACAGTGAACTGAACAATGAAACTGAATAATATAACTGGCACCGGAGTGTGTGAGCAGAGGGTTTTTATAGTGAGCACAATGTCGTGCTGATTACACATTGCCTATAGGTGAGCACTGCAGGCTAGGACCCTAATTAAGACACCTGAGTCCTGATAACAGAGCACAGCAAGGAAGCTGCAATGGCCCAGGCTGACCACTGGAGGCCACCAGCGAGTAAACACACACACACAGGCTGGGATAAAACCCAGGGAGCAGAATTCAGGGAAAACATAAACTACACACAGAATATGTGAATCTGCGCATAACACAGATCCGCTGGAGGCGGATCCTAACAGTACCCCCCCTTGAAGAGGGGTCAAGGGACCCCAATACCAGGTTCCCCACTACATGGAGAAAACCAACCCCTGGCATGGGGGTACTCACAAACAAACAGGAACAAGCTGCGGCTGCAACTTGTAACAGTGCCCCCCTTCTCAAAGGTGGCCTTCGGACACAACAAGACCAGACAAACAGATATGACAAACAGGACAAAGCAAAAGGTCAGTGCTTATTCTTCTTTTTCCTTCTCTTTGAATGGCTATGAAAGGAAGAGAGAAAAGCACACCCTGCAGTCAAGGCAATAGGCTTAAACTCTTGTGCCAGCTCTCCAAAATCTTGAGGATTTTCGGTGGACAAGACAGATTTAGCAGAATTTGAGCAAGATTCTCTGGGACTAAATCTCTGAAAAACTGCATCACTAAATGCCCGGAAATCCTTAAGAAGGGGATCTTCAGAATTAATCAATTCGATCGCCCATTTGGAAGGCTTCCCTCTGAAGGAGTAGATCATATAGGACACAATATTATCAGAAGTGATACCTAAAAATGGTCTGGACTCCATAATGGAGACATAGTGGTTAGCGAGCGCAACAAATTAGGCTAAGTCCCCATCAAAGACTAGAGATGTAGAGATATCATCCAAAGAGTCACAATTGGCTTTATTATCACCTGACTGATAAGACTGCATAGCTGGGGTTATGGCACTTGAGGCTTTGATTTTAGGGACCTCGTTAGAGTCAGTGACTAACTGAAACTGTGGGCACCCGCTCGGGGCGACAAACTGAGACTGTGGGCCCCCGCTCGGGGCTGCAGCCTCGACACAGGCCTGAACCCCTTCTGGGGCGACACCAACTTGAACCCCTTCTGGGGCGACACCGGCTTGAACCCCTTCTGGGGCGACACCGTCTTGAACCCCTTCTGGGGCGACACCGGCTTGAACCCCTTCTGGGGCGACACCGGCTTGAACCCCTTCTGGGGCGACACCGGCTTGAACCCCTTCTGGGGCGACACCGGCTTGAACCCCACTCGGGGCTGCGCACTTCGGGACCCCACTCGGGGTGACCAACGGTGGCTGTGGGCCCCCACTTGGGGCTACAAACGGTGGCTGTGGGCCCCCACTTGGGGCTACAAACGGTGGCTGTGGGCCCCCACTTGGGGCTACAAACGGTGGCTGTGGGCCCCCACTTGGGGCTACAAACTGTGGCTGTGGGCCCCCACTTGGGGCTACAAACTGTGACTGTGGGCCCCCACTTGGGGCTACAAACTGAGGCTGTGGGCCCCCACTCAGGGCTGCGGCCTTTTGGCCCCCACTCGGGGCTGCGGCCTTTGGGCCCCCACTCGGGGCTGCGGCCTTTGGGCCCCCACTCGGGGCTGCGGCCTTTGGGCCCTCACTCGGGGATGCGGCCTTTGGGCCCCCACTCGGGGCAGCGGCCTTTGGGCCCCCGGCATCTGACCGGCTCGGCGGGCCCCCGGCATCAGACCGGCTCGGCGGGCCTCCGGCATCAGACCGGCTCGGCGGGCCCCCGGCATCAGACCGGCTCGGCGGGCCCCCGGCATCTGACCGGCTCGACGGGCCCCCGGCATCTGACCGGCTCGGCGGGCCCCCGGCATCAGACCGGCTCGGCGGGTCCCCGGCATCAGACCGGCTCGGCGGGCCCCCGGCATCTGAGTCAATCACCTGGGCTTTCCCCTTAAGGGTTTGCAACTCTGGCTTAATGTTAGCAGAAATACCATCGTGCGGGGAGCACTTCCTCTGCTGATTCTTAAACTCAAAATGAGGTCTCCCAGCACTTAGACCAACGGTATTAATCAGAGTGCTTTTACTGGGAGACTCAGAGCGCTCCTCTGCCACAGTGAAGACAATCATAGATCTGACAACCTGCCCTGACTTGGCCAGAGGAGACACCCTATCGCCACCACAAGGCCTGCACAATCCGCAAGCCTGGAGATAGTGGCCTGAATCTCCACAGTACAAGCATAAATTCAGGTTTCTACGCCGCTGACGCTCCTCCAGCGAAAGCTTTGGCCGTAGAACACTTTTATGCTTCTCCTGAACCTCCAGGTCTAAGAACTCGCTGCCTAATAACTCCTTAGACAGGGTCTCATTAGGGGCTGAATTAACCCCAGTGACCTCGGGAAGGATCAGAAATATTTCAGTGAGGAGTTTTTGCAGCTGCAGTAGGGACTGCTGCAAAATCTCCAACCGCCCAGATTTAAAGGTATTGAACGCCAAATTTAGGGCCGCTAATGACTCTTGCATGGCCTGCATGATATGGCCGGGCAAGATTACTGTGCAAAAGACTATGACACAACAACTGAGACAAGGCAAAAAAAAACTGTGACAAGGCAAGAAAAACTGCTGGACTGAGAGGGCAGAACTCAGCTCCAGAGTTTATCTGTTATGGCCAGTTATAATGTAAGGGTTCTGGGAGTGTCCCCGTCAATCTAACTCCGTTGCCTCTGGCTGGAATCGACAGACGTGTGCAGGGCTAGGCTTCACCTGGGCCCGTCTCGGCTGAAGGGCGAATTAGGTCCGCCCCACTCCGCTACAGGCAGGTCTTATGGATAGACAACACGTCCGCCGAGGCCAGGAGAGAGCAAGGGGACAACTAACTAAAACACCAGAAACGGGGAACTCCCAGAAACCCCAGGGGAGCAACAATGCTCAGCAGATGACACAAAATGAAAATGAATGCACCGGTACCAATAGTGCCAATACAGGGTGTGGGTGTAACAATACACTGAGATGTAATAAGCAACTGTAACCAAATAAAGGAATAGACAGGTGGGTAATCCCCAACTTAGCTGAGAGATGTAATGCAGCCGAGAAGTTGGGACACCGCAGCACAGCCTTGCAGGACAACCCAGAACAAGTACACTGGATCACGGAGATGACACTCTGGGTACACGGTACACCAAACAGACTGGACAGACGAGGGTTAACCAGCAGGGACCAGGAACACCACTGAACAGTACTTTAGGATCCAGGGAGCACAACAGACCGGCAGGGACACAGCAAGACTGGGATAAAGGCTGGACATAAACTGACTGAAGCTGGACAGCGTGGACTACACAGTGAACTGAACAATGAAACTGAATAATATAACTGGCACCGGAGTGTGTGAGCAGAGGGTTTTTATAGTGAGCACAATGTCGTGCTGATTACACATTGCCTATAGGTGAGCACTGCAGGCTAGGACCCTAATTAAGATACCTGAGTCCTTATAACAGAGCAGAGCAAGGAAGCTGCAATGGCCCAGGCTGACCACTGGAGGCCACCAGCGAGTAAACACACACACACAGGCTGGGATAAAACCCAGGGAGCAGAATCCAGGGAAAACATAAACTACACACAGAATATGTGAATCTGCGCATAACACAGATCCGCTGGAGGCGGATCCTAACAATATCCCAACAGTTGGAAAGTTCCGGCATCAGCAACAATTACAGTAATTACTGTTGTACACTATTCTGTCGATCTTACTTACTATAATAACATAAATTACAATTAAGACAATTTAACTCTTTATCTGTGGGAAGTTTGTATATTCCATATGATGGGCTCATGTGGGTATTCAATTTTTCACTCTACTAAAACATAGTATTCTGGAATAAAGACTGTACCCAGGTCTTAACTAGGATTTATGTCACCTGGAGCAAGGCACTCATTTTTCTCTGTTCCACCCCTTCTCCTCTCCCCTGCATGCATGTATGGGTATTACATCCAGCACTTGGGGCATGGGACCCCCCCTTCCCCCGTTGCGTCCTTGCTGTACCTCCCACACAAATACTAAATTCTATATTGTGTGCACCCCCTGTCCGATGCAGTTTCTACTGCTGCTCTCCATGTAGCCATCCCAACTCCCTGCATCCTATCTCCTTTGGCCCCATGGCCTTTCCCTCCCCACATGATCCATGGGATCTCCTGGCAGTCCACCTGACCTTTTCAGAGGAGGGGAGGGAGAGCCTTAGTGCTGAAGACTTGGAGTTGTACAATGTCAACACCTCTTGTTCTGGCAGTAGATTTCTACTGGTGGAGGGGACTAGTGTGGAGAACATGAGGGAGAGCAAACTGTACTGTGGTAGGAATGGACTGTCATCAATTCGTGTGTGTGTGTGTGTGTGGTGGGGTGCTAGGCCTCACAAGGGAAATGACCAATGGTGGTTAGCGAAACCAGATGTTGTTAATGACCAATGTTCTCTATATAGAACAGCATGAACAGTTACCACTGAAACTTTGCAAGCTAACACATTACATTTGGCAATTTGGTTTGTCTTGCCTGTATGTGACCCCCTTTTCTTCTCTTGCAATAATGTACCTCAATTATATTAAAAGAGAGTAACAGTTTTAAATCTGGAACAGTCTAAAGTTTGAAGACTGTAGAAGTCAAGAAAGAAAAAGGATGAAACGGTTTACTCTGAGTTTCTGTCATAAAATTGAAATATTAGCTAGTAGAGCTGCTTTACAATATCCTGTGAGTAAGAGACGCAAAGTAATGCCATCATATTTAAATAGTGTGCAATGTAATATTATATTCTAAAAGAGAAAGAAAAAAACAGGATATCCAGCGAGCTGTGTCATTCCTATGAATTTCTGATAAGAAGCAAGTATTAAAAAAGCTCAGTGGAATCATTGTATTTATATTCTAAAGAGGAGCTGTCCATAAAAGTGGAGAGTATGGCAGTCTTGTTTTAGTGTATTTTTGTACTTCTTTGTCTTTTTCCATAAACTTTAGGAGAATAATACATTCCCTTCATAGCTAAACCGCATATTCTTTTTATGAATCTCTTTATTGAAAGATGAAGCAAACATGTAGAGTACACAGCCTATCACAAAAATAAACTATATGCAATCACAAAGACTAATGTTGTAATATTTTTGCAGTGCATTCTGGGATATGCAATGAAGTAATGAGGAGGGGGGGAGTGTATCTACTGTATGTCAGGTCAAGTCATGGTAGCTAATATAAAAGAGGTACGATTGGAGAGCTTATATTAAATGGAGCATGCTTAAACAATATATATTATGCTATAGTTTCTGAATAACAAAACATATGAAGCATCAAATTGAGTAAATTAAGGAAGCTGAATTGATAATTAATGAGTTGTGATGTCTATTACACTTCAACAAATAATGGTATAGCATGTGAATGCCGTGTTCTGTTGATGTTTTTTTGCTAGGTGGGAGACTCCTTCCATAATGTAGCAATTTTACAGGTAGCAAAGCTACACATACTTTGCCTGATTCTGGTTCACTAGCAAAAGTAATTTCTTTATTTAATGGACAAAACCATGTGCACTGCAGGGGGGGGGGGGGGGGGGGGGCAGATTTAATATGTGCAGAGAGTTAGATTTGGGTGGGGTTTGTACTTCAAACTGATATTTATATTGCAGTGTAAAAATAAAGCAGTCAGTATTTACCCTGCACAGAAACAAAATAACTCACCCAAATCTAACTCTCTCTGCACATGCTACATCAGCCCCACCTGCAGTGCACATGGTTTTGTCCATTTGAGAAAGAATTTGCTTGTGCGAGTGAACCACAATCTGGCCCGCTGTATCATGGATCGGTTTGTTAATTTATTTATATGTTTCAAGCACAAAGAAAGGTATGAGGAAGTAATGAAGCATAGGTGCTAAAATACCAGTGATCAAGAGTATCAAATTCCTGATTTTGGTTCATAATTAACTACCTCAGGGCAATGTCACCATATGTGATCTAGAGTGCCAGATTGAACACATTGCCACCAGCATACAATTGTGGTTGAGAATGAATGCACCCTGCTGGGGGTTGATTACCATTGTATATAGTTTATAGGTCGGGTTTGCATGGGCATACTGTATGTACTGTAGCAGGGACGTGCATTAAGGGCAATGGCTAGTACCAGAGCAAGATTTATACACAGTGGGGTGATTCTGCAGTGATCAGATGGGACCAAATTTGACCCGTTACGGTGGTTTGCGCATGGACACTTAGGCAGTGTCCATGTCGACCTATGTTGACATAGACACCCTAAAAACAGTAAAAACTCATGTCAACCTTTTTCCATGTCGATCTTTCCAAAGTCGACATTTTGACCATGTGGACCATGTCGAATTATTGCCCCTGTTGACCTATAGTCTGTCGACCTTAAACCCTGTCGACCTATTGTCTGTCGACCTTTAAACCCTGTCGACCTTTTGACTGTTGACCTTTGGACCATGTCGACCTTTTGACTGTTGACCAATAGTGGTCGACCTTATGACTGTCGACCTAGAGTCATTCTATGCATAGGCGAATCTAGGGGGTGGTACGGGGGTGCACAGGACCACCCATTAGCCCATTTTGTAGCTGAGAGATGGAGCTTTCCAACGAGCCCAGCCCCGTGTCTCTAGCCCCCTGGGAACCGGAGATACGACCAGGCAAAGTTGGAACATTTTCCCTATAGGATAACATGGGATCCGCTAATTCCGACCCCCACCCAGTTCAACAGCTGCCAGTTTCCCCTTCGGCATCACTGAAGCTCGAGGTTGATCTCAGTCGAACCCAAATTGCTGGGCCTTCAATCTGATACCAGGCTGGATCCATATGGGTTAATTGGTTCCAGGGATATTGAGGTTAAACCGTTTGTTTTTTTCATTTCTTAAATGTAATTTCATGACTGTTAATGTACTTTGAGGGCAGATTTCTCTGTAACCAAACAGCCCAGTTTCATGGGACCAAAATCATTCGAAGCCAACTCAAAAGTTCTTCAATATGATACTGGTCTCATGTAAATGGGTCAGTTGGTTCCGAAGATATAGCTGGTTGGTTAAAGGGGGGTAGAGAGAGGGAAGTGGTTGTCTCTCCCCCTCACACCCGAAAATGCAGGGACTAGGCTGGTGTATAAGGTGTCAGCCTGGGAATGTCCCTGCATGATCCTGGGACCATATTCCCGGGTAAATCCCTGAATTTTCTGTTGTGAAAGGGGTATTATTTCAAACAGCCGTGACCTGCAGTGCTCTGAATACAGCCGGGCAGCCCCCTGCTCTCTGCCCAGCTGTCAATGACTGTCACCCCTGCATCTTCCACTCCAATTCTTCTTCCCGCTTTCACCTCAGCCCCCCCCCCCCTTTAATCATGTGGTGCCGGCGCCCGGCGTGCTCCCCCGAAATCATGCACATCAACAGCAGCGCGCACAATATTTCAAATGTCCACTCGGATAGAGGGGACACCAGGAGGGGAGTGTGAGCGTGCTCTGCACTGCGCTCTGCTCCTCTCCCCATAGAAGCCGCTGCACCGCTCTCCATCTCTCCCTGCAGCAGCAGCGAAGGCTCATATAAAAATTTACAGTGAGTGGCACTTTTGGGGGCATTGCTTAAGGGACGCTACAAGTAGCGGTATGTGGGGGCATTAGGCATAATGTGTGGCTTAATGTGTAAGGGGCATTATGGTGTGCAGCATCATGTGTAAGCGGCATTATGTGTGCTGCATCATGTGTAAGGGACATTATGTGTACAGCATCATGTGTAATGGGTACTATGGTGCGCGGCATCATGTGTAATGGGTACTATGGTGTGTGGCATCATGTGTAATGGGTACTATGGTGTGCGGCATCATGTGTAATGGGTACTATGGTGTGCGGCATCATGTGTAATGGGTACTATGGTGCCATCAAGCAAGAACCCCCTAGCAATGAGCACGTAGGTAAGCAGCACTTATGTGGCAAATATATAATGGGCATAACGGTTTGTTATATAGTATGTAATGGGCATCATTATGTGTGGCACAATGTGTAATGGGCATTATGGTGTGTGGCCTTATGTGTAAGTGGCATTACAGCGTGTGGCTTTATGTGTAATGGGTATTACAGAGTTTGCTAAAATGTGTTATGGGCATTACTGTGTATGGTCTAAAGTGTAACACCACACCCCTTTTTGTGATGCCACGCCTCCTTCCCATGAGGACACGCCCCTTTTTGCCGCGCGGCTGCGCCGCGCTAAGGTCCTCCTGCTATTATGTCTAGATTTGGGACCACCCATTACCATATTTCTAGATTCGCCTATGATTCTATGATCAGTCCGGATACCGCTTGATCACAAGTGACTTAATTAGTACCTCAGTTATTTGATTTAACCATGTGTGGTTAACATTTAGGGGGAAATATACTAAGATGGAATGGGTACAAATGCCCCCATATTTAAAACGGGGTATTCAATATGTGCCACTATTTCCTGCAGTGGAAATAGCGGCACTACTCTGCATTGAAGGCAATCAGATTCGACTTTTTTTAAAGTCAAATCTGTTTTGTCGGAAACAGTCGTAGACTGACAAATTCACAGCCGTTTTTCAATAATCTGGGGTCGTTTTCACCAATCCATGGACTTTCCATTACTCAACAGTCGGAACATTAAATTCGGACTGTCAAGTTACTGTCAGATTCCGACTGTCGGAACATGCTGACAGTCGGAGTCCCGGATTGAATACCCCACATAATACCAATAAACCAGCTACTAACTGCCACTTTTCAACACAGTCTGTAACATGACAGTTGGGGCTTATTGTCAGGTGCTTTAGCTCTATCCAAGGGGTTTATTTACTAAGATGGGAGTTTTCTTTCAGATGGGATGTTGCTATAGGCAATCAATCAGAATCTGCTTCTTATTTAGCACCTTCTAGAAGGTAATACATAGAATCTGATTGGTAATATTGCAACATCCCATCTGAAATAGAACCCCCAAGTTTTAGTAAATCAACATCTAATCCCTGCCATTAATGGCTCCCTATGGAATTGCTTCCAACGCACCTCATGGTACAATTTGGAGGTCTTAAGTCTATACTGTCTAGCATTTTTTCACTCATGTAACACCTTTTAACCCCTAGCTTTTGCTTCTTGTCTATTAACTTATTAAAACACTTTAGTTTCTCACTAGTGTGCTAACATTTTTGCTTATTTTGGGGTCCCATGCCAAAGATTCAAACCTAGTATTAGGGACCCACCAGAGAGAGGAGGTCACCTGAACGCTGATTGTTGGCCTAAGATTTCTTGGCCCATAAATATACCAAGAATCTCAATATTGCTCAATATGAGATAGCATAGCTTAATAGTATTGTGAAATGTGCATCAGCACTGTGGGCCTTATTCTAGTTCACTCTTTCTGACAAAATCCTTCTTAGATGGACAAAACCATGTGCACTGCAGGGGGTCAGATGTAAAATGTGCAGAGAGAATTAGATTTGGGTGAGTTATTTTGTTTCTGTGCAGGGTAAATACTGGCTGCTTTATTTTTACACTGCAATATAGATCTTACTTTGAAGTAAAACCACACCCAAATCTAATTCTCTCTGCACAAGTAACATCTGCCCCACCTGCAGTGCACATGGTTTTGTCCATCTAAGAAGGATTTTGTCAGAAAAAGTGAACTAGAATAAGGTCCTGTGTTTTTAATATTTTAACATTAATGATTACATTTTTTATTATCTTGAATCAGCTATAAACCGATAAAACACTTAACATGAATTATCATAGACTAATATCATAGTCACAATTTCTAAAAATCAGGGCCACTGTCAGGAAAAGTTTAATTAGAGGAAGGGGCAGAGGAGCCCTCTTGCTGGCAGCTCTTGGACTTCTCTTGCCATAGATATAAAGAAGAAAAAAGATAACTCTTTTTTGGGGGGCACTTACTTTTGCTATTAATTTTTTTTAAATTTTATTAATAGTGTTAAAAGACAGTACAATATACAGCAACAACCTAATCTGAACTGCGACTTGTGTTCTGTAAAAATAATTAATTAAGGAAAATAATTAATCAATTGCAAGGGGAAGAAGGAAAGGGGAGAAGGAGGGAGGGGAAAGAAAGACCAACCAGAAACATAAAACTAGAAGATAAATTTACAGTGAAATTCTTACCAAGATTAAGCCAGATGTTATCTGTGCATAAGCGTTAATACCTGTGGTCACATTAGCATATTTACCAGTATTCACATACCATATAGAAACAGTGATTAAATTAAATTAAATTGAATTAAATAAATTAGATTAGAGTGAAGGTATCAGCCTTTGTGGTCAATGAACACCACTTGAGATCCTTTGCAGAACCCCCTGGGTCATTGGTAAATTCAGCTAAAATTAGTGAATATGTGACCATAAATAAACAAAACACATAGTCAAAACAGTGCTATTCAAAACAATGTGTGAATGGCGAAAATATTATGCATATGGTGTTTGCCACTTAAGGGATACCACAATATTAGATGTAGAATACTTCTGTCATTTATAGTTTATACATTCCGTGCACAAATGAGAATTATTATATCTGAGCAGATTGGAAATGAAAGTATGCTCCCCTAGAGTCCCAACTGTCCCTCACTTATCCGTGTGCCTAAAAAGGCAGTGAACGGAAAAAGTAGAAGTCCAGAATAAGGGGCTACTAGTTTGGGGGCAACTGAAAAAAAAAATAACTGGGATCTGCTGTTGTGAATCAGCTCCGGGATCACCCCTGTTGGTAATCCAGCGCAGGGGATCACTCTCTGGCTAATCACAATGAGAGTCCCTTAAATGAGAGTATGGGGATAGTTTACAGAAAAGTTTCTTAATATACCAAGTTCTGCTGTCCTAATACATATCATCTAACACTCCCACTCAAGTACATTCAATTCTGTGCAGATCCTATGTAAGCTGATCCTGTTCCTACTGAGGTTCCCAGCCTAGGTATCAGGGAAATCTCCAGGTACAATATTAGACACAAATGTCTCAACAGGATTTTACTTATCCTCCAAGATCTGCTCAGGTACAGGTGTGTATTGATTAGATCCCCTCTGTGGCTGCCATGGCACCTCTTTAGACGCGCGTTTCGCCGTTAGAACAGGCTTGTTCACCAGTGTGAGTGTATAGTGAAGTGTGCTCTTTATATAGCTAGTGAGATTACCTAACTTAGCGGCAAATAAAATCAGCTGTGATGAGGAAGGCAATTCCTCTGTGACTGTTCTTATCTCATTGGTCCATGTGAGCAGAGTATCCATCCTCTGTCTGCCATACCAAATGATAGGTCAGTGGGGATCAAGTCCATGCCAGACACTTCTCTTGCCATGCAAGGTTCCACGTTCCACATTGCCCACCAGAGTCCATGTAATTAATAAAGTATCAATAAAATAGAACAATTCAAAAAATGCATTTAAAGCTTTTCATATTGTATCGTATCATTGGCATGTCAACCTTTTGCTTGTGTTGACTATTATTGTGGACCTAGACACTATCAGCCTATCTCCTAAAGCCTTTAATAGTTTGTTCCGGGGAATTGTAATAAAGTGCTAAAACACAATACACAGCTACTTTCAAAACCCCAGTAGGTCTTCTGGACATATTCAGCAAGCAAGTTTTGTTATAATTTACATAATTAATTCAACTGAATTAATTTAGAGTCACATCATGTAGAAATGTTGCCATCTGTAAAACCAGGGTACCCAAGTAACGCCTGGGTTCCATATTTCCAAGTTCATATTACTAGATTCAAAAAAGAAATAATTATCTAAGCTAGCTAAGAATGTACTATGATGCCATGGCATTGATCACCTCTGGAATCCTTGGGTACAATGCAGCTTTTTGAAACATATAATAAACTAAGGATATAATAGAACAATACCTACTGTCTTTTAGTTTTTGTATATGTTTTTTCAAGTTTTTAGTTTTGAAACACAAATGTGATTACACAAATTTGTAGTGGAATAAATCACTCCAACAGCAGAAAGTCCCAGTCATAAAAATAAACACAATGATGAAAGAACAATCATAAGAAAAGAAACAATAATGGGCAAAATGAGATGGACAAGCATTCCGTGTATATGACTATGTTGCAAAAGGTAGAGGTAAATGAAGCCAGATACTGTACATATAGTATTAAGATGTAACAAGAGGCAGGGAAGGAAATGGTACTGTACAGTAAGTAAAAGGAAGAAATGGAGAAGGAGGTCTAATCAAGGTCCCAGTATACAGTAGTGGAGGGGCGTCAAAAATATTTTCATAGAGAATAGCCGTAGAGAAAATCTCTGAGCCAGAGGTTTGGGGAGCCTGAATGAAGGGATCTGTGGGACACAGAGCAATAACACCAAACCTAGAGGAATGTACGGGAGACATTATGCAGGTAAGAAGAGGTTTTCTCCATTGATGTCAAATCTTATTCAAGTGTTGTTGGTGGGAAGGAGGATTTTTCAATGTCTAGCAATCAAGCTTATAGCCACATTCCGGGTCTGCATAGAGAGCTTGTCTCTATATACCCAACACTTCCAGTAGGTAGCCAAAGTTAAATGACCTGGGAAAGTTGAATATTGGCATTTTTATCACTTCAGAAAGGAGATGAGCAAGCCCATCCCAAAAATGGCCTACTGTATCTTCAGGCGTGACCTTCATATATGCAAGAACTAGTTCAGACTGCGACATCCTCTACTACACTGAAAATGTGAGGCGGAGCTGTGCATTTTATGGAACCAATGTGGCATGCCACACTCATTCTCATGGCTGCCAGTGTCCATTGAAGTAAATGTGAGGCAGACACACCCCAGTTCCGCTTCACTTCAATGGCATAGTGGGTGTGACATAACGCCCGCTTTGCCGTAACTTCCTTGCTGCAATGCAGGAGTATTGCAACAAGGATGTAGAAGGACACGTATGTATTGTACATTTTGCATGTGTTCTTTATAACCAAGGAGGAGATAGACAGCATTAGCTATGCCAGGTATTCCATGATGCATTTGCATCGTGGCAAAGCTGAGCATAGTTACATTTGTATGTTCTTCATTAAGGCATAGAGGGTGAGATTTAATAGGATAAAAGATTCAGAAAGTGAGAGATTTAGTGAGAAATCTCCAGTTTTTTTTAAAGCGAATCATTTACACCACTGCAAAATCAGTTTGACTTTGCAGTGTAAATGATTGCCGCTTAAAAAAACCTCTGTAGATTTCTCACCAAATCTCTCACTTTCTGAATATCTCATCCTATTAAATCTCACCCAGAGTCTCAAGAGGAGTCCAAGAGCTAAAACTGTAGCCAGGGTGGAGAGAGTCAATAAAGTCTTGTACTTCAAGGTAAGCAAAAGGACTGATAAAGGGAATGAGTTATTTCAATTGATACTGTTCACTATGGGAGCAGTGGCACAACTATTAAATTTGCACCCCCCTGCCGCATTTCAGGCAGGGCCCCCCACCCTCTTTAGGGTAACCAAACCGCCCTCCCTCCCCCCTCTCCGTGCAGCCAGTACCTCCTTCCGCCGATGCTTCTGTCAGGTCCCGGCTCTCAGTCTCCTGGCTCCTGCAGCAGCATATAAAAATGACACTCAGAAAATGGCTGCCCCCATAATGCAGACAGTTTTTGAGGATGCTAGAGTAGGCGGTGGCCTCCTGTAGCAACCTTAAAAACGGTCTGCTGTATGGGGGCAGCCATTTTCTGTTTGTCACTTTTTATTAGCTGCAGGAGCCGGGACCCGACAGAAGCACTGGGGGCAGGAGGTACCGGCCAGTGGCAGGGGCAGAAGGCAGCGGGTAACTATAGCCCCGCAGATCCCTCTGGCGCCCACACCTTCTCAGTGCCTCCCCACCACGGTGGGGGCTGCGGGACTATAATGCCACTGTAAGGGAGTAAAGCATGCCTGTACCAGCAAACGTGGTTACACAGATATTGTTCTACAAATGGCAGATTTTCTGCCAGATATACTGTAGCTAAACTACTATTCCCTAAAATAATTCAGATCACAAAATATAGTTATGTAAAATGTATAAGTATGTAATTCAGTGACGATATACTTATTTGTTGTCCAAGAATAAAAAAATAAAACCGCAGCATATATAAATAACAAAAAATAAAAAAATAAAAGAAGTTATTTACAATTAACTTCCAGTATGCCTTGTTAGAAAAGCTCTCGGGCTGCCGAAGCAAATAAACGAGCTTACAGCAATCATTATCTTTACTGCTGTTCAGTAATTAATGTTATGAGAGAGTTAAAAGGGGCATTGACTTTTAAACACTTCACAACGACTCAGTAGAATAGATATCTTCAATGACACACAAGTGATGCATGCGTGTTGAATTCTAACTGCCTTCGCTCCGACATCCTGTAAACCTAATCAATTATCATCTTTTCAGATACAAGAGATATGTCAGCACTGGCTCACCGGCAGAAATAGCTTGGAAGAGGTTAGCTCTAATTAACTCCTGAAATCAGAACACAGGAGAAAGGTTTAATTTCATGTTCAGCTCACATTGAATCTGGACAGATGAAACACTCACTCTTTATTTTGTGCCACAGCTCACTTTTATCTGAATCTCTATTAAGAAGAGGTCTGTTTATCTGCGAGAGTAATTTGCAATAGTGTAATTTCCATAGCAGGAGTCTCAGAGGATGTGTTTCTGTTAACATTCGCTTTATCTCACGTAATAGAGCCAAAATGAATATTGGCATTTTGTTTTTTTTTATTTTTATTGCAGTCTTATATTAACAGTTACAATAGGGTAGCTTTATGACTGATAATGATTGGTGCTTGAAGATATACAGATATAGCCGCGCTCATGATTGCCGGATCATCGCTGCACATGCCCGTTTGTTGTGCCAAATTGCACCTGCGGTGCAGAATTGTCAGGCTGCGATATCACCGCTCAGTGCATTTCTACGATGCGCATGGCAGTGGGATTGCTGCGGCAATGATGAGCAGTGTCTACATCTATATTAGCCATTTTTCATTTAGTGCAAACTGTTTTAGTAGCTATGGTAAAGCTAATATCATGATTTAAATAAATATGTACATACAAGAAATGTGTAGGCTAAAAAAATATTTAGTGGCACATTCATTAATTGTTGGGTTCTAGACATGATCATTTTGATTTCTTATAGCCAGAAATCACTGACTGGTCATGTGTGGGTGTAGTGCAGAGGTGGATCCTATGGACTGAACCTAGCCCCCAGTGCGAGCACCATGGAGACAATGCAAGTCTGTAAAGGTGCCCAAACAGAAGCAGGGGATGCAACTGCTATGGGGCCCAGGGGCTTGGGAGGCCCTGAAGCCCAGCAGAGAGTCCACTGCACTTCAAGAGATCCTGCGGGGGACCACGACACATGACTGAACTTGGCGACTCCCTGTCCCCTGGCGCTGATCGTGAGTCCCAGTGGCTCCCCCATTCCTCCGCCCCTTGCTGGCTCCTGCACTGACTAAGAGACCTGGCAGGGGAGACTGGAATTGGCGGCTTCCCCTTATGCAGCACTGATCGTTGTGCCTCCCCTGTTGCCGGCTCCAGCACTGTACAAGGGATCCAGCATGGGCGACTGAACTTGGTGGCTTTTCCCTTCCTCCCCTGTGCTGGCTACCGCTCTTATCGAGAGAACTGGAAGGGGGAGACTGCCATTGGAGGCTTCCCTCCCCCGGCGCTGTTCGCGGAACACATCGGCTCCCCCGCTGCTGGGGCTCCCCCTCCTGCAGAACTCTTCATGGAATCCAGCGGCTCTCCCTTCCACCCCGATGTCAGCTCCAGCACCAGGTGCCAGCCCTGGCCAGCGCGGATCCTTTCCTGAGACCCAGCAGGGGGAACAACTTAGGGGCCCGCTTCCCCGATAGGAGCACTCATCATGAGCCGGACCTCATAGGGAGCTTCAAGTATCAGCAGCCAGAGCTGAGGTGCAGCAGTGTGCAATGCATGGGCAGCCAAGCAATCCAAAGGTAAGTGCTGCCATACCCTGTCCTGCCCATTGTCCCCATCCACCCAACCATCCCCTGTCCCCAGCTCGGTGCCCCCCTTCTAGCTAACCATTCCCTGTACCCAGCCTATCCCTACAGGGGTCCAGTAAGCATACTTACTTTCCCCTATGCCCCCCACCCCCGTAACCTTAACCAGTCTCCAGACTGTCTGGTCCAGCCTTCTACTCTGTTATACCCCTCTCCATCTACTATTCTGACACCAGCCCCCGCTTTCAAAATCTTGCCATGGTGCCCAGACAGGTCTAGTTACGCCCCTGAATAAATGTATTTTATGTATAATCAGTCCAATTTTTATACCTAAATTGTATTAATTTGATTATTCCAAGCGCTACTACTCTCCTATTTTTCAGCTGCACCAGCCTGAAGAATGGCACAATGGTGGTCTGTCCTCTTCACCCAACCCACAACGTCGACCCCAGTGCTAATCGCAAGAGAAAGCAGTCCAAAATCCACACAGCCTGAAGAGAATGAGCTGCAATGGCAGTTAGGCCTGTATCTAAATATATGAAGGTGAATTCCTGCTGGCTGTTTGGGGAGTGAAGGAGGATGGCGGCGGGCTCCCACAGAACAGGGCACGCGAGCGTCTTGTGCGTGCACGCCCCCTTCTGTCAGATGGCGAACATCGGTGGATGGTAATTTTCAAATGAGAGCTGCTCCATCTGTACACACACACACATACACACACACACACACACACAGAGCATACATACATAATAACACAACATATATGGCATTCCATACATAACATACACAGCATGCTTACAAATGCACACACACACACACACATAACACAGAGAGCATACATACATACATACATGCATACATACACTTAACACACACAGGATACATACACACTGCATAACCACACACATACATACACACAAACAGCACTAACCAACATGCTCAATTGCTCTCTCAGCTGTATCTGTGTAATGTACCCAGTGCAGAGAGCTTGCGAACATTAGCAATTTTGTAGACTAGAAAATAACACTTGCTAAAGCACGATCATGCAAAATTAGGCCCATAATACAGTATCATGCTTTTAAAAGGAGAAAGACCATATCAAAAGTAGCAGATGGCTACATGAGAAATTAGTCAAATGCAGCAACAACAACATCATCAACACTACCACATAAACTAAGCTGAGCTCAGAAACACAAAACAGAAAATTTCAGTTGGATCATCCCAAGGCCTTCTCATCCTGTACTTAAATCAACATCAGTAAGAGAAAGCATATCTAGATTTATTCCAGGACATTCAGGTTCTTTGAAATGTGTGTAATTTATTGCAGCTAGTCTCCATGAGGCAGTCATTTGTGATATTTTATCAATGAGGTTCTACCACTAGCCATGGCTATTATAAGTTACCCTAGTTATTCTCACGAAATTGAACACATATTTATGCACAATAGCAGAAAATGTCTTCTTTACAGAAATAACCAATAATGATGTGTTAGGAAAATGTGTCAGACAAGGCAGCACAGGTTGCTTACACATTGCTTACACAATCCCATACCTTTTCCCAGAAAACGGCCATTCCCCTAACAAGAACTAAACAGAGCGCAGCCTCAGCACTGCATGTACAGTGCAAGGAATTGTTGCATACAGTATTCGCAGATTATACAGAACTCTGTACAAGACACATTTGAATTTCATGAAATCTGCCTTAAAACATTGTATCCATCATTCTCCCAAATAAGTGAAGACATTTCGAAGAACATACGATTTCCAGATTTTTTTTCCTGATGGATAAGAGCTCTATAGAAGGTGCCAAGGGATGAAGAGTAGCATATAAAGTAAACACAACTCTGCAGAACCCAAACCTGACTCGAAGAAATGAAGTACTGTACATACCACCAGAGGATAGTCTCTAAACTGGACAACAAGATAATATGAGAGCTGTAAATAGTGATGAATAAATCTATTTGGAATGTTATAATACAACTTAAACTAAATAAATGTTTTTAGATTTCTAACTAGATACACCTGTCTCAAACTAAAGATACTAAACTGGAGCCAACAGCTATGGCCATGAAAAATGCCCATTTTGAAGTCTACCAATTTCTAACAGAAGAACATTCAGGTCATAATCCACTCCTTCCAGAAGTGAGTGTGCCTTATTCCAGTTGCATTTTGCAAAACAAGTGCAAGAACTCTGGAACCCCTACCCACTGGAGGACACAGCAATGGTCAATAGAGACCAAGCCTACTTACTAATACCCCTTTTCCACTAGCAAATATAACCCAGGTTTTTGGGCGGGATGCCCATCAACTTAGGTTTTGTGGTAGTGGAAATGGATCCTAGACAAAAAACACGGGTAGAGAGACCAGGGAATTTTACCCATGTAGCTACCAGGGTCAGACACGGGAATGATGTGTGTCTGAATGCAGTGTAAACGCACATTACCTGTGTTTTTATATCCGGGTAATGCTCAGAGTCCATTTATTGGTTCTTATGGGGCACATGAAGATAATGTCATCCATGGGAGACATGCTGGGAGATGCTGGAGACACGCTGGGAGATGCTGAGCACAGGAAGGCAAAGCAGCATCTTGTCTCCAACGCTGACCAAAAGCAGACATCCCAGCAGCTGCTCTGCAATGCTGGGCACAAGCAGGGATCACAGCGGCTTCCCTCCAACGCTGACCACAAGGAGGCATTTACAAAGCTTACCCGGGTTTACTGGAAATTTCTGTGACACGGTTATAACATGGGTGGATGTGTGGTGGAAACGGGGTTTAAACCCATGACTGACATGGGTAAGATCCATGTTCAAAAACCTGTGTCAAACACGGGATTCAGATGGAAAAGGGGTATAAGTAAACTTAATAAAGCCGCTTGGTAGAGTTCCCCGCCCAAGACGTTAAATGAGAAACCTATAGTGGCAGATAATATATTCTAAAGATAGTGTGGGCCAACCCACCCACGACTCACCCTTTCACCCACCCCTGACCTACCACTGTGTTTTGTTAAAATGCCTATTTTGATTGGCCACCCACTCATTTTCTGGAGATTATGTTAGCTAAAGACAGAAATGCGAGTTGAGCTGCAGCTAATGATGTGTACCGTGCAACACGGAGCTCATCGGGTGCCTAGATATACAGTAAAGGAGTAGGATCTCCAGCTTCTCTCTTTACAGCAAATCTATAGTTAAATCTATTTTTACATTAAACATTTAATTAAATAAAGTAAAAAAACTAATATTTGTTAGATCTGAGCTCTGCATCTGGGGATGCAGCCTCGGTTTACTGGCCATCGGATCCAGACACCCAGGTCTTAAAAGTCTATGCCTGACGTAGCAGACTCTGGACCTGTCAAGACTTCAGAACGGGGCACCCCCAAACACTGCACCATGTCAATCATGCTGCGGTTGTGATATTGCAAGACCCCTTCTGCATACAGTATGTATGAGTCTTGCACCTGTGTTGGCCCCACACCGTTGGATTTGCATGTAAACCAAAGGTTTTGTGTACAAATCAGAATCAGGGGCATCCATTAAATCACTTCAATATTTAAGATTGGCAAGGACATTTTTGTTAATATATTACCTTGATAACTATTTTTAATTGCCACTATATACTTATCACTGCTTTTTTTTGTGGCGATTGGGAAGTATGGCCCAAATAAAGTATGTTTATATGTTTACCTGAAAAATAATATGGCTTTACTCAAATAACAATAGTGTCTGTCACTCAAACTTAGTATGAATTGTCCCGTACTTGTAATGTTAAAGGTTTGTGTCTAATGTTTCTTTGTTAGCGATCAATAAGAATGTGTGTTCTAAGCAGTCTCCTAATCGTTATTTGTCAATCACAGCCCTTTTATATGTGTGCTAGCTTGCTCTATATCTCCTTTCTCTCTCTCCAGACTATAAGAAGTATAACCTTTGAATAAAATGATGTGCTGTTGTGGACAGGGCTAAGAGCTACTGTAATATCCTCTGATTATCATGATTCCAGCAGTAATAAATAATGCCTTCCATTTTCTTACACACAGCACTTCTCCATCTCTAGAAACAGCTTCACACTTGAACTGTTTAACTCAGTTAAAGCAATAGTCCATACTGTAAATTAAATTGCACCATTTCTGTATTCACTGTGAGAAGTTAGAATGGGGTATATAATTCCATGATATATAATTTTCATCTATCAGTACAAATAAAAGTACTTTGCTGACCTAAAAATCTCAAATGTACGTACTATAAAGGTCAATTTTTAATGTTTAAACACATCAATATTTAAATTGTAGCATGAAATAGAGTAAATGTTACTGTGAATTCAATTTAATTCATTTTTGTGGAATTTTTAAGGTATTCAAAGAGATAAACAGAATATTTAGTTAGCACATTGTACAGTATATATACACAGTACTAGAGAAAAAGGGGGGGTCAGTTACCAAAGTAACTGAAGGGGCGCCTGTATGAGTGGCCTCAACCAGCGGCTGTCAATAGAGGGATTGTCAGTCCCTATAGAAAGTAGAAAAGAGAGAGGTAGACTGCGCTTATTGATGACAGAGTGAGGAAAATTAAAAAAATTAAGTTTTTAATACTACAATAGCATGCTACAATGTAAACACATAAAATACAATTTACACAGTAAAATAAGGGGGGGGGGAGAGGGAAATGTAAAATGCTGCATCCACTGAGGTATTGATATCACCTTTGTATGTCCACAGTTCAATGGGTACCCGATAGATGGTGTGATCCTGTAGTGCTTGGCCACAGCGGTGCTCAGTAGTAACTTTATCCAGATTTGACATGGGGGTTGCAAGCCTCCCAATTTGGAATGGAAAGTTTTGTTGAGACGTCCGCAGGATGACTCTGGGTGGGTATTAGATAGGCGGCTTGCCTTCAGAAGGTGAGTGCCTCACTCCAGGGCAAATGTGCCGATGGTAATAAGCAGGTGTGGATCTCCAGTTGGTTTTGGGTAGTGGATGGTGATGGTGGAAAGCAGCGTATTCAGTGGGCAGTTAGGAGCCTGTACCAACGCGTTTCGCCGCAAAAAGCAGCTTTTTCACCCATTGAACTGTGGACATACAAAGGTGATATCAATACCTCAGTGGATGCAGCATTTTACATTTCCCTCTCCCCCCCCCCCCTTCTTTTACTGTGTAAATTGTATTTTATGTGTTTACATTGTAGCATGCTATTTTAGTATTAAAAACTTAATTTTTTAATTTTCCTCACTCTGTCATCAATGAGCGCAGTCTACCTCTCTCTTTTCTACACAGAACTAGAGCCCTATATTCTCTTCAAGCAGTATATAAGTGTATTGCATACCTTCCAACTTTCATTGGTGGACCAGCGGGACCTTTGCGTGTGGTAAAATTTTGGGGCGTGGCCTTCAAAATGCATCAGGCCACACCCCTTTTTACCACCGCTACCCCTCTGTCTGCGGGGAATAGACACCACAAAACTTATGGCTCGAACACACGGAGCAACGGGAGCAGTATGCTGAGCGATCCAGTTAAGCACAGATCACTCAGCACAGATCGCTCAGTACACAGTGTTGCACAGTCCATGTGTGCTGAGAGATCTGTTAAGGCCAGTGTTCTCAATTTAGAGAACACTGGCTATGACCTAGATAACATGTAGTATAAATATAGTCCGGTATGGCGGCGCACGGGACCATGCTGTGCCGCCACCAAGGGCCTTACACACGGAGCAATCCATGCTTCATTTCTAAGCGATCTGGACAGATACTTTAGAAATTGAGCAGAATAAAGAGGATACATATCTTAACTGTTCCAGCAGAAGAATTAGTACTCAATGCAGCCTTAACAGTGAGATATGGATGATATAGTTTGTAAATGTGGTAGGGAATATAGATTGTAAGCTCCAGTGGGGCAGGGAGTGATGTGAATGTTCAAATATTCTCTGTAAAGCGCTGCGGAATATGTATGTGCTATATAAGAAACTGTTAATAAATAAATAATAATAAATGGAAGTGGTGGCTGTATTAAGGATTTAGAATTCACCAATACAGATATGAAAATAAATAAATTATATATAAACATAAATTACTATATCTAATTGGGATAGACCAAACATTATAAAAGAAGATACACACTACTCTGAAAGGGCTGTGTAATAATTTGGGATTAATGCCTTTATAAATATCCTTTTTTATAAACACAAATTAATTATCTGAGGTTTAAAAAAATATATAATGGTAAAAGGCTAACACTGCTCCTCACCTCTTTGGGGGTAATTCAAATGTTCTTCACGCCGGTCAGAGGTGTAACTCTGGAAGGCAATGGAGTCATCTGCCGCCATGCTCCTTCTCCCAAGGGGGCACCTCTCCTCCCCTGCGAGTTTGATTCAGTTAATTGAAAGCCATCGTTATTGCTTCTGTGGTGGATTCCCCCTCTGAACTTCATTTTTGCACGTCACACCCTGTATTAGAACCCATGACCTGTCTTACTGGAGACAGGCACCTTATTGACTGAGCTATTTGGGGGGCACCAATATATATCTTGTCTCTGGGCAACTTGGATGAACTTCCGCGACTGACGCCGGTAGCCACTACATGGCACTCAGCGGAGCAGGTGAAGCGTTGCTTCATTTAGCGCTGACATTACTGTTTTGTTGTTTCGCATTTCACACTTTTTCACAGCTTTCACCTTTTAAAATTTTGCTGGCATTATAATTTGGATGTAATAAAGGTTATGTTTTATATTTTTTTCTTGGGTCACTTGATCCTGTGATGGGTGTAGATTAAAGGGTTATGCAACAGAGTAGACACACCAGGAGGGGTAAATCAAATGACTGATGATCTAAGTAAACTTGAGAATTGATCAAGAGCTTGGCAACTACAGTTTAATGCAAAAAAATGCAAAATTATGCACTTGGGACTCATAAACCCAAAGGCTCAATATAGTATCAAGGGTACTATAATGGAAACTACGGAGGAGGAAAGGGATCTAGGAGTCACTATTTCAAGTGACTTAAAGGCAGGAAAGCAATGTAGCAGAGCAATGAGGAAGGCTAGTCAGATGCATGGTTGCATAGGGAGAGGAATCAGTAGTAGAAAAAAAGACGTAATAATGCCACTTTATAGGTCATTGGTATGGCCTCATCTGGAATACTGTGTCCAGTTCTGGAGACCATATCTTCAGAAGGATATAATTACATTAGAGAGTGTACAAAGAAGGGCAACTAAAATGGTGCATGGCCTACATCACAAAACTTACCAGGAAAGACTAAAAGACCTTAACATGTATAGTTTGGAGCAGAGAAGGGAAAGGGGGGATATGATAGAAATCTTCAAATATAGCAAGGGTTTTAACATAGTACAGGAGGGAAATTTTCTTCAAAGGAAAAGAAGTAAGAGAACACGAGGACATGCACTAAAACTGGAGGGAGGTAGATTCAGGGGAAATGTTAGAAATAATTACTTCACAGAAAGGGTAGTGGATAAGTGTAATAGCCTCCCATCAGAGGTGGTAGAGGCTAAGACAGTAGAACAATTTAAACATGCTTGGGATAGGCATATGAATATCCTTACAAAGAAATAAGGATTAAAAAGGGTTGAGATTACCTGACGGGTAAAAAAAAAGGGGCAGACTAGATGGGCCAAATGGTTCTTATCTGCCGCCAAATTCTATGTTTCTATGTTAAGGGTCGACATTTAATTGGTCAACATGCACTAAGACCATGAATATCACCAACAAAGAGAGATAGGCCATTACAACTTTAAGTTGTAATGTCAAATTGTAGTGAAATATTTAGACAGTTGGCTGATAGAGTATAACAAATTAAGGAGCAAACCAACGGATGCTATTAGTAAAAAAATTAGACACATTTCTACACTTTTATACTAATATTATATTAGAGACAACTAAAGACTACATTAATATTAAGAGACCATCAATAGTGGTCATATATATATTGCCAGCGATTCACAAAGATGCAAAAAAAAAAGGCATTGAGACACACAATGCATCTGATCATTTCAAAAAGGTTCATGAATGTAATTCTGTGGTATCAAGATTGTGAAGCCTTATTGGAGGATCAACAATATTGATCAAAGATTGTCTTGCACAGAGAATTGTATATGAATTAAAGACTTTAGAGCTGAGAGGCCTTAACATCGATTTTGAATTGAAATACTTTTTTATAAATGCTCTGCTTTTATGGATTATCTGACAGATTATTACTATCTTTTTTCTATATTTTTATTGGTTTACGTGCCACTAACATGAAAAATGGACCACAGTAATATGACGCCTCAAGGACTTGAGAATACCAGCAAGCGGTGTGCGTTCCATTAGATGGCTTCAGATTCGTTCCAAATGCCGGACCTATGTAAACGTAGGCGCCTGAACCCGGAAGTCGCGGTCAGTGTATTACCGCTTCCGGATACTGCCTTCCCATTTAGAACATTGGGGGTTTGTAAAATATGGATCTGGGAACCGACTGGATGTCCCATACTTACCGTTATACCCATGGATGCCCAAGAAGCGGACTCTATTGTATCATTTTTAATCATTTGAGTCTGGTTTTATCTGGTCCAGGTTTTATGTATTGTTATAGTGACATGTGACCACTATGTGGGTATAAAAACTCAGACAGTGTACACATTCTCCACACCTTGAAAAAGGGGCATAATTAGGCCCTAAACGTGTCAGTGCAGCGGAGAAGTAACTTTGCTTGTGTTTTCATCTTGAAGCCGCCATCTGACCTCTTGCCCGGGTGAGTGAGGCTGGCGTGTGTTCCAGAGAATGGAGGTATATAATCACTGGCTATCAGCTGTCCGCTCAGTTCTCAGAGCAGGGCGCCGCCAATCTAAGTCACCAGAGAGTGACTTAGATTAGCGAGGGCTACGGTTACCATTGAATGATTTTGGGCCCGTATGCGGGCATTTGCATGACCGGTGTTACATCGCAAAGCAGAGAACTACCACTGCTTTGCGAGTCAACCAGAATCAGGCCCATAGAGCGTTTAAATGTATAATATTTAGACCGCCAATATCTTTATTAAAGTGGTGAACCCACCCCATGTCCCGCTGTCACTCTGCTGTGAATAGATTCTCTGTGCATGCATACAGCATTTATTAATGGGAGTTGGAGGGACTGGTGCATTCCAGCAGCTCAGAAAGCACTGGGCATGCCGCCACAGTGATGGCAAATGGGAGACATGGTTGGCGATTGCACAATTCTCATTAAGCCATGCCCCCTTTGCAGAGGCTATGTCCCTTTTCAAGGGCAATAGCCATAATGTTGGAAGGTATACTTCAGCCATAAATTATTATGCAGTATATTGCAATGCTGCAGGTGCTGCTATCTAGATAATGCATATAACGCAATAATCCATATGTTTTTCTAGACAATTTGATTGATGTAACAAAACAGCATTAGCACTGCACATTTTGCACTTTTGTTAAGGAGCTTTCATATATCTGTAGAAAGAATTAGAGAGTGATACATACTAAAAAAGTTTTAGTTGGATGCTTTATATTATCAGGATCCGGAAAGTTTATACTTTGTCTGTAGGCCCTGGAGGACCAAAGAAAAGAACACAGTGATCTTTCTTAATAAGTTATATTCCGTGGTAATACAGATACAAGCTGTGACCCAGTACAGCTCACAAAGGTTTCCCAGAGTCTAACATTGCACAAAACGGAGGATAAAGGCTCGATTCATAGCTTCCTTCTGCATTCTGTGAGCATGTGTTTGCTAATGTTATCTGAAACTCACCTTTGTTGTAGCCAGGCAATGGCATAAACTGGAAATATAATGGGGAAGAGGTGCTGGTGTTACTCATGGTCACCCATTGTCATCCTCAAGGATCATTAACCAGAGTTCCTTTCTATACAAGTGAATCAATGCCGTTATTTTCTAAACCTGATTTTTGTTATATTGCAATTATCTCTGTTCAGTCTCTCACTAAGCCGCTTTGCAAATTCAAAACTTACAGTATAACCCTCCTTTACTTTCCAGTATTTATTATTCAGTAAAGGGATCACGTATATATATGCAATGATTGATTAGATGGTATAATAAGCATAACATTGCATAGACATGAATTTGATATATTGATGTGAAGTTGAATATACATGAAGTGAAGTGCGGTAAAACTGTAAACAAAACATAAACATGCAATTACAATTTGCACATATGAAAATGCAAGGTAAACATTGTGCATACAAACTGACATTATGGGTAAAGGACATGCTTCAGTCTAACTAATACAACTGTGTAATTAGGTTCAGTTTTGAGTGATAAACTCACCATCGAGTGCTGTATCATCAGGCTGGACCATGTGAGCTGTGTCTGCCTGAATCCAAGTGGAGACTTAATATGGCTACTAGCATCATCTTTGTCCCAGAATGCATTGCTAGCTAGCTACAGAAAGCTAAGGGGGACAAACTACTTCTGATATAGATCTGTGCTGACCACAGGAAGGAGTGGATTATGCAAAACACAGAAACAATTGAACATAACAGAAATTTATGCTGAAAGGCATGACAATCTCTGTTTTAAAACATATCTGTTTCTACAATTACACTAGTATAGAAAGTCTTCTTGCCTATTCTAACCACTTCTGATTACTAAACCATAATAAGTGTGCTTCTACCAAGCTTGTTTGCAGCATACACCTTCATAGGCTCATCAATGGTTGAATGCACTTCTCTTTTCTTCTTAAGAAAATAAACATTTCTGTACTGTGCAAGCATACACCGGCATGCAGATTTTGGTTAGTCATACAGTATACCTATGAGGCCTTGCATGGCTTAACGGAGGAGGGATGGAACAGACAGAGTGTATACTCTATATGATTAAAGTGTTTATGGACACAAAGGAAATTCACATTCTGTACTCCATCTACCAGCAGGTGCCTGGGGAATATTCGTAAAATAGTATTTGATAAATAGGCACCACTAGGAGAAGAACAGTTTTGTAGTTATTGAAAGGGATGTACCAACCAACTATGGTACATCCCACTACCCATTGCGATGATACTAATCGCATATGTACTTACATATATGATGAGTAACTCAATTGACAGCTCTTCTGATAAGAGCTGCCCTTTGCGATGGTCATCAGTCCCTGAATTGTGGGTTTGTGACCCGAGAGTCCCTCTGTGCATTTGCAGAGTGATGTGGTAGCCGCAGGGCATTTTGAGAGGCATCTGATTGGATCCTTCACACAGCGTGATGCAGTATTAAAGCTTATAGGCTTCTATGGGGTAACGTCAGTTATAGCAGGCAATACTGCCACAATACTATAGATTGTAAGCTTGCGAGCAGGGCCCTCATACCTTGGACTGTCTGCAAATACACATTTTGATGTATCACTGTCTCCTATTGTAAAGCGCAACAAATTATGCTGCGCTATATAAGAAACTGTCAATAAATAAAATAAATAAATTGAAACCCCATGGTCAAGTCTTTATTGCATTTGGAAATGTGGTAAAAACCTAGGAAATGGGGCTTTCATCTTACACTGAATTTGTGTTCACACTGAAGATACTAGGTTCCACAAACCCCTTTACAAATAATCAGTCATTAATCCTCTTAAATTAATATAAGAAGGCTAATCTCAGGTTCTGAAGAACTGGTGTATCAACACACAGTTATAATGATGACAAACAGTAGTCCTAGTTACAAGCTTGTGATTGGCTGCTTACAGTTTGAATCCGCCCACTGTGTGGTCGCTATATTTTTTGAAGTTGAGGCTTTCTCTTTATTGACATTTTCCATTTGGACTGTGGCAAAAAAATTAGCTATTTGATTCTAAAGAAGAAAACAACAGATGTTTGTATTTAATTATACTTATTATGGTAAATGCAGTTTTCATGTTTATTAATAAAATGATTACACACTAATCTCTTCATATGTACGTCTTTTCCTGCTATTGTTCAGGGTAAAAATGCATTACGTGAGCCCCTGTATCGCCAATTACCTAGCAAAATATCTATCCATCCACTCTACAGAACTCTTTATTCATAGGACACAATTACCTATACGTTCTCCTGCGTTCAGGCAGTTCAAATCAATATGTCTCATTTATTCCTTTTTTTTTAATACAAAAGTAGAACAAGACAGTCTTATCTTTTAATGTACACAGACATGTTTTGCAGGCAGATTAATGCTGCACTTTTTGTTTCCGTTGTGTATTTTATTCCGTTCTTTCTATCTTCGAAATAGAATTACATACTATGCATCTGTCAGACGCCGCCGCCGTGCAGTCGCCTCCCAGTCCTCCGGGGTGCACGGCGGGCGGTCCTCTGACGATCAGGACGTTGCTCAGCAACGCCCCGAGCGTCGGCAACGTCCCGAGCGTCGGTGACGTCACGCCCGGCGTCCGAGCATCGGGGCGTTGCCTGGCAACCACGTCCTGCTGCCCGGCGTCCTTCTCCGCCGCGTCATCACCTCGCGCGCGCACAGTCTGCTGCACGCACGCTTCTCCTATAAATGGAGATTACACAGTCCAGCAAGCCGCTGGTTATAAGATTGCTTAGGCACCCTCGGGTGCCCTTCTTGTTTTCTTCAGCCCATACTGCAGTTCCTTCCCTGCATAATACCCGTGGTTTCTCCAGCTCCGGTACCCGGATTTCTTCCCTGCCTGTGGTCGGTGGATTCTGCTACTCTGAAGTTCCCAGCAGACTTCTCCTGGCTTCTGGCTTCCTGCAGTCTCCTTGGAGACATTCCGGTCTTCTGCCTTGGGTCCTGAGTGGTATCGTTACGCACTCCGTATTTCCATTTCTTTCTGCTGTATCGTGGTTTATTATTTTGTGTATTCTTATCAGTGCTAGGTTCAGTGTGCAGGGGTTACCAGGGCTCCCGTCCATTCCTTTGTCCATTTCCCTGCCACCTGTCTCGGCCACCGGGGTCATTTAGTTAGCTCTCCCCTTGTCCACCTCGTTCCTCCAACGGTAGGTTGTGGCCACCACCTAAAACGCTTTGGAGGGCACCGGAGTTGTACAGGCTTAACCCGTGCTTCAAACGTGGCTGCCGTGCGAGAAGATTTAGGGCCTCCGCACCTACCGTGGGACGTACTGGGTGACAACGGAGTTAGGGGCCGAGACAGTTTCCTTCCTACCAGTGCTGATCATCTCCACCTCTGGGTCAGTCACCTGCCCTCACTACTACCCCATGGGCCTCTAGGGCTATTGCCCTCCATTACCCTGTTGATTCCTCTGTGGCCCATGTCGACCGGTGATGATTACCAGCTAGGACCCATTTAGCTTCACAGTTACCGGGTCTCCTAGCACGTCTGAGCCGTCTCGATACCACCACTTTGGGGTTCCCGGCACCTTGTGCCTAACAGTATAACCAGCCAACAGTGTTGTGGGCCATCCACCTCCGCAGTGAACGGTCCATATTCCCTTACCACGATTTTTTCATTTTTTATTGCTTGGTCGTCATGGATCCCAACGCGGCCCAAGCTCTGGCCAATCAGGTTTCGCTCCTGACCAAACAGCTACAGGATTTGTCTATTAAGGTGGACACCAAACTCTCAGCTCAGCTACCAGCGGGTTCTCACCAGGAACCCAAAGTTAATTTCCCTGATAGGTTTTCAGGTCATAGGCCCCATTTCATAAATTTTAGAGAGAGTTGTAGATTGTTTTTCCAGTTAAAGCCACACTCCTCAGGTTCTGAGCAACAGAGAGTGGGTCTTGTGGTTTCCCTTCTCCAGGGGGACCCCCAGTCTTGGGCCTTTAGTCTGGCTCCAGACGATCCTGTTCTCCGCTCGGTAGATGCCTTTTTTCAGGCATTAGGAGTCCTTTATGACGATCCTGACAGATCAGCCTCCGCTGAGGCTTATCTTAGAGCCCTGAAACAGGGTCATCTTTCTGCCGAGGAGTACAGCGCCAAGTTCAGACGTTATGCCGCCGACTCTGGGTGGAATGATCCAGCCCTACGGAGTCAGTTTCGCCTAGGCCTGGCGGATAACGTCAAGGATGGCTTGGTACAATATCCCTCTCCTCCTTCTTTGGATAAATTAATCCTTTTAGCCATACGAGTCGATCGGAGGATTAGGGAGAGGCGGTGCGAAAAAGAGGCTCAAGCATTACCCAGTTGTGAGCTCCCAGAGGAGGCTCCCCCAGACCTGGGTGAACCCATGCAGCTTGGGGCTACCAGGTTATTTTCTAGGCTCACTCCCAAGGAGAAGGCCCGACGACGTTCCCTGGGGTTATGTATGTACTGTGGATCTAAGGATCATATCCTGAACAAATGTTCCCTGTTACAGGGAAACGGCAGAGCCCAGAAGTAATGGGGAGTATCTTCTCGGGCCTTTCATTGTTTTCCCCATCTGATTCGTTGTTTATCCCAGTTAGTTTCAGTTCCTGGGAGGGTAAGGCGTTAGTGGATTCTGGCGCCGCAGCCAATTTTTTGGATAGTAAAATTGTCTATGATTTGGGTTTACCGCTGCAACTGTTGACGTCCCAGCTCACCGTTTGCGGATTAGACGGTAATACCCTGCTTGGTGGAGCAATCACTCATTTTGTGGAGTTATTAGATTTTCGAGTTGGACTTTCCCTTTCGGAGAGCATAAAGTTTTTTGTTTTTCAGTGTCCCATTACACCCATTGTGCTTGGCCTTCCCTGGCTTAAGAGACATAACCCGGTCTTTGATTGGTGTTCTGGGGAATTGATACGGTGGGGCAAGGAGTGTTTTGAGCAGTGTATCAGTCTTCCAGCTCTTCTCACCACTACCATTCCTGCCGGGTTGCCAGCCCAGTATGCTGAATTCGCTGATGTTTTTTCTAAAAAAGAGGCGGACTCTCTTCCTCCGCATCGTCCGTATGACTGCGCCATTAATTTGTTACCTGACTCTAAATTACCCAAGGGTAGATTATACTCTTTGTCTTTGCCTGAAGAGAAGGCAATGCAGGAGTACGTGGAGGAGAGCTTAAAAAAAGGCTTCATCAGAGCCTCTAAATCTCCAGTGGGAGCAGGTTTTTTTTTTGTTAAAAAAAAAAGACGGGACCTTACGGCCCTGCATTGATTTTCGTCAATTAAACGACATCACGGTAAAAAATTCTTATCCCTTGCCGTTGATCTCTGTTCTTTTTGATCAGTTGCGTGCAGCTGTGGTTTTTTCTAAGATTGATTTACGCGGAGCATATAATCTCATCCGCATCAAGGCCGGAGATGAGTGGAAGACGGCGTTTAACACTCACTCGGGCCATTATGAGTACTTAGTCATGCCGTTCGGCCTTGCCAACGCACCCGCTGTGTTCCAGGACCTCATCAATTATGTTCTCAGGGAGTTTCTAGGTATCTTTGTTGTGGTGTATCTTGACGATATTTTAATTTATTCTTCTTCTTTGGATCTTCATCGCCAGCATGTCAGGGCTGTGCTTCAGAAGCTTAGGGAGAATAATCTTTTTGCCAAGCTCGAGAAATGCGAGTTCGAGGTAGATTCCATTTCGTTCCTTGGTTACATTATCTCTCCCAAGGGTTTTGCCATGGATCCTGTCAAGCTCAAGGCCATTCGGGAGTGGGTGCAACCTTCGAATTTGAAGGCGGTTCAAAGATTTTTGGGCTTCGCGAACTACTACAGGAGGTTTATTTCCCACTTCTCAGAGATTGTCTCCCCCATTGTGGCCCTCACCAGGAAGGGAGCCGATCCTACATCCTGGTCGGTGTCTGCCATTGAGGCTTTTAAGGAGCTCAAACGGGCATTTTCTTCTGCTCCCATTCTTCGACACCCCGATCCCGAATTCCCTTTTATTCTCGAGGTAGACGCATCAGAGATTGGCGTAGGTGCGGTTCTTTCTCAAATGGACAAACTGGATGGCTTACTACATCCTTGTGCTTTCTACTCCAGGAAATTCTCAGAGGCCGAAGGCAACTACGATGTCGGCAATAGGGAGTTGCTGGCCATTAAATGTGCCTTAGAAGAATGGAGGCATTGGTTGGAAGGGGCCAAATATCAGGTCACGATCTTTACCGATCATAAAAATTTAGCATATTTACGCTCAGCCAAGAGATTGAACTCGCGGCAGGCGAGGTGGGCTTTGTTTTTTGCCAGGTTTAATTTCTTAATTACTTATCGACCTGGCGCAAAAAACGTTTTAGCAGACGCCTTGTCCAGGAGTTTTGCGGCCATACAAGATCCAGTTTCTCGTCCCGATCCCATTATTCCTCCTTCTTGCATTCTGGCCGGACTCACGCAAGGGCTACTGGATTCGGTACTGCTGGCCCAAAGTTCGGTCCCTGCCACCACTCCCGAGGGTAAATTATTTATTCCCCAGAAGCTCCGGGAAAAGGTCTTTTCGGAGTTCCATTCATGTAAATCCGCCGGCCATCCGGGGGTTTCCAAGACACTTTCTTTAATGTCACGTGCGGTCTGGTGGCCCAACATGAGGACAGAAGTAGAGCAGTTTGTGTCCAGATGTAACACATGTGCTCAGAACAAATCTTCCCGTCTTTCCCCCATAGGGCAGCTGGTGCCGTTACCTGTGCCTGATCAACCTTGGACGCACATCTCCATGGATTTCGTTACGGACTTTCCACCATCATTGGGTTTTAATACCATTTGGGTTGTGGTCGACAGATTTAGTAAAATGGCACATTTCGTACCCCTCAAAGGCTTACCCTCGGCTAAAACGTTAGCCTCTTTATTCATCACCCATATCTTTCGTGCCCATGGCCTGCCCTCTGACATCGTTTCGGATAGAGGTGTCCAGTTCGTTGCCAGTTTTTGGAAAGCAGTCTGTGTAGCCCTGCAGGTTAGACTCAGTCCTTCGACGGCCTTTCACCCACAGTCGAATGGTCAGACGGAACGGGTTAACCAATCCTTGGAACAATTCCTACGGTGTTACGTTTCCAAGACCCAAAGGGACTGGGTGGAGAATCTGCCTTTCGCTGAGTTTTCTTATAATAATGCTTGGCATGCCGCTACCAGGATGTCCCCGTTTTTCTGC
Organism: Crinia signifera; assembly: GCF_055691185.1. NCBI lineage: Eukaryota > Metazoa > Chordata > Amphibia > Anura > Myobatrachidae > Crinia > Crinia signifera. The sequence continues at coordinate 112,498,694 of NC_139222.1, read as the reverse complement.
AATTACGGTTTCCACCCTAGAGCTAATTCTTTCTTTCCCACGGATGCCAAAGTGGGTAATTCTAGGTGGGTGGCTTCGAAGAGAAAGGTTTGGCGCATGGTTCGGGGAGCGCTCCTCTCTGCTGCCAGGTCAGCCAAACACTTCTCTGACCGCCACAGGAGACCATGCCAGTTCAAAGTTGGGGACTGGGTCTGGCTTTCTACCAAGAATATCAAGCTCCGGCAATTCTCACGCAAATTGGGCCCACGTTTCATCGGTCCCTACAGGATTATCAAAAAGGTTAACCCGGTCGCTTTTAGATTAGGGCTGCCCCGCTCTCTCAGGATCTACAACACTTTCCATTGCTCTCTTCTCAAACCTGCTCTTCAGCCGGTTGTCCGCAGGCCAGTGCCCATCTTACGTCAGGGCCAAAAGGAGTATGTGGTTGATTCCATCCTGGATTCCAAGACTTCCAGAGGGAGGGTTTTCTTTTTAGTACATTGGAGAGGTTTTGGACCGGAAGAGAGGTCGTGGGTCGCTGATCAAGATCTCCATGCTCCTTCACTCAAAAGGAGGTTTTTTCAGTCGTTTCCGGACAAGCCCGGTTTCAGAGGTCGGTTGACCTCTCCTCGAGGGGGGGGTACTGTCAGACGCCGCCGCCGTGCAGTCGCCTCCCCGTCCTCCGGGGTGCACGGCGGGCGGTCCTCTGACGATCAGGACGTTGCTCAGCAACGCCCCGAGCGTCGGCAACGTCCCGAGCGTCGGTGACGTCACGCCCGGCGTCCGAGCATCGGGGCGTTGCCTGGCAACCACGTCCTGCTGCCCGGCGTCCTTCTCCGCCGCGTCATCACCTCGCGCGCGCACAGTCTGCTGCACGCACGCTTCTCCTATAAATGGAGATTACACAGTCCAGCAAGCCGCTGGTTATAAGATTGCTTAGGCACCCTCGGGTGCCCTTCTTGTTTTCTTCAGCCCATACTGCAGTTCCTTCCCTGCATAATACCCGTGGTTTCTCCAGCTCCGGTACCCGGATTTCTTCCCTGCCTGTGGTCGGTGGATTCTGCTACTCTGAAGTTCCCAGCAGACTTCTCCTGGCTTCTGGCTTCCTGCAGTCTCCTTGGAGACATTCCGGTCTTCTGCCTTGGGTCCTGAGTGGTATCGTTACGCACTCCGTATTTCCATTTCTTTCTGCTGTATCGTGGGTTATTATTTTGTGTATTCTTATCAGTGCTAGGTTCAGTGTGCAGGGGTTACCAGGGCTCCCGTCCATTCCTTTGTCCATTTCCCTGCCACCTGTCTCGGCCACCGGGGTCATTTAGTTAGCTCTCCCCTTGTCCACCTCGTTCCTCCAACGGTAGGTTGTGGCCACCACCTAAAACGCTTTGGAGGGCACCGGAGTTGTACAGGCTTAACCCGTGCTTCAAACGTGGCTGCCGTGCGAGAAGATTTAGGGCCTCCGCACCTACCGTGGGACGTACTGGGTGACAACGGAGTTAGGGGCCGAGACAGTTTCCTTCCTACCAGTGCTGATCATCTCCACCTCTGGGTCAGTCACCTGCCCTCACTACTACCCCATGGGCCTCTAGGGCTATTGCCCTCCATTACCCTGTTGATTCCTCTGTGGCCCATGTCGACCGGTGATGATTACCAGCTAGGACCCATTTAGCTTCACAGTTACCGGGTCTCCTAGCACGTCTGAGCCGTCTCGATACCACCACTTTGGGGTTCCCGGCACCTTGTGCCTAACAGCATCATAAATAATTGCAATTTTACATTCACAGCAGTAGAGAAAATGTAAGCGTTTAAAAGTCTGCGGATAATTGTTAAAATGCAAATAGGTTTGAAATGCAAATTAACGGTTGGTGATTCTTTTTTATGGATGAATATATAAAGCAATAAAGTTGCACTTGTGAATTTTTCTTGGACAGTACATAAACTAATAATTTAGATTTATACTTCGGATACTGACTGGGAACTTTGTAGGACTTATGTTTCCGGTTTCTAGATTTTTCTTTTCATGGTGAGTTTTCATAACTCAACAAAAGATTCGCTGAGATATAAAAGTGATGTGAATAATTTATCAAAACACATCTGCCTGGTGTGAAACTTAAAGAAAAAAAAAATATTTTGCTTTGTATTATTTTAAAAACAATACCCCAGTTTGTGTTTTTCAGTAAAGAATTCAGTTTTGTGTGAAATCTACTGTTTAACATTTAATTAATACATGTTGTTTCAAATACATAGAAAACTAACAATGTTAAAATGTTTGGGCTTACTTTACAATTTACACCTTTAAAATCATCACTTGCTGTATTACTGTATTTTGAAAGTGATTTTCTTGCAAATTGCCTCATGTTCAATGCACATTTTGATGTGGCTGAGGAGTTTCTTTACCCTTTGTTGTAGATGCAGATAGTCCTAAATGTAAAATTAGAGTTTAGCACAGTGGTCGCCAACCCGGATTGCTGCTGCGAGCTACCGGTAGCTCACAGCAGCGATCCGGGTGGCTCAACCACTCTGCAGCCACCCGCCTCACCCTCCGCTCGTCCCTACATTACCCGCCACCGCCGCATCCCTTCTTCCTCTGAGGGGGGGAGAGACATTGTGTGTCTCTTCTACCCCTCACTGTGCATCCCTGTGACTGGGACATCCGCCAATAAGAGCTCACGGGCCGTCAGCCAATCAGGAACCGGCCCTTGAGTTTTGATTGGCGGATGGCCCAGTCACAAGGAAGTGAAGGGAAGGAGAATTGCGCGGTGTGCTGTGCTCTCCTCCCCTGAGAAGGGAAGCAGCGGAGGCGACACAGCACTGCAGGGGGACACTGGACTGTCCTCATCCTGGCAGCAGCAACACCAACAATGGTGAGTGTGCTGCTGTTGGGAAACTGGCACTGTGGCGGCATACCCAGCACTGTGGGGAAGTACCTGGCACTGTAGGGATACCTGTTTCTGGCACTGTGGGGGCATACCTGGCACTGTGGGGGCATACCCAGCACTTTGGGGGCATACCTGGCACTGTGGGGGCATACCTGACACTGTGGGAGCATACCTGGCACTGTGGGGGCATACCTGGCCATACATGGCACTGTAGGAAAGTATCTGGCACTGTGGGACATAACTGTTTCTGGCACTGTGGGGGCATACCTGACACTGTGGGAGCATACCTGGCACTGTGGGGGCATACCTGGCCATACATGGCACTGTAGGAAAGTATCTGGCACTGTGGGACATAACTGTTTCTGGCACTGTGGGAGCATACACCTTCTTCTCTGCTTCCAGTGTTGGGAGGTATGTATGCAGCATATTGGACATTGCAGTGTGCAGCATATTGTGTCTGGGGAATTGCAATATGTGGCATAATGTTACATAGTTACATAGTTACATAGTAGGTAAGGCTGAAAAAAGACTTGCGTCCATCTAGTTCAACCTGGTATAGATATCCATTGCTGATTTGGTAGGTTCTGGTATTGTACAGACAAATTATATTTCTTATTTGTACCCATGGATGTTTTTCTCCAGTAAATGTTTGTCTAACTTTGCCTTGAACGCATTTAATGAGCCAGCCGTTACCACCTCTCTGGGAAGAGAGTTCCAGAGTTTGACTGTTCTGACCGTAAAGAAATTCTTTCTACTAGCTGAATGAAATCTTTTTTCTTCTAATCTATACTCATGCCCTCGCGTCCTAGATTCCTTTCTAGTAGAAAAGAGGGTGTGTGACAGTTCCTTATATTGGCCCTTGATATACTTGTACATGTTGAGCATGTCCCCCCTTAAACGTCTCTTTTCTAATGTAAATAGTCCCAAATTGCTTAATCTCTCCCCGTAGCTTAAATTCTCCATTCCCCTAATAAGCTTTGTTGCTCGCCTTTGGACTTTTTCTAATTCTATGATGTCCTTTTTATAGTGTGGGGCCCAGAACTGTACTCCGTGCTCTAGGTGAGGTCTCACCAATGCTTTATATAGTGGCATAATTACCCTTGAGTCCCTAGTTTCTATTCCCCTCTTAATACATGCCAGAATTTTGTTGGCCTTTTTTGTAGCTACATTACAATGGGCACTACATCCTAGTTTGCTGTCTATTTGGACTCCTAGATCCTTTTCAAGTATGGAATTACCCAGTTCCTCTCCGCTAAGGTTGTAACTTGCACACTGGTTGTGTCTCCCAAGGTGCATAACCTTACATTTATCTACATTGAACCTCATCTTCCATTTTTTTGCCTACTCATCTAGAATTGCAAGAACATTTTGATTTTTTTTTTTTTTCATTTTAATGTGTCAGGAGCATTACAGTGTGTGGCACCCCCGTTGCCAGCGGGGATGCCCGGCACTGTCAGTGGGGGGTGGATGGCTTTCCATAGCGCAGCACTGATGCGGAAGTGCGATAATCATCCTGGCGAATATGTGGGAGCAGGTATCACTGCTCAGCGCTCATCACCAGGCCGTACACACTGGGTGGCTGAAAGCCACTCAAATGAGAAAACTGAGCGGCTTTCACATGAAAGACGCCCAGTGTGTATGGCCCTTTAGAAGAACATAAAGGCAGGGGTGACTCCAGGCACATAATTGTGCCTTTATCCCTCTGAACAGCAATGCTGAGCTGCAGGGACAGATAAACAATGGGGTAGATGGAGCTACAGCTCCAGGCCTAAATTTAAAAATAGGCCCATTATCATGACAGTATGATGATCACCGGACCACATGGTTGGCTACAAACCATAAGTATTAAATTGCATTCCTAGTTTACACATTTATGCACACATTTAGGGTACACTGGGGCTTATAGTGGGGATGCAGTTTAAATCCCGGCGGTCGGGATCCCGGCGTTCAAAATCCCGACGCCGGAATCCCGAACACCGAAATCCCGACACTTTCTCCCCCCGTGGGTGTCCACGACACCCTCGGAGGGAAAATAAATTAGTATGCCGAGCGTAGCGAGGCACCGGGCCCGCTGTGTGGCGAGCGCAGCGAGCCCGCAAGGGGGGGCGATCCATGTCCCCCCCTTGTCGGGATTTCGGTGTTCGGGATTCCGGCGTCGGGATTTTGAACGCCGGGATCCCGACCGCCGGCTTTTCATGCCGAATCCCTTATAGTGTATGAGTTCTCCACTATATATATTAGAACATTTTCAACTCCTGGCCCACTAGGCCCCTAATCCGGCCCTCCTGCATTGGGCAGCTCTGAAATTTGACTTGTGGGATACAGTGAAACATCTTTAGCTTTACTTGTTCCACATTGCTGGGTATAGGTAATGTCACCTGAAGATAGAATTATTCAACAGTGAAAAGTGCTTAATAAATTGAGACTCTTGTTAATGGCGATATAATATGACCAGAGAGACAATAAGTGAAAAGCGTTGGTTACGTAATAAGTCCGCAACCAACGTACCCTTTATACCTAACTACGTGCGAACAAAGCGTAGCGCAGCGTAGCGTACCTTTTATTGTATTATGTACACCAAGAACCAATACCTTAATCAGAGATTCCTTCGCAGTACTTTGTCTCTAATCTGCGAATATACCTTATCGGACAGTGTCCGTAATATACCTTGTCGCTATTATGCGAATAAACAGACACGACCACTGTATAGAAATAAGGAGATAAGAACTCCGTAAAAAGGTTGTATTTAAGTCCCTAATGGACAAAAGGGGGTTACAGAAATAAGAATAAACAGGTATAACAAGTGATCCAATATACTAACAATGAATACTAAACAGGCTCAGCTAGGGGGAAAGAAAACAGATACAAGACACAATCAGCCAATCAATACAATAAGAATAAATACCGTTAATGCAACCGTTACCGTTCTCATCAAATATGCGAAGCGCAGTCCGGTCAGAGCTCACTATCGTTCAGGGATGAACTATAGTCCGGTGGTAAGTCAGGGAAAGGTAGATGTGCCGAAGAGACTTTGGCTGCTCTGGGTCGCCTATCTTATAGGGTCAGAAAGGGGAGGTCAAAGGCCGTTCTCATTGGTCAGAGGTCGAATGTCAGGTCAGCTGTGATTGGGGGGTAAGATGATACACCTGGTTTGGCTAGGTCCAGGGGAGTGAACTTTAAGAGTCCTTTGTTTGGTGGTTTCGGCGTCAGCAGTGATAAGAACCGGTTTCATCTAGATTCCTTTGTTACATACTTTCAACAGAAACTGTCCCTGGAATATGGATTATGTCCATAACTATCGAGCCGTGTATATTGCGAAATATTCGCAATGACCGGAATACTTTGCACAATGAACGGAACGGAACGGTACTAAACATGATACAGACAGATGTATGCAGGGCTAACTAAACTATGTGTGGCGTTCTAAACCTTTAACTACATTTTGCTTAGTGTCAGTATGTATTTATGAATTTATGTGTGATAGTATGGCTACTCTTCTGGTTACACTTTGTCACACATACTCGGGTATGGAAACTTTATTTGCACAACTCTGCGAACCAAAATGGCGGCCATACTATCCTAAAATGGCGTGTGTGTAACTCGACTTCCATAGTCCACCCTTTAACAGTAAATATAAAACTGTTACAATACAAAACATTTCACACGATAATACAGAAATTCATAATCCTAACAAAGAAATTGGGATCCATGAATTAAACATATAAGGGGAGTAAACCATCTGCTCTTGGCCGATCCGGGATCACGGATAAACGATGGGCCGCATTTATCGAACAATCTACTCAGGGTCACGAAGGATAATGTACAATTTTGGGATAAAAATAAAAACAAGGGTGGTTACAACATATACACGTTCACAAATATGGTTTCTTTAAAGGGAGGTGGTTTCGATTCTAGGGTCATATACCAAACCCTGGTCTTCCTCTGTATCTCTCGTTCTTACACTCATGATTTCGGTACGTTTTGTCTTTCCCCGGGTCACCACCTTTAAACATTTGAACAATAGCACAAAGACTATGATGGCACCACCGATACAGAGAAGGAGTTTTCCTATGCTAGCTATGATCCCTTGCGCCCATTCTCCTAAACCAGAGAACCAGTGCATTGGATTCAACCAGGAGGTCCATTCACTAACTTTGTTACCTATTTCTGCCAGGCTGATATTATGTTCCCTTCTAAATTCCCGTTTAAGCTGAAGAATCTCATCCATCCGATGATCGATGATTTCTTCTGGGTCTTCAGTATTGTTGGTGATATATGTACAACATTTCACCCCAAACTGTGTAGAGAGGGTGACACAATATCCTCCTGTCATAGCTGTCAGATAGTTCAGCACCATCCGATGTTGGACTAGCTCTCTTTTATATGCTTGCAACTCCTTCCCAGTGTATCTAAAGGTGTCATCATAAATCTCAGTGATGTTATCTACCAAGCTGGCTAATGCTTGTATATATTTAAAATTTATGACTCCTCTGGCGGTATGGGTGATATCTAATGCAATGAGAAGTTGGATACCGAATGACTCGTGTATCATTTCAGAAGCTAGGGGTTCTTTCCTGATTGTTAAATCCCTTTTATGGATTTGATCATAATGGGTATGAGTGTAAGGAGGAGGTATGCCTCTGTGTAGGCTCACCATCTCATCATGGGTGAGGGTCATCACTTCAGGTAACACTCTGCCTAGGTAACAAATTCCAACGTAGTTCATGGAGAGCCATTTGTACGCCCTTCTACCACAAATATAATAAACATCGTCAGGGAGAAAATAAGGGACAGAGTATTTCATGATCTTGTCACACATTATCCATAAGAACATTCCCGTCCCCTGCTCCCTGACTTGTTCCTCACAAGTTTCTGGCTGTAGGGTCATATTACAGTAGCCGGCTGATACTCTGCCGGCCATCATTTTACTTTTCTTCACCGTGTAAACATATTTATAATGTCTCCCACTGGTTCGGATTTTTAACAACAATTCCTTGTCAATAGGCTCTCCATCTGGACGCTGGGAGTAAGTTATTGTCTGGTTATGCCATGTCACTTCCCAAGTACCAATCGCTCTGGAACTCGAGAAGTTCATACATACCAGGGATTTATCCACTTGGTATGGGTGTAATCTAAGACTAGGGGACCTGGTATACAGGTATCTCTTATCCAATGGCCTCCCCTTGTTTAATACGCTTATCTCTGAAATATTAAGCGGGTATGGGACTAGGCCTACACTACTCCTTTTATGTAACACTTGTGAACACACCCAGCATTCTGTTTGGTTTAAGACCTTACCCACTAGTGAGTGATAATCACTCAAAGGATGTCGGCCTGTAGTTGCCTTACTTGTCGACTGACATCGCTGGATGCATTCTTCTTCCATTTTAGGTTGACAATATCTACAGACACAGTACTCGCCAGACAATAACTCATCACATAACCCTTGAACTACGTTTCCCTCATACCTTTTACCTTCTCCTGTCATGGGCAAAGTGTCAAGCTGGTTTAGGGATTCTACCTCACCCATATCTGGGTCCATTATTACACTGTCAGAACTCCGCTCCGATCGCTCTAGAATGTGGCAGCCACCGAGTATCTTGGGATGAAGAAAAGAACACAGAAAGAAAGCAAAGAAATATATGCATAACTGTGAACCTGTTGCTTGGAGTCCTTCCATCATCTCTACCTAGGAGACTTTTATTTTGCTCTGCTCTTGGACCTTTGTTCGCTCAGGTTGCTCGACCTTGGCTGCTTCTCAGTTTTCCCGAAACAATGCTTCTAGCGACACTTCTTCTCTTTCGCTCTCTGCACACTGGGATTCTGGGTTACTGGCTTTCTTGCAGTGGGACGAATGTATCCAAGTCTCTCTCTCTGCGACTTTAATTGATGTAGTGCTGGTCAACAAAACTTGGTACGGTCCTTCCCAACGGTCTATCAAACAACCTGAGCGTAAAAAATTTCGGATCATAACAAAGTCTCCTGGTTTAAGATTATGACAATTCTCTGTAGGCATATCAGGGTTCAGTAACTTCAGCTGCTTTTGTTGCTCCCTTAGCTGTTTGTTTAGCTTTAGGATATACTGTACAGTTAGCTCATTGTTACATTTGAGATCATCCTGTGGGTCTATCATGATGTGTGGCTGCCGACCAAACAATATCTCGAAGGGGGACAAGTTGAGCGGAGTCCTGGGAGTGGTCCTAATGCTATACAGCACAATAGGCAATGCCTCTGGCCATAACAACCCTGTTTCAGCCATAACTTTACCCAATTTGTTCTTAATAGTACCATTCATTCTCTCAACTTTGGCGCTCGCCTGGGGACGATATGGAGTATGAAGTTTACTATTAATCCCCAGGAGTTTACACATGATTTGGAAGACCTCTCCTGTGAAATGAGTGCCTCTGTCACTCTCAATGACCTTTGGGATACCATACCTACAGACAAACTCCTGACATATTTTCTTTGCTGTAAAGGTAGCAGTGTTGGAGGCAGCGGGGAAAGCCTCCACCCAGCTGGAAAACATGTCAACACAAACTAATACATATTTCAAATTTCTACAGGGTGGTAACTGTATGAAGTCGATTTGTATTACCTGGAAAGGGCCTTCTGTAGGAGGGATGTGGGATGGCTCTGTTGGGATGGCTTTTCCAACATTCTTCCTCAAACAGGTGAGGCATGACATTGCCACTCTACCTGCTTGAGAAGCGAACCCTGGTGCACACCAGTAGGCCTTTACCAGCTTGCACATACCTTCCTTCCCAAGATGTGTCAGCCCATGGGCCGCCTCGGCTAGACTAGGAAGGTATGCCCTGGGGGCCACTGGTTTCCCGTGCCCATCTCTCCAAAGTCCGGTAGACTCTTGGCCACATCCCTTCGACTTCCATACTGCTCTTTCCTGTGGGGAACACAAATTCTGCATGTCTATCAGTTTGGATGTGGATACTATGTTCAGTGTACAAAGGTTGGTAGGATGGGTGGAAATATTTACAGGGCATGCGGCCCTTTTCGCTGCCTCATCAGCGCGGCTGTTACCAAGTGACACCGGGTCCTTCTCTGATGTGTGAGCTTTGCACTTGATAACAGCCACTCTGTCTGGAAGCTGAATAGCTCCCAGAAGTCTCCTAATGTATGTCGCATGCGCCACTGGTGTGCCAGCCGCCGTCATGAAATTTCGGAGGCGCCATAGGGCTCCAAAATCATGCACTACTCCGAAAGCATATCTGGAGTCGGTATATATGTTAACTGCTTTTCCCTGGGCCAGTTCACATGCTCTGGTCAGTGCCACCAGTTCCGCTACTTGTGCTGAGTGAGGTGGTCCCAAGGGTTCAGCTTCCACAATACCTTCTCCATCTACTACCGCGTAGCCTGTGCACAGCTCTCCCGTGTCCGTCTGTCTATGACAGCTACCATCTGTGAATAAGGTTATGTCTACCTCACTTAATGGGCTGTCGCTTATGTCAGGACGTGCTGTGAAGGTCTGATTCAGGTAGGTCATGCAATCATGCTTGTCCTCACCCTCACCAAACTCTGCTTTACCATTTTCAGCAACATTCCCATCACCCTCCACCCTTTGTGCCTTGGAGGGCAAATGAGGAAGGAATGTGGCTGGGTTTAGTGTGTTGCATCTTTTGATGGTAATATTTACTGGGGCCATCAGCGCCAGTTCCCACTTAGTGAACCGTGCTGAGGACACATGACGTGTTTGGGCAGAATTTAGGAGGGCAGAGACAGCATGGGGAGCATGAACAGTTAAATCGTGTCCCAACACTACGTCCTCACTCTTACTTACTAGTTGTGCTATTGCAGCCACACTTCGTAAGCAGGTTGGGAGTGAGCATGCTACTGTGTCCAGCTGGCCACTGTAGTACGCTATTGGTCGGTTGGCATCACCATGTTTTTGTACAAGTACTCCTGCCGCACACCCACCTGATTCAGTTCCGTACAGTTCGAAGGGTTTCCCATAATCCGGCATTCCCAGTGCTGGGGCCTTTGTTAGGCTCACCTTTAGTTCCTCGAAAGCCAGCTCAGATTCCTCAGTATGAGAGACCCGATCTGGCTTAGTTGAGGAAACCATCTCTTGTAGTGGTAATGCCAGAATAGAGAATCCTGGGATCCAATTGCGACAGTATCCACACATGCCTAGGAACGTACGGATCTGATGCTGGGTCTGTGGCAGTGTCATGTTCTGAATCGCTTGGATTCTGTCGTCGGTGAGGTGTCTCAGCCCTTGGGTAAGGCAGTGGCCCAGATACTTAACCCTGGTCTGGCATAATTGCAGCTTGTCCTTTGATACTTTATGTCCTGTCTCTGAGAGATGCATCAGTAGTTGTCTAGTGTCATCCACTGATGATTCCAGTGACCCAGAACACAACAATAAGTCATCGACATATTGTATCAGTATCGAACCACTCATGGGTTGAAAGGATTGTAAACAATCATGCAAGGCCTGGGAGAAGATGCTGGGGCTGTCTATGAACCCCTGGGGAAGTCGTGTCCAGGTATACTGTACTCCTCTGTAGGTAAAGGCGAACAGATACTGGCTGTCAGGGTGCAAAGGGACGGAGAAGAACGCTGAACACAAATCAATGACTGTGAAATGAGTACAGTGAGGTGGGATTTGCATTAGGATGACAGCTGGGTTTGGCACTACGGGGAATTGGCTCTCAACTACTTTGTTTACCCCTCTTAAATCCTGCACTAGTCTGTAGCCCCTCCCCCTGCTCTTTTTCACAGGAAAGATGGGACTATTGGCCGTGCTGGAAGTTCTAACTAGGATTTCCTGTTGGAGCAATCGTTGGATCACTGGGAATACTCCTAGCTCAACTTCGGGTTTTAAAGGGTACTGCGGTATTTTTGGGGCTATCCTGCCTTCTTTTAAGCGGATTTCTACTGGAGCTACATTTGCCATTAGCCCAGCGTCCTGTCCATCTTTAGTCCAAAGGGAACCCGGTATTTGTGCTGTAATTTCAGCTACCCTAGATGGATTTGATTCTACAACAGTGGAATACAACATTAGCCTCTGAGGACTGTCCAGCATATCTTGCACTTCTTGTGTAAGATTTTTAGGAGTGTCTAGGAATACCCCATCGGGAGTGCAATAGATGACACATCCCATTTTACATAGTAAATCTCTACCTAGGAGGTTAGTCGGGGCCGCTGCAGCCAACAGAAAAGAGTGTTTGGTATGCAGAGGCCCGATTGTAACCTCCGCTGGTTTCGTCAGTGGGTAATGTTGTATTTTTCCTGTTACCCCAATTGCCGCTACTGATTGGTTAGTGAAACCCAAGTGAAGAGGAGTGTTGAGAACAGATCTGGCCGCCCCTGTATCAACCAAAAAGGTTTGCCTTACTCCAGCTATATCAACCTTCACCTGAGGTTCCTCTCTAAGGTGTTGAGTTAATCTAACTGGCTGTAGGATACAGGTATGACCTATTCCTATTGTCTGACCTGGGTTGCCCTTAGCACAGTGTCAGCCATCAGATGGGGAGGAGGCATGTTGCGTGACCTGTCTGTCTCCTCCCATTGTCTAGGGGCTGGGTATCTCCGTGTCTCACCTTTGTGAGATTCCCATTCTCGCTTATGTGTCTGATAATTCCTGGGGTTTCCTAACCTACAATGAGCTGAGTAGTGACCTTCCCCATTGCAGTTGTAACAGATAATTGGTTTTCTACCTGTGTCCCTGGTGTTTCGTTGGTATGCAGCTTTGTTTGGGGCATTAGTAAGGGCTTGGATGCTAACCATCATCAGTTTGTCAGTTTGCAGTTCTCTGCGTTTCTTGATGTTACGGTCGTGGTCTACAGCAGATTCCCGTAGGGCATCCACTGTCATTCCATGCCAATTTGGAAAAGAAGTTTGGACTCTGGCTCTCAGGTTTTCGCTAAGCCCTTCCACCAGCACAGAGACAATCATTTCCCTCAGGTGGGGGTCGTCCTTAGGCTCGGAGACACCAGTGTATCTTGATACCGCTAGCAAGGCCTTCGCGAAATAATCAGCAGCAGATTCGCCATCCTTTTGTTTAATGGTGAAAATCTTGCTATATTCCACTGTCGCAGGAAAATATACTCCCAACTGTAAGTTAATCAGGCGTATATTTTCCTGGTTGATCTCATCATTTATCTCCTTGTCCACTTTCAATCCACTATCCTGAATGAATTTCGGGATGTCTATGTGAGTGGGGAGACAGGCCCTCAACATGATTCTCCAATCCTTGTTGGTGGGCTCATCAGAGTTTCCCAGATCCCTTACAAATTTCTGGCACAATGCTAGATCTTTCCTAGGATCAGGGAAATCTGAAATGATGGACCGCAGCTCTAACCATGTCCATGGGTTTAGCATGGTCATCTTTCTGGTAGGTATCACACCCTCTCTGTCTGCCTTACCATAGGGAACCTCCAGTGTGCGCATAGGGTATGTTTGTACCACATTCGCATTACTGGGACCTGCTTGGGAGTCATTTGTGTCTGTGCTGTGTGGTGCATCATTACCTGAGTCCAATACTATGCTGTTGGTATCAGCCGTCTCCTCCTCCTGTGCTGGGGCCTCAACAGCGGGTTGAGCTTTTCCCTCAATCATATTAATTGCATGAGAGACGGCCAGTGCCAACAGCTGCTCGTTTTCCTCTCGGGTTTCCTTGTAAGGGGATAAGAACGGGTACAGGTTAGCAACGGATACATTATTACTTATGCCTTTCTTATGAGTCATTATCCCCTTCGGCACATATGGGGGTGGGGGAGCTGATTCTATTGTGGCAGCGGTTGCATTTATATTGTGGCTGATTGCGTCTGGTATTGCCAGACCTCTGCTTCCCCATTGTTCCTGTCCTTCCTTCTGCCACAATTTAAGAATATCTATATGCTTCACTCTCTCCTTACGACTGGAGAGTAGGCATATTTCATCTTTTACTGCCGATAAGATTTCCGGATCGAAGCTACCAACACTGGGAAATTCTAACTTGCTGCCTTGTGTCATTTTTCTCCATTTATTTTGGTAAACAACTGCGAGTTCACCGTGCTTCCTGCACATAATAAAAGCCGCCGATCCTTTTGGCCGGCTTGCTTCCTCCCTAACATGCACGTTATCACAGCGTGACCCGTTATTACCCATAATTACAGGAATAAACGTTCACAGCTTAATAGATACCGGTGGGTTATTACTTGTCTGAGAGCTCCCCAACCACTCACTTCTCAGCGACCTAGAACAGTCCCACAATCAAGCGGGTGCGAAGGCTACGAGGTACGATACTCAATCACCAAGTCTTTCAACTAGCAGCGAACTTCTAGCCAACTTGCTTGGTGCGGCATAATTTTTCCAGGGTATAACAAACTTGTTTTCCTATACCCCCAAAAACTGGATTTCTAAAGTAGCTAATCGGAAACAAGTGCGTTCCGATGTATCTTCTTGTACCCTCCTAGCGGAATCAATTCCACTGAAGGGGCAGTTCCTATGGGCACGTCGTCACGTACACCCTGTCCTAACTGGACTGTCCTACACTGGACTACACTGCGCTTGAGTCGTGCCGTCACACACCCGTTCGCCTCAGTTATTTTTCACACTGGGCGATGGTTACACCTTGGTCTTATGCATATATTTGAAATATTTCTGTACAGAAAATCTTCCCAGGCTGGTAGCTTTTCACTAGATACTTATGCAGGTATAAATCCCTTATAATACGCTATAGGAATCTATTAAAATAATGCTTGAGTTGCTTGCTTATGAGAAAATGAACAAAAGGAAAAAAAAACTTATTTTCTCTTTATTAAATCACCGCCCCATCCACAGTATATTACTATACTGTTTTAAATAAGGCTAGTGGTTTAATACTGTTCACCTTTGAGTTCCTATGTGTGCTGCATGTGCAGTACCAATGAACAGCCACGTGTGTACGTGCGTTGCTCACAGGCCGCCGATGAATCGGCCACCCACGTGTTCTATAGTGTATTTGCAAGGTTGCGCTCGGGTTTCGCTATACGCAGTAATTGCGCCTAAATGTGGAATAAATCCCTTAACTCCGTCCGAAAGTTACGTATCAAGATGCGAAATAAATCCCGCACTTAATCCGTAAATCACGTACAAAGATGCGAAAATTTCCCGATATGGGCACGTGCGCGCGCACCTTGCGTAATATACAATAGACGCTTTACGTTACTGCAAAAGGCCCAGGGCTTGTCGCCACGTGGCGGAGTCTCTGGTTTTGCAGTAACTAACAATAAAAGTTATAGTTTTGCACAGAGGGGATCCTCTATGTACTATAATAAACACAGACTCCACGTGTGCGAACCTTATCGCACGTGGTACATATACTGTAATAAACAAGCAACCCAAGACACTATACCCCGTTAAACTACTTGTGGCAGGCAGAAGTACAGTTTACTAAACACTTAGGTATGATATACTTTAAAACACGTGGCCTTCACTTATTGTACTCCGGGTTCAGCGCTAGCACTTCCCGAACCCCGCACCGCCGCGGACTCGGCCTATCCAGCAATGGAAACAAATAAATACTTCCACCCTTTTGCTGGTATAGGTCGAGTCGCACGCCTGGTACTGAGTTCTGGAATGTGAAGCGGACGGACGAGCCCTCAATTGTTAATGGCGATATAATATGACCAGAGAGACAATAAGTGAAAAGCGTTGGTTACGTAATAAGTCCGCAACCAACGTACCCTTTATACCTAACTACGTGCGAACAAAGCGTAGCGCAGCGTAGCGCACCTTTTATTGTATTATGTACACCAAGAACCAATACCTTAATCAGAGATTCCTTCGCAGTACTTTGTCTCTAATCTGCGAATATACCTTATCGGACAGTGTCCGTAATATACCTTGTCGCTATTATGCGAATAAACAGACACGACCACTGTATAGAAATAAGGAGATAAGAACTCCGTAAAAAGGTTGTATTTAAGTCCCTAATGGACAAAAGGGGGTTACAGAAATAAGAATAAACAGGTATAACAAGTGATCCAATATACTAACAATGAATACTAAACAGGCTCAGCTAGGGGGAAAGAAAACAGATACAAGACACAATCAGCCAATCAATACAATAAGAATAAATACCGTTAATGCAACCGTTACGGTTCTCATCAAATATGCAAAGCGCAGTCCGGTCAGAGCTCACTATCGTTCAGGGATGAACTATAGTCCGGTGGTAAGTCAGGGAAAGGTAGATGTGCCGAAGAGACTTTGGCTGCTCTGGGTCGCCTATCTTATAGGGTCAGAAAGGGGAGGTCAAAGGCCGTTCTCATTTGTCAGAGGTCGAATGTCAGGTCAGCTGTGATTGGGGGGTAAGATGATACACCTGGTTTGGCTAGGTCCAGGGGAGTGAACTTTAAGAGTCCTTTGTTTGGTGGTTTCGGCGTCAGCAGTGATAAGAACCGGTTTCATCTAGATTCCTTTGTTACATACTTTCAACAGAAACTGTCCCTGGAATATGGATTATGTCCATAACTATCGAGCCGTGTATATTGCGAAATATTCGCAATGACCGGAATACTTTGCACAATGAACGGAACGGAACGGTACTAAACATGATACAGACAGATGTATGCAGGGCTAACTAAACTATGTGTGGCGTTCTAAACCTTTAACTACATTTTGCTTAGTGTCAGTATGTATTTATGAATTTATGTGTGATAGTATGGCTACTCTTCTGGTCCACTTTGTCACACATACTCGGGTATGGAAACTTTATTTGCACAACTCTGCGAACCAAAATGGCGGCCATACTATCCTAAAATGGCGTGTGTGTAACTCGACTTCCATACTCTTCATGGTCCTCACAATAATCTATGTGGGCTAAATTAATCTGTGAATATAAAGAGACAGCTGGAAAAAATGTGTTCTAGACAACAAGGGTGTCACTGGGATCAATGATACCAGGTGCGCTAAATCAGTGACCTGTACTCACCTTCAGCATGTTCCACCAGAAATATGTCATGTGCTCTGCAGAAGTGGTTTAACCTCATGGCCTGAGCCTATCTTCTTGGGGTGTGCCCAATATTTTCAGAGGTGTATATGTACAGTATACTGATTTTGTATAAGATATAAGGTATAAGATATAAGGTCTACATAATGATGTAATCAGAAATACTGTACAGTATGCGGGCTAATTTTGTAATATTACTACAGAGTAAGGGTGTATTAAGAGAGGAGACTTTCTATCCATCCAAATGTCTGCACTTTCCCAGTTATTTGTTAATTCTGCCACTGTCAGGGTACTCCAGAGAAGTAAGTCCCCTGTCAAAAGTGGTTGCAGGGTGTGTGGTGTGTCCCCACCTGGACTCAGGGGCCCGTGTGAACTGTACACACAGTACCGATTATAGAAACACCACTTCTACAGAGATTAGGTATTGGGCAAAGGTCCTTATTCTGGTTCACTCGCAAAGGCAAATTCCTTCTCAAATGGACAAAACCATGTGCACTGCAAGAAGGGGGGGGGGGCAGATGTAACGTGCAGAGAGATTTAGATTTGGGTGAGATATTTTGTTTCTGTGCAGGGAAAATACTGACTGCTTTATTTTTACACTGCAATATAGATCTTTGCTGTAATAACCCACCCAAATCGAATTATCTCTGCACATGTTACATCTGCCCCCCCCCCCCCCTGCAGTGCACATGGTTTTGTCCATTTGAGAATATGGGCCAAAGACTCTACTAAACTGCTACCCACCTGGCATGGTGTGCCTGATAGATTCAGTATTACTTAGTTTATGCTAAGGGATGAAATCTGAAAATAAAAAATAAAAAAAATGTGTATTGGTGTGACATATACCATACTGAAATTATGAGCTGTCTTTTGTTGCATAACATGTTCAGTGTAAATTTACACAAGTTATCTCCACAAAAGGCCCACATTGAATCGTACGTCAGCTCATATAATCTGTAACTTCAGCATGTTGCTGAGCAGGGTCACAGATATTGTTAATTAATTCTGTTCTGTGGTGTGGTTGGCAAAGGAGAAAGGAAATCTGACAGGAACAAATACGGTGATTTCCTCAACAGGAATACATTTGATTTGTTGACAATGAATATTGTATGAATAGTGACACAACAGTGCTTAGGTGTTATATAGACAGGAATAATTCATCCTTAATTTTTACAGCAGGTTTTCAATATGCCTTCATTTGGAAGCACACCCAACTTGTTCATTAAACGTATAAAAAGCCTAATTAAAGCATTCAAAATAAAAAAAGTGCAATACTGTTGAATTCAAATAACACATTTGTTATTTGAAAAATACACTCACAAAAAACATATAAAATAGGCATACAGTTGGAATTCCGAGAATTCGAGATTCCGATGTTAGAGAAACGACCGTTGGAATCCCGATTGTTGGTGACTTATACCATACCCTACATCTAGTGTGTACCCAGCTTTAGACTCATGGCAGCTATGGAGGGTTTCATTTGTGCCCAAGTGCAGGACCAGCTGAGAAAAGAACGTGCTTGGATTGAGCTGTCAGCGTTTGTCAATTTACCAAGCAGAAAGGATAAGCTATAGAAGTCACATTTCATTTCGAAAACAATGAAACAATACCAATTATTATCATAAAGATCGAAATTGGTAGAAATAGTACTGTATATGGATTTGAAAGAAGAAAAACAAGTAGAAGTATAGTTTTCATTGACATGTTGTTAAGACTATACCCTGTAGCAGAGTATACAAGTCAGTAATTTCTACGAGTCAGATTGCATCCAGTGAGTCAAGATCAGGTATTAAAGGATCTGGATTGTTTTGTATGTGAGTCAGGACAGAATTTAAGGTGGAACCACCGGGAATCCGACTGCCTGATCTCTTATAAAAAATATTCCAAACCGTTTGACTCAGAAAACCTCTTTATGAATGTAACCACAAAGTGTCAGATATTACAGATTACTTTTATTAGAAGAATGTAAATGTTTTCAAGGCTTAGGTTTGAAACACAAACATTCACATGGTGAAATACAGTGGTTGTCACCTTAGCACATGGGGCCTTATTCTAGTTCATTCTTTCTGACAAAATCCTTCTTAGATGGACAAAACCATGTGCACTGCAGGAGGGCAGATGTAAAATGTGCAGATAGAATTAGATTTGGGTGAGTTATTTTGTTTCCGTGCAGGGTAAATACTGGCTGCTTTATTTTTAAATGCAATATAGAGCTCACTTTGAAGTAAAACCCCACCCAAATCTAATTCTCTCTGCACAAGTAACATCTGCCCCACCTGCAGTGCACGTGGTTTTGTCTATCTAAGAAGGATTTTGTCATAAAGAGTGAATTAGAATAAGGCCCTGTGTTTTTAATATTTTAACATTAATGATTACATTTTTTATTATCTTGAATCAGCTATAAACCGATAAAACACTTAACATGAATTATCATAGACTAATATCATAGTCACAATTTCTGAAAAATAGGGCCACTGTCAGGAAAAATTTAATTAGAGGAAGGGGCAGAGAGTGTAATCAAATACAGTCTCTTCCATCAGCCTACAATTGAACAATGTCTTATTTTACTGGGTGATTGAAGCAGGTTTCTACATCTATTTGAAAAGTTCTTATACAGTATATAAGGAATTCAGACTTGTTTATACTTATCTCAATGTGATTCTTTTTTTTTTTGTACGTACAGTAGGTAACCATGATGAAAAATTCAACATTAACTTTATAAACCAATAAATATTTTAAAGGGAGGTTCTCTGTGGGTTTTCAACTGTCTAGTCATTATAAATAAAATCATACCCTGTCAGGCTTTCAGTGCATTCTGGAGCTTGTAGTTTCTCGAACTGGTTAAGCTTATTCCTTCGGTACTTGTTTCCTAGCACGGCGCCCACGATTTTAATCCTGTTACATAGTTTTTATCGCATTGATCGCATCGAATGCGACCAGATCGCATGAGATGCGATCAAAACGATGATTTCATTGTACAATCACCCTGATGGGTGATTAGTATGTTATATGCACCCCCATTGTTAACACCACTGCCACTATTAATGCCAGCTCGAAGCGTGAAAAGCGCAGCGAGCCCGCGAGGGGTGGCGGTATGCGTCCTCCGACCTTTTCATACCCCCACTATCCACGTTGGCGTGGAGCTGATTTTATATAGTGTGGAGAGCGCAGCGAGCCACCGATCCCGAAGCGTGGCGAGCGCTGCGAGCCCCGCGAGGGGACGTGGATAACTTCACATGTATTACGCGTCCCCTCGCGGGGCTCGCCACACTATGTAAAGTCAACTCCACGCCGACGTGGATAGTGGGGTATGAAAAGGTCGGAGGACGCGTACCGCCGCCGCTCGCCACGCTTCGGGGATGCATATAACATACCACTCACCCTTCAGGGTGCATTTACAATTGCATGTACAATTAAATCATCGTTTTGATCACATCAATCGCATCGCATGCCATTTTAGTGGCATGCGATGCAATGCGATTTTAAAATTGTACAGTGCGGCTCTTAGGACCCGAAAATCGGGTCCACCCCATACCACTAATTAAGGCATGCGATGGTATGCGATGGGCGCCGTGCTAGGAAACAAGTACCATTCCTTCTGTGTGGCCACAAATGGAAATGAGTAAATGCAGTAGAAGAAACATAAAATGTGGAAAAAGTATTTCTAATGATTCTGGCAAAAACCGATACATGTAAGACCAGTATTACAAAGTAAGCAGTATAGGAAAACATGGGGGAAGATTATTAGAAGTTAGCATCATTTTAGACCAGCGGTTCTCAAACTGTGGGTCCTGACTCCTGACCCCAAAGTGGGTCCCGACCTTCTCAGCATGGGGTCGAAAGTCTGAAAAATCTGTTGAATTGTCTGTTATTTTAGACTCCTCACATCATGTTATGCATCAACCATGGTGCATGTGTTGTTTGCTGACTACGCACGTGATGTGATGACCTTCTACAGTTACTTTCTCGGGTCCTGTAATTAATTTTATTGTCTGATGGGGTCCCAGAGCAAAATAGTTTGAGGACCCTTGTTCTAGACCATAATGTACTGTCTTATTTACTATGTGTGGTATATGCTCAAAGGTAGAATGTGTAATTTTATCACTATGAAAAATTAAGAGACTTCAGTCAACAAGGGGAATGAGGTTAGGTATGTGAAAATGGGAAAAAGAACAAAAAGATGCTGAAAAAGAGATATTGATAAAAGAATACATAAATATTTGATACTATTTCGGATACTGGTTTATAGATAATATATATTGTGGAAAGCAGAAGCAATACAATAAATTCGGTTGTATGATTTTTCATGTATCACCTGTCATGTCTTTTCAACAATACCGCAAAAAGTAAGTAAAAAACAAACGTTTTTATTTATCATACAATTTTTTTCAAAATGTATTTTTATTGAAGCGAAGTGTTGTACATTCACAATGAGTGATCAAGAAAATCAAAGCAAGTGCATGTAAAAATAACAATAAAAATATGTGTACAAAACCCATGTATCAATTTTACAAATTATAGCTTAATACAGTAAAATAATGTTGGTCCGAAATATTGAATTTAAAAATTACAAATGTAAACAATTGTCCGCGCTTGGCTCTCCTCCTTTCTTTATCAGATATAGAAAAAAATACTTAATAGGACAGTGGGTGGGTCTCCTCCTAATGTTTGTACCGTATATTCCTAGAGAAGGAATTATACATTTGCAATCTTACTGGGGCTGATAAAGTAGAGATGTAGCTTTCGCAAACTTCTAACATCACACAATTTTTAATAATTTGAAATTCAAAATAACACATTCTTGCAATGTAGAGGTCATCACTTTCATGCCTTCAGTTATATGATGCTCTGGTGGTCTGTCCTCTTTAAGGCTGTGGAACTGTAATATATAAATGTCTGTATGCAGGGACATATAGGACAGAGGGAAAATAAATGAATGTCATCAATAGGAAAAAAAAAACAAATACATTGGTCCCTAAAGGAATGGATAAAATTGGCCCCACACTCTCTCCCCCGCCTGTGCTCTATCACAATGACGCACTCCCTCCCCCTGCAGCCATTCATAGAGTGCAGCAACCCTGGGTCTGCAGAAGCCCCTCCTCTCTGTCTTTCACTGACAGCAGCATTAGTCCAGTGTAGCTCTGTCCAAAATTGAGTCTTCTTAAGGCTTCCTAACCCTGGCCACAGTCACGCTATGCAGGTGCTACAGCGCTACTGCTCCTGGCTAATGGATCCCAGGAGTGTGGCCTGCCAGCTGGACAAGCAATATGCTCCTGCCCAAATAGGTTTGGCAGTGGACCTGCCAACCTGGAACCTGACCAGTATCTGTGATCTGATTTTTTTTATAGGGTGTAGTCACACTTCCTGTAATTAACCATGTCCTTTCAGTAACTGGGGCCATGATCGTCATGCAAGCGTATAGAACTGAAATTATACCCTTGAAAGAAAGAGTCGATGAAAAGAGAGAAGTGGTGACTAAAATGGCTTTATGGGCTTAGATTAATTTATTACAATGGGCTGAATAACACCTCTTTAATGATCTCTTTACATGCCTGACCCATGGTATATGGCTGAATATCAAAGAATATTATCTTTACAGAATGCACTGACAAATTTCAATCAGAATTATAGCTGCAAATTTACATTTTTAAATTCATTAGAGCCTAAATGATACAATTATATTTGTAATTGTAGCTTCTGGAAAAGATACTATACTGTAACTGCACACAAAAACTGCTGGCCTCAGGATTTGGTTGGCTAGAACTTAATGATTTGACTGAACTTAAACCTTGCATACATTGTAAATGTAATGGTCTGATTCTAAATGGCATGCAAAGTAGCTGAGGTTGTGGGCAGCCACGGAAGCTACATTTACTATTGCACCTTACTATGCTAATGTGAGAATCTGAGCTGAATTTACACCATACACAGCATTTATAGCAGGTGTAAAGCTGGCACAAAGATGATTGTTACCTACCAGCTCCAAGCTCTGGATTTCACAAGCTTGGTAACGGAATGTAGCCAAAACTCTAAGTTTTGGAAATATTTTCAGCTTTAGTAAATCTGTCCCTGCTTCTATATACTGTACATCTGAAAAGCCACCTTACAGTCAACAGAACAACAGATACTGTATGTAGGCTAACATATTTTCCAAAACTGTGCATCATTAGATATGGTATTAAAGGCTTGCAGCAGGTCTATAAGTAAGTTTATATTACATTTGTAAAAGGTCTTGTATCATGTCAAAGTGCCTCACAGCCAGGACTTTCTCCAGAAGGGCAGAGGAAATAGCATCCTCCACCTTTTTGGAATGTAAAATTATGCTTTAGGATATCTTTAAATGATTGGTAGAGTGTTGGGAAGTTGATGGTTCACATACAGGTCAGGATGGACTATGGTTGAAATGTGGTAAAATTTGAAAATTGCAGAGTTATAACGGTGCTTCCTGTTGGTACAAAGCGCTGGAAAGCACAACTTTCTGGACCTTGTACCTTAGAATGTGTTGCCTAATAGAAGCTTATTTTGCATGCTTTCCTTGCTTGTCAGCCAGCGCATTCACAGAAAAGGTTCATGTGTCATAAAGAGCTGTCCTTTGCAATTTTAATCTCGATTGTACATGCATACCAGCATTATTAATGCCACTATGCCTGCCATAAGTAATGTGTATTACAACCCAGCTAAATGGGGTGAAAAGCTGGCAAAGTCTTTTTTATTTTTATTTGTAGCTTTTTTTTAAACTACACTAGCAAGGTCTAAACTGATGATGATCATTGCCAGCTTGAATTATTACACTCGACCTTCAGTAGCCACAGATAGGGCTTTGGCTGGACATCACCATTTATCACCCTTGCATTTATCTCTTTTTAAGGCTTAGTACATCTGCCCCTCAATGTATGTGGTAACTTTTTATATTAACCCGTTTTCTACATTACTTATTTTTAACCTACCCAACCTTTTTTCACATTGTCTTTCATCTATACCTGATTCCAAGCATATAATAACATCACATTTAATCACCACTAACCATGGGAGGCTCCAATGGGAGGGCTGCAGAACAGTTCAAAATTGAAATAGAGGAGGCACAGCAACCACCACCAACTGCCATTTCAAACTGACCCACTGGTAGTGGGTGAGGCTCCCTGTCCCACAGCCCCACCCATGGAGCCGCCATTGCCACTAACCCCCTATTTTAAATGATCCTGCAGTCTTCCTCTAATAATTGGGAGAGGTACCCCTTCAATGCGCTTAGAAATATAAATAAATAAAGGTGGGCAGCAACCAGGTGTGTCCCCTCTGTTAGTAGGGGATAGAGACAGATAATGGAACAAAGGGATTGACCCAGTGCGCCCTAAATTACAATATCCACCCCCAGATCAATAATAGAATACAGTTATGATACTGTACAGAAATATTTAATACAAATGACTTAAAAAATACAATAAAACACTTGTCATCTGTATATTCAATTCAGTCAGTTTGTGGAATAACCCAACGTGTTTCGTCGACCAGGCGACTTCCTCAGGGGTTAAATTTATCCAAATTCAGCTCAAAAGTGTATATAGAGCCTTCAAATTTCTGACTTCATGTAGAAAGGATAAGTCCTTATAAGGTCTTAAATCCTAAAGTATAGTGTGATTCTCAATTTCCAGATGATGCCCCTTTTTTTTATACGTAAAAAAAGGGGGGGAGGGACTCAGGATGATTTAATTGAATCCACTGGTTCCTTAGGTGAATCTCACAGCCGCCTTACACTGGACCGAACTGCAGGTCCAGTGTAAGGCGGCTGTGAGATTCACCTAAGGAACCAGTGGATTCAATTAAATCATCCTGAGTCCCTCCCCCCCTTTTTTTACGTATAAAAAAAAGGGGCATCATCTGGAAATTGAGAATCACACTACACTTTAGGATTTAAGACCTTATAAGGACTTATCCTTTCTACATGAAGTCAGAAATTTGAAGGCTCTATATACACTTTTGAGCTGAATTTGGATAAATTTAACCCCTGAGGAAGTCGCCTGGTCGACGAAACACGTTGGGTTATTCCACAAACTGACTGAATTGAATATACAGATGACAAGTGTTTTATTGTATTTTTTAAGTCATTTGTATTAAATATTTCTGTACAGTATCATAACTGTATTCTATTATTGATCTGGTGGTGGATATTGTAATTTAGGGCGCACTGGGTCAATCCCTTTGTTCCATTTCCTCTAATAAATGTTAATAATAATGTATGAAATCTTCTGAAAAGTTCCTGTTTTGTTCATATGCTTGTAAATCCAGTCATAAGGACATGAGTTCACTGCTGTGCTGTTTTATTCCATCTAACTCCAAGCACACTGTCTCAGCACCACCCACTTCGCAGCATTCCCCTGGACCTAGGGACCATCACCGAAGATTCAGGCTTACACATATTAGTAAGGGAGTGTCTACAAAT
This sequence comes from Crinia signifera, assembly GCF_055691185.1. Lineage (NCBI taxonomy): Eukaryota > Metazoa > Chordata > Amphibia > Anura > Myobatrachidae > Crinia > Crinia signifera. The sequence goes on along the minus strand of NC_139222.1, from coordinate 112,473,472 downwards.
ATTAAGCATTCTAATATACCATCACAGTCCCTATTTTATTAAATTAACCCTTTGAGTACAAAGCAAATTTGTCAAAACAGTTTTGAAAATTGTCAAGAAAACATTTGTATTCATTATAATGATCTGTAATGTTTCCATATATACATATATATATATATATATATATATATATATATATATGAAATATAATCTCTTTTTAAATAACATATTTTATTTGAATTTATATAACAAATGTGAGTGATGCTGGAATTTTTCAGCAGATATTTTGCACTGAGATGTTGGCACTCCGAGGGTTAACATTACCTTTCCATTTTGGGTATATACAGCAAAGAGAACACAGTGAGTCTACCTATTATGATAGCTAGATGCAGAATGATATGGCAACTTCCCCACTTGTCCACTTTAGAAAGTTTCATATGACTCCCCGATTGGCTCTTCTTGCTATGACCATCTGTCCACTGATTGCTAGATAATAGCCCTCTAATAACTTCTGTTACGCCACTGAATTCCTACTGTTTTATAACTTGGCTACCGCTTCTCATCAAACTGCTAAAACATTGATTAATGAGCAAAGTGAAAACCAAAAAAATTTAGGGGTAAGAAGAATATACAAGTTTCTGTATTGTATTTATCAAAGCTGAGAGAGAGAGAGAGAGAGAGAGAGAGAGAGAGAGAACTACATTAAATTGTGAGAGTTAAAGTATTAACCAAATAATCTAGTTTACATTTTTGTTCTATGCTTCATAAGTGATAAAATGGAGTGATAAACAGCCAACCAATCAGCTTCTACATGTCAAGTTACAGGATGGGATTGAAAAACAACAGGTGGAAGCTGATTGGCTGGTTGTTTATCACTCTCCACATTATCAATTTTTTTAAATAAACTTTTATAACACATATATGTTACAATAAGCATGATTTGTCACAAAATTCAGAATTCAAAAGAAACTAAAAACAGACAAAATTACAAAACATATACTGTATATCACATATCCAACCATTATATAGAAAAAATAATATATTGGTAGCATCCATATCCATAGTTCTAATATAAGAGGACAGGGGGCTCTTAATCAGCCAACCAAGTACAGTATTAAGCCTGGTGAAGAGATAAAGTGCAGATAAAATGAAAGGTGATAACGCACCAGCCAATCAACGCCCAACTGTCAAATTTAAAACGCAGTTTATTGGCTGGTGTGTTATCCCCTTTCATTTTATCTGCACTTTTTCTTTACTTTATCTCTTCACCAGGTTTAATACATCTGTCCCCTAGCTAGATGCCATGTAGTTGTTTTCAGGCTTGCATGTATCTGTTGTCATGTGGTAATTGGAAGAGTGGATATGTAAGATTCCCATACAAGAAATAAGTTTACCTCTACCTACAATGGATTCTACCCAGTCCATCCAAAATAAGAAATTAAGCTTGGTTAAAATTAATAGGAGTTGTGGGGGAGTGGTATCAATTCATCCCTGAAGAATCATCTTTTTAAGGGCTAGTAACAGTTTTTTACTTTCTTTTGTCATACGTAAAGTAGGATCACACATACACAGTATTCTGGGGTAAAGGGTACATATGTGATTAGTTTAGCTTCTGCATATCGTCTAATGTGCCCATATGGAAACGCCGGCGAGGGGACAGATATGATTTGTGGCATATATTCAGAAAAAGTTCTGTATGCATGTTAGCTTTAAGAGCTTGTCGAGAAAATAGCTAAGTCTTTTCTAATAATGGTATGGTTAAGGTAGGAAAATGTACCAACCATGCAGACATACCTCCCTTTATTTTAGTGTGATAAAGGATTTGTCAAAAAAGTATAATGAACAGATGTAGCTTTACTAGATGGCACTGGGTAGGACAAAAGGGTATCTAAGGTATTATTCAAATCTGCATCTGAAAAATGAGTAAGTACATGGGAAATGTAAAATCTAGCCTGTAAAAACGCTAGTGGATGTGGCTAAACCATTGCATAATCCCTACCAACCTCCACATAGAGAAAAGATGAGCAGCCATGCCCAGGCGTGCACGCAGGGGGTGTTTCCGAGTATCTGGAAACCCCCCTGAACGCTTCTCCATCGGTACAGCTGCCCAAAATCTATTTAGTTACTAGACACAGAGGACTGGAGCGCCGCAGGCTGTGTGAACTGCGGCAGCTGCCTCATACTTTACAAGCCAGAAGGCTGGCTGAATATACAGTAGGGGAGCTGCAGGCAGCATGCAGCACGCAGCTCCTCGTAAGAAGTTGATTGAAGTTTCTGTTCCATGGTGCTGTCTGAAGAAGGAGCCAGCTGAGTGAGGCTCCTCTGACTCTGCAGATTAGAAGCTACCAGGTCTGTGCCAGGGGTGGGATAATGTTTTTAAAGCTGGGCAGGTCACACTATGCATATGTGCATCTGACTGGGTGATGCAGAGAGGGAGGGTGGGGGGGGGGAGGGGGCGTAGTCCTCTTTAATAAACTGTGGTAGCTTGTTTATTTGTTTTAAATGATGGTGGCTGTTATTTTATTGTATTAAAAGAGGTATGTGAATGACAGTGTATGTTTGTGACCTGTGCTAAATACAGTAGATGTTTGTATTGTATGTGAGTGTCTGTGACATCCATATTTATATGTGTTTATATAAATATATATATATATATATGTACCGTATACAGTATGTGTGTAAAATATATATATATATATATATATATATATATATATATATATATATATATATATATATATATAGCATACACAAAGTTCAAACAATAAATACAGAAAAGCAAACATTCACCCCACCCCCCATGTCACACCCGATTGGCTCAACACTCACCCTCCCCCGTCCGCATCCCGCCGCACACCTGTCAACCTTTGCCGCGATCAGCCCGCCGTAACACACCGGGCGGGGAGCACGTCACTCTCACTGACCTGCTCTTCCGCACCACGTGACCGGGCAGGCTGCATCGTAGCATTGGACAATCCACATGCGCGTCATCAATGCCAGACGGAAGGTGGAAGGGCTCAGTGTATTACCAAATCGGTTTCTATGGAAACAATAAACAAAAATGAAAAAACAGAGTAAAATGACGATCAGCAACGATCAACAATATAAAATATATAAAATATGAAACTAACGCTTGCACAACAATCCATTCAATATAATAATATCCATAAATATATAGGATTTAGCATCTAATGCAGATATTTACGTATAGTATAAGACAGCATTATAATAAGGCATTAACTGGACAATATGAATGCATAATTTGTATATATATATCAAGTGTTACAGATACAGGTATCAAACATAGCATAATGGTGGCTAAATGAAACACTGGAGCCCCAGAGTCTCATTCAGACCACCAGGGGACATAGTCCCCAGAGAGAAAATCCAGCGACTCTCCCTTTGGAGTAGGATTTTATTCCTATTACCCCCTCTAATTGATAATGGCACATGATCAATGATCATGGTGCGTATAGAAGCTACACTATGTTTAAATAGTAAACAGTGGCGAGCCACGGGTTGGTCACTGTGTCCACTAGATTGGGCTTGATGGATGGCAGACCTATGCAGGGCCATGCGCTCTTTAAATGTGCGCTGAGTTTTTCCCACATAGGTCAAACCACACGGGCGGGTCAAAGTATAAATAATATAAGATGAAGAACAAGTCAGGGGAAACTTAATATAGATTTTATAACCCTTGTGTGGGTGTGTAAAAAAGCTCCCCACTGACATTGACCTACACATGGTGCACCCGAGGCAACCGAAAGCATCCATTTTTCCTGGACAAAAAATGCTGACCTGGATTCTTCTTATCCCAACCCGTGATGTCATATTTGACAATTCTATCCTTGATGCTGTAATCAGCACCTCCTTGTTCGTGAAAGCGACCGACAGAAATACATTATTAAGAAATGAAAGTTTCCATCCCACCCCCCTCCGTAAAGGGCTCCCTTATTCACAGCTACTGCGTGTTAAAAGGATAACATCGAACCCTGAGGAAGTCCCCATCGCACTACAAACAATGGTGGAAAAATTTGTAATAAGAGGGTACTCTAGATGTGAATTAAACATTTTGAAAGAAAAAGTACTAGCCATGCCCCGTGAACAACTTCTAAAATCCAAATCAGAGCCGCCTGCTGACAACATGGTAAAACGTGTTCCCTGGGTTAATCGATATTCCGTTGGTTCTGAGCATTAAACCAAAAAGGTCAAGCAATTATGGCCAATGCTCTCAACTGATGGTGATTTACCACTTTTACATAACTCCAGGGTGCTCCCCAGTTACACTAGGGGGAGTAGCATCAAGGATAGAATTGTCAAATATGACATCACAGGTTGGGATAAGAAGAATCCAGGTCAGCATTTTTTGTCCAGGAAAAATGGATGCTTTCGGTGCCTCGGGTGCACCACGTGTAGGTCAATGTCAGTGGGGAGCTTTTTTACACACCCACACAAGGGTTATAAAATCTATATTAAGTTTCCCCTGACTTGTTCTTCATCTTATATTATTTATACTTTGACCTGCCCGTGTGGTTTGACCTATGTGGGAAAAACTCAGCGCACATTTAAAGAGCGCATGGCCCTGCATAGGTCTGCCATCCATCAAGCCCAATCTAGTGGACACAGTGACCAACCCGTGGCTCGCCACTGTTTACTATTTAAACATAGTGTAGCTTCTATACGCACCATGATCATTGATCATGTGCCATTATCAATTAGAGGGGGTAATAGGAATAAAATCCTACTCCAGAGGGAGAGTCGCTGGATTTTCTCTCTGGGGACTATGTCCCCTGGTGGTCTGAATGAGACTCTGGGGCTCCAGTGTTTCATTTAGCCACCATTATGCTATGTTTGATACCTGTATCTGTAACACTTGATATATATATACAAATTATGCATTCATATTGTCCAGTTAATGCCTTATTATAATGCTGTCTTATACTATACGTAAATATCTGCATTAGATGCTAAATCCTATATATTTATGGATATTATTATATTGAATGGATTGTTGTGCAAGCGTTAGTTTCATATTTTATATATTTTATATTGTTGATCGTTGCTGATCGTCATTTTACTCTGTTTTTTTTCATTTTTGTTTATTGTTTCCATAGAAACCGATTTGGTAATACACTGAGCCCTTCCACCTTCCGTCTGGCATTGATGACGCGCATGTGGATTGTCCAATGCTACGATGCAGCCTGCCCGGTCACGTGGTGCGGAAGAGCAGGTCAGTGAGAGTGACGTGCTCCCCGCCCGGTGTGTTACGGCGGGCTGATCGCGGCAAAGGTTGACAGGTGTGCGGCGGGATGCGGATGGGGGAGGGTGAGTGTTGAGCCAATCGGGTGTGACATGGGGGGTGGGGTGAATGTTTGCTTTTCTGTATTTATTGTTTGAACTTTGTGTATGCTATTGTGTCCCTGATGACGGAGGTTTCTCCGTAACGGCGTAGGACCGCTACAATAAAGGACTTTTAATCTTTGAACTAAGCCTGTGAGAGTGCCGCCTTCTTCCCATTTGTTATATTGGATCTTCTGGCTCCGTGGATGGCACCGCAGCAAGTTACTGATTTCACAAGCAGAGTGCCGGGTAGAACTGCATATATATATATATATATATATATATATATATATATATATATATATATATATATATATATATATACAGAAACTCCCATAGGGGAAAACAGCACTCACCAGACATCATACAGTAAGGTCATCAGGGTTTTGGTGTTCCGTGTTTAATCAGGTAAAGAAATGGAGCCTGCCGACGTTTCGGTCCTACTGGACCATTCTCAAGGCAGTGATAATCCACAGCAACAAAAACAGCAATGTAGGTAAGGTAACAGGGATGTAGGTAAGGTCCCTGTTACCTTACCTACATTGCTGTTTTTGTGGCTCTGGATAATTACTGCCTTGAGAATGGTCCAATAGGACCGAAACGTCGGCAGGCTCCATTTCTTTACCTGATTAAACACGGGACACCCAAACCCTGATGACCTTACTGTATGAAGTCTGGTGAGTGCTGTTTTCCCTTATGGGAGTTACTGTATCTACATAGCACTGTTCTCTATTTACACTGCTATTTATACGGCACCCCAGCGGCTACCTAGACACAAGGGTGAGAGTGCAGGTCTTGTTTGCATATATATATATATATATATATATATATATATATATATTCCCAGCGAGGGTGCTGCACTCCAACAAAATACTTCAGTTAATCCATATAAAATGAAGTTTTAATAAGCAACGTTTCGATGTCAGCGCGACATCGTCATCAGGCTACAACAAAATTACATACAAAAGAACATACCTTTATAACAAACACCCAGGTGAGTTCCCAGACAGTGAACGCTGGAGACCAGCCCCTCAGCGCAGGCAGATGACGTCAGCAGCGTGAGGAGGGTCATCCAGTGATTGTGCACCCATCACCAGGACAACAGCAATAAACAAATGGACGCGACCATGTCTTGTCAGGATCGTATACAAGCACACTGAAAAACAGAAAAACAGAAAAACACATATCAATATATACTGGAGGTGTATAGAAAAACGCTATGCTAAATCATTAGAAAATATACAGAAAAACAGACAAAGGATAAGAATAAGCATATAAGCAGAAAATACATCAATGACGGATATCTCATATATCACATATATATATCGCATGGTGCAGTAAGCTATATTAGGTCAGAAGCAACAGGATATAATTTACATGACTAAATCATAATAGAGCAGAAATACCAGTATGCTCATTAAGCCCGTAAGGAGCAACGGTACCTAATTTAATGATCCACCGAGCTTCGCATCGGAGGAGTGCAGCTTTGCGGTCTCCACCCCGTATGGACGGGGGGACATGATCTATCATGCAATATTTCATTGTCGTTAAATTGTGTTTAAATGCCGCAAAGTGGCGCGCCACAGGTTGCTCACTAGTGCCAGCTATGAGAGCTTTTTTTATAGCTGACCTGTGGGCGGCCATTCGCTCCTTGAATGTACGCTCAGTTTTCCCTATATAGGAAAGGCCACAAGGGCACAATATCTGGTACACAGTATATTGCGAATTGCATGAAAGGGTGTATCTGATGTACATTAGTTTACCAGTACGAGGATGGTTGTAAGTTGGGCCAGGTATCATAAACTGGCAGGTAGTACAGCTACAACGGACGCATCCCAAATTCCGTGCAGCTCTACCTATTTTGCAGGGGGCAGCATCGGATTTAACTAAAATATCCCTAAGGTTACGGGAGCGCTTGTAGCTCGGTAGCAATTTGCCATTATTGATACCAATATCGGTATCAGTTTGAATCATGGGCCAGTATGAGTTCGCTATGTTTTTAATTTGTGGGCTGAGTTCATTGTATGTAGTAACCCACGGTATGGTGGATGCCGTCAAGGGGTTAGAGATTTTAGGGACTAACAATGAATCTCGTTCTAAGGCCATGACTCTGTTTTTAGTGGCTAACAGTTCTGACATAGGGTAGCCTCTGGCTAGAAAACGTTCTACCATCTGATCAAGATGGATGGATACCTGGCTGGGGTCGGAGACTATGCGTCTGACCCTAAGCATTTGAGAGTAGGGTAAACTGCGAATGGTGGATTTTGGGTGACAACTAGAATATTCAAGGGCATTATTGCGATCTGTGGGTTTACTGTAGAGACAAGTGGATAAACAACCATTATGTAAATTAATAGAAACGTCAAGAAAATGAATAACAGAAGGGCTCCAGGAGTACGTAAACTTGATGGGACTGGTGCTTAAATTGTGAGCATCAATGTAATTACATAAAACCTGGGGGTCAGAATTCCAGAAAATCAAAAGGTCATCTATATAACGAAAATACTGTAACATATGAGGAAAAATGGAAAGATTATCAAAGAAGAAACTTTGTTCAAATTCAAACATAAAGGCATTGGCATATGAGGGAGCTACCGCCGCCCCCATAGCCACGCCCATCAGCTGTAGGTAGAACTCATTGTTATATAGAAAAAAAATTTTTGTTAGCACCATATTCATAAGCTCCACAAAAAAATTTACATTCGGGCCCAAGTATTCGGAATTATCACTTAAAAAATGGCGAAGAGCCGACAGACCGTCGGCATGTGGAATGGCCGTATAGAGCGAACACACATCAATCGAAAACATGCATGTATGTTCACCCAGACCTGTCAATGATTGAAGACTCTGTAATAGGCTGGTGGTGTCCTTGAGGTACCTTGGATGTTTGGAGATGCAAAGTTGGAGTTGGCTGTCCAAATAGATAGAAAGGGGTTGCATAAGGGAGTTCCTGGCTGCCACGATAGGGCGGCCGGGTGGGTCCACCAGTGTCTTATGTATTTTGGGTGTACAGTAAAACAAGGGCACCACAGGATGATCAGGTAACAGAGCCTTTTGTAGTTTGGTCGAAATATAGTTGTTGTCCACTCCAGTCTGCAGTAATGTCTTGAGTTCCTTGGCGAAGATCGAAGTTGGATCATTAGCAAGCTTGCGGTATGTGACAATATCATTTAAGTGAGATAGTACCTGTGTATGGTACTTATCCAGGTCCATCAACACAAGGGCTCCCCCTTTATCAGCTGGGCGAAATACCAGCGAATTGTCGCTGGCTAGATTTTTTAATGCAGATCTTTCGACCCTACTCAAATTGTTGTGCAAACATTTGTAGTCGCGTGCCGCTGATGAGACATCTTCATTTAGTAGGCGGGCAAACGTCTTAATTGACGGATTAAACGACTGTGGGTCGAAAGTCGACCTGGGTTGAATGCGCAACAGTTGTTGTGGTAGTTGGTCGACATGGTCAATAGTGCTGACACTGATGGGAGGGGGTTGAGATTTATTAAAATATTCTTTGAGGCGAAGTTGTCTGGACAATTTTTGTTGTTCGACCGTCCAGTCGAGTTTGCTGAAAATGGTGGTAGGAATGTAAGAAAGTCCTTTGGAGAGGACCCTAGATTCTGTTTGGGTCAACTCTCGTGTCGACAGATTTATAATTAACGATTCTTCGGGGTTTTTTTGTAGCCCCTTCCTCGTGTGGCGGCCACCCCTTCTGGTGTGTCTACGTGTCCTCCTGTGCGGGCACGGGTTGTCACAGCTAAAGGGATAAACGGTTTGGGTTTTCTTCCTTTATTTTGTGTGCTGTCGCTGCCTGAGGAATTAAAATCTGTCGATGATTCATTAGTATATTGGACTCTGCCACGATTCCTTCTAAAGAAAGGTTTTCTAGCTCCTCCTTCTCTTTGAGGGGTTGCCCAGTGGTAGATGCAGTTGGTCTCATAATCAAGTTCTACTTTTTGTTTTTTGTCTTTTTTGAACTTAATTAATTCTCTTTTATATGTCTGCAGTTGAGTGTTAAGCTTATCGTACCAGGCATTGGTAGTGTCTTGTTCTAGATTAGCTTTGTGAAGCATCTCAAATGCTGCAGCTTTATTCTTGCAGACGGAAACCTCTTTATTGGAGTATTCAATGATTAAAAGCATGTGATCAAAAGCGCATTTATTGGCGATGGCTACCCACCTACGACAGAACGCCGGATCATGACGTCCGATCGTGGGGGCATTCTTCACCCGCAGGCCTCTCGGAATTTTCCTAGAGCGATGATATTCGCTCAGAGAGAGCGCATGGAAATAATAGTCGATTTCTCTGCGTTTGATCTTCAATAAATCATTATATACATCCTCCAGTGAGGTAGACTCTGCTAGATCTCCCAGCAGGTCAGTGTTGAGGATACGGTCTGCTTCATTGTCTGTATATGTGTAGATTTCTCCAGCAGCAAACGCGGGGTCTGTGAAGCCTCCAGCGTCATTTTCATGGGATGTAGACGGATCCATATGTCGACAAAAACAATGGTCTGTGTCCAAACAAACAATTGCAGCACAAAGCTGCTAAAATCAATCCAGATAGGAGGTGTTTTTATAATATAATCCTCCTAAAGAACTGTGGATGCAAATTCACAGTGCTGAAAATTCACCTGATGTGTAAAACACAGCGGGGGTGCTCTTGGCATGGGTGGCCGGCTGTAAGTTCCGGATCACCCCAATATAGTCCCAGGGTGGCCAGGCACTACCTCCTAAGTCGGTTACCGTCTGGGTGCTCGCACCAAACAAATGTATGTATATTCCCAGCGAGGGTGCTGCACTCCAACAAAATACTTCAGTTAATCCATATAAAATGAAGTTTTAATAAGCAACGTTTCGATGTCAGCGCGACATCGTCATCAGGCTACAACAAAATTACATACAAAAGAACATACCTTTATAACAAACACCCAGGTGAGTTCCCAGACAGTGAACGCTGGAGACCAGCCCCTCAGCGCAGGCAGATGACGTCAGCAGCGTGAGGAGGGTCATCCAGTGATTGTGCACCCATCACCAGGACAACAGCAATAAACAAATGGACGCGACCATGTCTTGTCAGGATCGTATACAAGCACACTGAAAAACAGAAAAACAGAAAAACACATATCAATATATACTGGAGGTGTATAGAAAAACGCTATGCTAAATCATTAGAAAATATACAGAAAAACAGACAAAGGATAAGAATAAGCATATAAGCAGAAAATACATCAATGACGGATATCTCATATATCACATATATATATCGCATGGTGCAGTAAGCTATATTAGGTCAGAAGCAACAGGATATAATTTACATGACTAAATCATAATAGAGCAGAAATACCAGTATGCTCATTAAGCCCGTAAGGAGCAACGGTACCTAATTTAATGATCCACCGAGCTTCGCATCGGAGGAGTGCAGCTTTGCGGTCTCCACCCCGTATGGACGGGGGGACATGATCTATCATGCGATATTTCATTGTCGTTAAATTGTGTTTAAATGCCGCAAAGTGGCGCGCCACAGGTTGCTCACTAGTGCCAGCTATGAAAGCTCTCATAGCTGGCACTAGTGAGCAACCTGTGGCACGCCACTTTGCGGCATTTAAACACAATTTAACGACAATGAAATATCGCATGATAGATCATGTCCCCCCGTCCATACGGGGTGGAGACCGCAAAGCTGCACTCCTCCGATGCGAAGCTCGGTGGATCATTAAATTAGGTACCGTTGCTCCTTACGGGCTTAATGAGCATACTGGTATTTCTGCTCTATTATGATTTAGTCATGTAAATTATATCCTGTTGCTTCTGACCTAATATAGCTTACTGCACCATGCGATATATATATGTGATATATGAGATATCCGTCATTGATGTATTTTCTGCTTATATGCTTATTCTTATCCTTTGTCTGTTTTTCTGTATATTTTCTAATGATTTAGCATAGCGTTTTTCTATACACCTCCAGTATATATTGATATGTGTTTTTCTGTTTTTCTGTTTTTCAGTGTGCTTGTATACGATCCTGACAAGACATGGTCGCGTCCATTTGTTTATTGCTGTTGTCCTGGTGATGGGTGCACAATCACTGGATGACCCTCCTCACGCTGCTGACGTCATCTGCCTGCGCTGAGGGGCTGGTCTCCAGCGTTCACTGTCTGGGAACTCACCTGGGTGTTTGTTATAAAGGTATGTTCTTTTGTATGTAATTTTGTTGTAGCCTGATGACGATGTCGCGCTGACATCGAAACGTTGCTTATTAAAACTTCATTTTATATGGATTAACTGAAGTATTTTGTTGGAGTGCAGCACCCTCGCTGGGAATATACATACATTTGTTTGGTGCGAGCACCCAGACGGTAACCGACTTAGGAGGTAGTGCCTGGCCACCCTGGGACTATATTGGGGTGATCCGGAACTTACAGCCGGCCACCCATGCCAAGAGCACCCCCGCTGTGTTTTACACATCAGGTGAATTTTCAGCACTGTGAATTTGCATCCACAGTTCTTTAGGAGGATTATATTATAAAAACACCTCCTATCTGGATTGATTTTAGCAGCTTTGTGCTGCAATTGTTTGTTTGGACACAGACCATTGTTTTTGTCGACATATGGATCCGTCTACATCCCATGAAAATGACGCTGGAGGCTTCACAGACCCCGCGTTTGCTGCTGGAGAAATCTACACATATACAGACAATGAAGCAGACCGTATCCTCAACACTGACCTGCTGGGAGATCTAGCAGAGTCTACCTCACTGGAGGATGTATATAATGATTTATTGAAGATCAAACGCAGAGAAATCGACTATTATTTCCATGCGCTCTCTCTGAGCGAATATCATCGCTCTAGGAAAATTCCGAGAGGCCTGCGGGTGAAGAATGCCCCCACGATCGGACGTCATGATCCGGCGTTCTGTCGTAGGTGGGTAGCCATCGCCAATAAATGCGCTTTTGATCACATGCTTTTAATCATTGAATACTCCAATAAAGAGGTTTCCGTCTGCAAGAATAAAGCTGCAGCATTTGAGATGCTTCACAAAGCTAATCTAGAACAAGACACTACCAATGCCTGGTACGATAAGCTTAACACTCAACTGCAGACATATAAAAGAGAATTAATTAAGTTCAAAAAAGACAAAAAACAAAAAGTAGAACTTGATTATGAGACCAACTGCATCTACCACTGGGCAACCCCTCAAAGAGAAGGAGGAGCTAGAAAACCTTTCTTTAGAAGGAATCGTGGCAGAGTCCAATATACTAATGAATCATCGACAGATTTTAATTCCTCAGGCAGCGACAGCACACAAAATAAAGGAAGAAAACCCAAACCGTTTATCCCTTTAGCTGTGACAACCCGTGCCCGCACAGGAGGACACGTAGACACACCAGAAGGGGTGGCCGCCACACGAGGAAGGGGCTACAAAAAACCCCCGAAGAATCGTTAATTATAAATCTGTCGACACGAGAGTTGACCCAAACAGAATCTAGGGTCCTCTCCAAAGGACTTTCTTACATTCCTACCACCATTTTCAGCGAACTCGACTGGACGGTCGAACAACAAAAATTGTCCAGACAACTTCGCCTCAAAGAATATTTTAATAAATCTCAACCCCCTCCCATCCGTGTCAGCACTATTGACCATGTCGACCAACTACCACAACAACTGTTGCGCATTCAACCCAGGTCGACTTTCGACCCACAGTCGTTTAATCCGTCAATTAAGACGTTTGCCCGCCTACTAAATGAAGATGTCTCATCAGCGGCACGCGACTACAAATGTTTGCACAACAATTTGAGTAGGGTCGAAAGATCTGCATTAAAAAATCTAGCCAGCGATAATTCGCTGGTATTTCGCCCAGCTGATAAAGGGGGAGCCCTTGTGTTGATGGACCTGGATAAGTACCATACACAGGTACTATCTCACTTAAATGATATTGTCACATACCGCAAGCTTGCTAATGATCCAACTTCGATCTTCGCCAAGGAACTCAAGACATTACTGCAGACTGGAGTGGACAACAACTATATTTCGACCAAACTACAAAAGGCTCTGTTACCTGATCATCCTGTGGTGCCCTTGTTTTACTGTACACCCAAAATACATAAGACACTGGTGGACCCACCCGGCCGCCCTATCGTGGCAGCCAGGAACTCCCTTATGCAACCCCTTTCTATCTATTTGGACAGCCAACTCCAACTTTGCATCTCCAAACATCCAAGGTACCTCAAGGACACCACCAGCCTATTACAGAGTCTTCAATCATTGACAGGTCTGGGTGAACATACATGCATGTTTTCGATTGATGTGTGTTCGCTCTATACGGCCATTCCACATGCCGACGGTCTGTCGGCTCTTCGCCATTTTTTAAGTGATAATTCCGAATACTTGGGCCCGAATGTAAATTTTTTTGTGGAGCTTATGAATATGGTGCTAACAAAAATTTTTTTTCTATATAACAATGAGTTCTACCTACAGCTGATGGGCGTGGCTATGGGGGCGGCGGTAGCTCCCTCATATGCCAATGCCTTTATGTTTGAATTTGAACAAAGTTTCTTCTTTGATAATCTTTCCATTTTTCCTCATATGTTACAGTATTTTCGTTATATAGATGACCTTTTGATTTTCTGGAATTCTGACCCCCAGGTTTTATGTAATTACATTGATGCTCACAATTTAAGCACCAGTCCCATCAAGTTTACGTACTCCTGGAGCCCTTCTGTTATTCATTTTCTTGACGTTTCTATTAATTTACATAATGGTTGTTTATCCACTTGTCTCTACAGTAAACCCACAGATCGCAATAATGCCCTTGAATATTCTAGTTGTCACCCAAAATCCACCATTCGCAGTTTACCCTACTCTCAAATGCTTAGGGTCAGACGCATAGTCTCCGACCCCAGCCAGGTATCCATCCATCTTGATCAGATGGTAGAACGTTTTCTAGCCAGAGGCTACCCTATGTCAGAACTGTTAGCCACTAAAAACAGAGTCATGGCCTTAGAACGAGATTCATTGTTAGTCCCTAAAATCTCTAACCCCTTGACGGCATCCACCATACCGTGGGTTACTACATACAATGAACTCAGCCCACAAATTAAAAACATAGCGAACTCATACTGGCCCATGATTCAAACTGATACCGATATTGGTATCAATAATGGCAAATTGCTACCGAGCTACAAGCGCTCCCGTAACCTTAGGGATATTTTAGTTAAATCCGATGCTGCCCCCTGCAAAATAGGTAGAGCTGCACGGAATTTGGGATGCGTCCGTTGTAGCTGTACTACCTGCCAGTTTATGATACCTGGCCCAACTTACAACCATCCTCGTACTGGTAAACTAATGTACATCAGATACACCCTTTCATGCAATTCGCAATATACTGTGTACCAGATATTGTGCCCTTGTGGCCTTTCCTATATAGGGAAAACTGAGCGTACATTCAAGGAGCGAATGGCCGCCCACAGGTCAGCTATAAAAAAAGCTCTCATAGCTGGCACTAGTGAGCAACCTGTGGCGCGCCACTTTGCGGCATTTAAACACAATTTAACGACAATGAAATATCGCATGATAGATCATGTCCCCCCGTCCATACGGGGTGGAGACCGCAAAGCTGCACTCCTCCGATGCGAAGCTCGGTGGATCATTAAATTAGGTACCGTTGCTCCTTACGGGCTTAATGAGCATACTGGTATTTCTGCTCTATTATGATTTAGTCATGTAAATTATATCATGTTGCTTCTGACCTAATATAGCTTACTGCACCATGCGATATATATATGTGATATATGAGATATCCGTCATTGATGTATTTTCTGCTTATATGCTTATTCTTATCCTTTGTCTGTTTTTCTGTATATTTTCTAATGATTTAGCATAGCGTTTTTCTATACACCTCCAGTATATATTGATATGTGTTTTTCTGTTTTTCTGTTTTTCAGTGTGCTTGTATACGATCCTGACAAGACATGGTCGCGTCCATTTGTTTATTGCTGTTGTCCTGGTGATGGGTGCACAATCACTGGATGACCCTCCTCACGCTGCTGACGTCATCTGCCTGCGCTGAGGGGCTGGTCTCCAGCGTTCACTGTCTGGGAACTCACCTGGGTGTTTGTTATAAAGGTATGTTCTTTTGTATGTAATTTTGTTGTAGCCTGATGACGATGTCGCGCTGACATCGAAACGTTGCTTATTAAAACTTCATTTTATATGGATTAACTGAAGTATTTTGTTGGAGTGCAGCACCCTCGCTGGGAATATACATACATTTGTTTGGTGCGAGCACCCAGACGGTAACCGACTTAGGAGGTAGTGCCTGGCCACCCTGGGACTATATATATATATATATATATATATATATATATATATATATATATATATATATATATATATATATATATATATATATACTGTAGGAAGGAGTCCATATGAAACCCCCCCTGTAATAATCCTGCTTTTGCCCCTGTTGACGTCCAAAAAAGCAGGGTTATTCAACCCTGCATTTCATAGTATATGCCAGATCTTTCTGGTGGACCATAAAAAGGGTTGGATTTCAAATTATCGGTATTTCCTGGTCATGTTGGTGAAGAAAACAAGTCAAGCTAGTGTTACCTAAGAAACCCTGGTCAAAATCTACATTAGTGTAAACCAAGCTATTGTGCAACCAATCACGTAGATGCCTCAGAAGAGTGGTATGATTATAAATGACTATGGGACAGATTCTTTAAGGGTGCATACACACTGTACAATTTTTTTGACCAATTTGGTTGAAAGACATTTCCATTGAACAAAGTGTCCTGGACTAAAGATGTTGACGAAAAATAATGACGACAGACGAAAGAAGAAAGATCTAGCTACAGTTTATAGGCTCTTTTTGAAAGATATTCAAATTGAGCTGCATGCACAGTTGACGAACAATCTTGATGAACAACTGGCGGGTATGCGCATCATCATTCATCGTTTGTTTGTTGACAATATCTTTTGTCAACATCTTTCGTCCAGGACACTGGGTTCAATGGAAATGTCTTTCAACCAAATTGGTCAAAAAAATTGTAGTGTGTATGCACCTTTAGCTTCAAAAGTGATAAAATGTAGAGTGATAAACAACCAGCCAATCAGCTCCTGTCTGACATTTTTCAACCACAGTCTGTGACATGGCAGGTAGGAGCTGATGGCTGTTTATCACTGTCATATGATATATACCTATCCAAGGTATAATCAGGCGCACTACTTAGATGTAATTAAAATTAATATCACTAGCTATCAACCACAGCTTATTGCTGCTCCCAAAAATACAGAAAAAAAATGTAATATATTTTCTCTGAACCTTAAATAGAAAAAAATGGTAACAACCAGACAGCCCACTGTATTGATCTAATTTTCTATTTTTATTTATATTTATTTGTACAAGTAATTAAATCGCATACATGATAATAAAAGATATTAAAACAAAATTTAAATACACCTTAAAAAAGGATAATTGATTGTTATAATCAATTTATAAAAGAAGCATATACATCCACCTTAATAATCATTTGTATATATACTGTGTCCTTCTGGGTAACTCAGACCCAACAATTATCGGTTTCCTTGAAATGACAAGTATGTGGCAAAGTTAGTGCAACAAAGTTTTAGATGACCATGCCTTTTGGCTGATATAATTGAATATCTGTCCTGCAAACAATTAATTGGAATATATTACCGGCTTCTGGCTTGGTGTGGTGCTGAGACGTGATGTTTAAGAAGCGTCTGCTTCTACCGGTGTTGCTCCGATGGTAGGGAGCCGGTGCCGGGAGCAGACTCGCAGTGGGCGATGGTAGCTGCTCGCACCAGCGTGACTCCCTTGGAGAGGGAGCCGGCGCTGGGAGCTGCCGATGGACGTCTCAAGATGGAAGGGGCGCTGGTAAGTTGGTTCCGTACCCGCTCACACCAGCGTAACTCCTGTGGGACGTCACTCACAAATTGCCAAGGATGTGAAGGATCTTCTGAGGAAACCGTCAAGTTTTACAGGACGGAGAAACGCGTCAAGCCAGCATTTTGCATCTTTAATAACATCCACCCGATCCTTCACATCCTTGGCAATTTCATTTACCTGCACGAGATTTCAACTTTATTAAAGGAGACCTGCGGCTATTCCTAAACAGCAATATCCGGCATCTGTAAAGGTGATTGGCAATCGAGCACACAGTGAGTGACGTCCCACGGCGGCTCCCAGCGGGTACGGGACCAACTTACCAGCGCCCCTTCCATCTTGAGACGTCCATCGGCAGCTCCCAGCGCCGGCTCCCTCTCCAACGGAGTCACGCTGGTGCGAGCAGCTACCATCGCCCACTGCGAGTCTGCTCCCGGCACCGGCTCCCTACCATCGGAGCAACACCTGTAGAAGCGGACGCTTCTTAAACATCACGTCACAGCACCACACCAAGCCGGTAATATATTTCAATTAATTGTTTGCAGGACAGATATTCAATTATATCAGCCAAAAGGAATGGTCATCTAAAACTTTGTTGCACTAACTTTGCCACATACTTGTCATTTCAAGGAAACCGATAATTGTTGGGTCTGAGTTACCCAGAAGGACACAGTATATATACAAATGAGTATTAAGGTGGATGTTGATGCTTCTTTTATAAATTGATTATAACAATCAATTATCCTTTTTTAAGGTGTATTTAAATTTTGTTTTAATATCTTTTATTATCATGTATGCGATTTAATTACTTGTACAAATAAATATAAATAAAAATAGAAAATTAGATCAATACAGTGCGCTCTCTGTTTATCACTCTCCATTTTATAAACTGCCGGCCCTGGGCGGGATGCAGGAACTACCTCAAAACACGGGACGTTCCTGCGGAAAGCAGGACAGTTGGGAGGTACTGTATGCATACTGTCTCTGCATTGAAATGGGTTCTATTCTTTTATGGTGCAAACATTTTTCTTCTCACCACCATTAGTTGCCATCCCTTGCCCTTGTATAACTATATGTACATACAGATCCACTAACAATTATTGCTTTTATGAGTTTTGAGTTGTAATCCTCTTTCTATTCTTTTTGACCTTCAATAGCTGTGTAAAATAAATTAGCATTTAAGCCAAGAGCAAGAATCATCCTCTTCTTCTCCAGCACTGGCATAATCTGACAAATGCAGGGGGACATCTCTGGAGACACACAGAATTAAGATAAAAATACACAGAAAATATCCAGGGAGAGCTTCCACACAAATGTTTTCAGTCCCAGATAAATTAGGTGCCGCAGATCACAACTCCACTGCATTGCAAGCAGAGCCCTGAGACACATTATACATTTAATAATCAGGCAAAGTATGTACAGAGAATAGTAAACATTAACATGAAAGTTTCATTTGTGACCCAAGACTCTGATGAGCTTTCTAAACTTATTTACTTTTCGACCGTGATGTTGTTTGTGAGATTAAAGGGAATCTTCTCTCACATCTGTTGCCCCCACTACAGAACACCTTTTATAAGATATTCTCTTTAAAATCACTGGCTGCGCTGAACTTCTACCAAAGATGTCTACTTGGATAGAATATTACATTTATAGTGTAGTATATGTATGTTGCAAATAGATTTTAATCCTACATAAATTCTATTTCAGAAGATTTTAATCCTACATAAATTCTATTTTTGATGGATTTAAATTCATTATGCAGTATTTCTATCTATTGTTTAGCACAATACTTTATTGTACTGAGACCAAGATGTAACAAATGTTTTATAAATGAGATTGTTTTTTTCCTTGCTGGTGTATCTTCTTGCCATCCTGGTGTGCTTGGAAGTGCCTTCACTTTTGATTTCTGCCCCCTTCAGTTGAAATGTGCAAACTCAAGGGAAAGGTAACAAAGAGGGAATCTTTGGATCCCTCCAGTGGAATTTTGACACAAAGTAGCCCGTAGGCTGCAATAGTCCATGCCATGTAATGATGCCGTAGCTATGGGGCCCCGGGAAGTTACATTTTCAGAAGGTTGATCCATGCAGTCATATAGCAGCCCCATAGTAATTTATAATATGTGAGCTGTTTGCTCCGGCCCTGTTAACCCCTTCACGACATTTGACGTATATATACGTCATGGCCGGGAAGTACTTCCCGACACATGACGTATATATACGTCATGACTTTAAACTGTCACTGCGTCTCGAGACGCAGTGACAGAGGGACGATGTCTGCTGTCCCTGACAGCAGACATGTCCCTGCATGCCCAGGGGGGGCTGCGATGTCGCCCCCCCGTCGGCGATCGCTGTGATTGGCTGTTCAGTGTGAACAGCCATTCACAGCGTTTTCCTGTGTTACCAGCGAATCGGACGCTTGGTAACACAGGTGTCAATCACCGCCGGGCGTCAGGGGGCATGAGGGGGTCATCGGTGACGATGACACCTCACCCCACCCTCACCCCACCTGCCCCCAAGGCTGTGATTGGTCCGTGGGACCCACGGACCAATCACAGCCAAGGCGCGACATTTAAACTAACGGTGACTGCGCTGCAGACGCCATTCCGGTCTGGAATAGCGTGCAGAACGGTCACCGTGCCTGTCTGCCGTGAATACCGACCTGATCCTTGCTAATACTTACCTGATCCTTGCAAATACCTTACCTGATCACCTGCTCACTGCTTGTAGCGTGCTGGACGCTTCCTGGATCTGACTTCCTGAGACTTCCTGCTGCTGCTGCAGTGTGATAGAGAGATAGAGAGATAGAGAGAGAGATAGAGAGAGATAGAGAGATAGTGACAGAGAGAGCTATATTTTGTGTCTGCTACCCCCCCTTTTTGGGGGTGCAGGGGTTTTTTATATATAAATAACTGTCGCTGCTGCTGCAGTGTCATAGTGATAGATAGTGATAGATAGTGAGAGATAGTGATAGATAGTAATAGATAGTGAGAGATAGAGAGATTTGTGTCTGCTACCCCCCTTTTTTGGGGGTGCAGGTTTTTTTTTTATATATATATAACTGTCAGTGCTGCTGCTGCAGTGTCATAGTGATAGATAGTGATAGATAGTGAGAGATAGAGAGATAGAGAGAGATAGTGACAGAGAGTGTATATTTTGTGTCTGCTACCCCCCCTTTTTGGGGGTGCAGTTTTTTTTTTATACATATAACTGTCAGTGCTGCTGCTGCAGTGTGATAGATAGTGATAGATAGTGATAGATAGTGAGAGATAGAGAGAGATAGTGACAGAGAGTGATAGAGAGTGTATATTTTGTGTCTGCTACCCCCGCCTTTTGTGCTGATCACTATATCTGAGGTGATCAGCAACTTTTTGGGGGTGCAGAGGTTTTTTTTTTTTATATATACCTGTCAGTTGCTGCCAGTTGCACCAAAGGTTGTGCACCTGCTGCCCCTCACTGGTAATCAGTGTCGCATCACTGATCACCTTTTTTTTTTTTTTGTGGGTGCTGTGTGGTCTTTTTTTAATTTTTTTTTTACACACACTGTGATTTTGTGGGTGTCCTGTGGCCACTGTGCGCTGATCAGTGACGTACATCACTGATCAGCTTTTTCGGCACAGGGTTGATCTATTTTTTTTTTTTTGATCAAATTCCTGTTGCCTTTGAGCGCTGTTCAGTGACAGACGTTACTGACCAACATCTGTGCTCAATTTTTGGTGCAGGACCTTTTTTTTTTTTTTTAACCCCTTCATTTTTTTTTTTTTTAACCCCTTCAATTTTTTTTTTTTTTAACCCCTTCATTTTTTTTTTTTTTGTATAAAGTATTTTTTTTGTTCTGCACTACATACACACAACACACTACATACCCCCCGGGTTGAAATAAAGTTTGTACCCCCCCCTACACTATACACGTGTTGAAACATTTCACTACCAGTAACACAAAAATAAAAATGGCATCCCAAATGTCCTCCCAAATGTCCTCCCAAATGTCATCCCAGTCATCCAGAAGAATGTATTCAGTGGAGGAGGCATATGCCATGCTTGCCTCTGATTCTGACACAGCCAGTGAGGCAAGCGGGGAATTTGAAGGATTCGTCTTAAGCTCCTCTTCCTCCTCTGGTGATGAGGGACCCCCTCAAAGACGCCCCCGTAGAGCAGCTGAGACCCCCCCCCCAATAATTGATCTCGTATGGACCCCACCACCAGACAATTTTGAGCCCCAGGTTCCTGAGTTTTTGGCCATGCCAGGAATCCAATTTGATTCCACAGGTCTCAGAGAAATTGACTTTTTCAAATTATTTTTCTCTGATGATTTTATAAATTTAATGGTGGACCAAACTAATTTATATGCCCAGCAGTTTATTGCTCAAAACCCCACGTCATCATTTGCTAGGTGGACCCCTGTAGATGCAGTAGAGATGATGACGTTTTGGGGTCTGGTGTTTCATATGGGCATAGTAAAAAAGCCACAAATTAGGCAATATTGGAGTACAGATGTTCTGTACAGCACCCCATTTTACCGTATGGCCATGACTCGGACTCGTTTTGAGGCAATCCATAAATTTATACATTACACCGATAATGCACAGTGCCCACCCAGAGATGATCCCACCTTTGACCGGCTATTCAAAGTCAGGCCGGTCATTGATCATTTCAGTGCCAAATTTGCAGAGCTATACATCCCTGAAAAATTTATTTGTATTGACGAGTCCCTTATACATTTTAAAGGAAGGGTTAAATTCCGCCAGTACCTTCCCAGTAAGAGGGCAAGGTATGGCATAAAAATGTATAAGCTGTGTGAAAGCACCACAGGGTACACCCACAAGTTTAGGGTATATGAAGGGAAGGATTCAAGAATTGAACCGCCAGAATGCCCCCCCTCCCTCGTAGGTGTTAGTGGCAAAATTGTCTGGGATTTAATGCACCCCTTCCTGGATAAGGGTTATCACCTCTATGTGGATAACTTTTACACCAGCATCCCCCTGTTTAAGGCCCTTGGTTCAAGAGGTACAGCAGCTTGCGGTACTGTGCGCAAGAACCAAAGAGGCCTCCCCAAAACGCACATTGCCCAAGTAATGAGAAGGGGTGAAAGCAGGGGAATATGCACCGAAAATATGTTGTTGGTCAAATATAAGGACAAGAGGGATGTCCTTATACTGACAACAATTCATGGAGACAGTACCACCTCCATCCCTGTACGAGGTACCAGTACCCACACCTCAAAACCAAATTGTATCCTAGATTACAATAAGTACATGGGCGGAGTGGATCTTTCAGATCAGGTACTGAAGCCGTACAGTGCCCTGCGGAAAACAAATATCTGGTACAAGAAGCTGGCCGTGTATATCATCCAGATGGCACTGTATAACGCTTACGTGCTATTCCGTTCTACCGGCCAGAGGGGGACATTTATGCACTTTCAAGAGGAAGTCATAAAGGGCCTAATATTTGGGAACCAGCAGGCAGAGGGCCCCAGTACTTCTAGTACTGGGCCCCGTATTGTACCAGGGCAGCATTTTCCCAACGAAATCCCCTCCACTGCAAGAAAGGGCAGGACACAAAAAAGGTGCAAAGTTTGCTATAAAAAGGGAATAAGAAAGGAAACTATTTTCCACTGTGAAACTTGCCCCGACAAACCCGGCCTATGTATAAAGGAGTGTTTCAAAATATACCACACATCGATGGATTATTAGGTTCATCATTTCACCGTGCATCGGGGGTCTTGCTAATGCCACATAGCACCCACCATTCATTCCACCAGAATCTGAGCTGCAAAATCCAAAAATCACTCCTTCCCTTCTGAGTCCTGCCATGCACCCAACTGGTATTTTTTGGTCACATGTGAGGCATTGCCGTACTCTGGAGAAATGGGGGCACAGATTTTGGGGTGCTTTGTCTCCTTCATTCCTTGTGAAAATGAAAAATTTTGAGCCAGAAGTACATTTTTGTGTAAAAAAATGTAATTTTTCATTTTCACAGCCCAGTTGTACCAAAATTGGTGAAACCCCTGGGGGTTTGAAATGTACACTATACCCCTAGATGAATTCCCTGAGGGGTGTAGTTTGCAAAATGGGGTGACTTGTGGGGGGGTTCCACTGTATTGGTAATGCAACATAGCACCCACCATTCATTCCACCAAAATCTGTGCTGCCAAATCCAAAAATCACTCCTTCCCTTCTGAGTCCTGCCATGCGCCCAACTGGTATTTTTTGGTCACATGTGAGGCATTGCCGTACTCGGGAGAAATTGGGGCACAGACTTTGGGGTGCTTTGTCTCCTTCATTCCTTGTGAAAATGAAAAATTTTGAGCCAGAACTGCATTTTTGTGTAAAAAAATGTAATTTTTCATTTTCACTGCCCACTTGTATCAAAATTGGTGAAACCCCTGGGGGTTTGAAATGTACACTATACCCCTAGATGAATTCCCTGAGGGGTGTACTTTGCAAAATAGGGTGACTTGTGGGGGGGTTCCACTGTATTGGTGCAACATAGCACCCACCATTCATTCCACCAAAATCTGTGCTGCAAAATCCAAAAAACACTCCTTCCCTTCTGAGTCCTGCCATGCACCCAACTGGTATTTTTTGGTCACATGTGAGGCATTGCCGTACTCGGGAGAAATTGGGGCACAGATTTTGGGGTGCTTTTTCTCCTTCATACCTTCTGAAAATGAAAAATTTTGAGCCAGAACTGCATTTTTGTGTAAAAAAATGTAATTTTTCATTTTCACTGCCCACTTGTATCAAAATTGGTGAAACCCCTGGGGGTTTGAAATGTACACTATACCCCTAGATGAATTCCCTGAGGGGTGTACTTTGCAAAATAGGGTGACTTGTGGGGGGGTTCCACTGTATTGGTGCTTGGGGGGTCTTGCTAATGCGACATAGCACCCACCAAAATTCCACCAGAATCTGAGCTGCAAAATCCAAAAATCACTCCTTCCCTTCTGAGTCCTGCCATGCACCCAACTGGTATTTTTTGGTCACATGTGAGGCATTGCCGTACTCGGGAGGAATTGGGGCACAGATTTTGGGGTGCTTTTTCTCCTTCATACCTTCTGAAAATGAAAAATTTTGAGCCAGAACTGCATTTTTGTGTAAAAAAATGTAATTTTTCATTTTCACTGCCCACTTGTATCAAAATTGGTGAAACCCCTGGGGGTTTGAAATGTACACTATACCCCTAGATGAATTCCCTGAGGGGTGTACTTTGCAAAATGGGGTGACTTGTGGGGGGGTTCCACTGTATTGGTGCTTGGGGGGTCTTGCTAATGCGACATAGCACCCACCAAAATTCCACCAGAATCTGAGCTGCAAAATCCAAAAATCACTCCTTCCCTTCTGAGTCCTGCCATGCACCCAACTGGTATTTTTTGGTCACATGTGAGGCATTGCCGTACTCGGGAGAAATTGGGGCACAGATTTTGGGGTGCTTTTTCTCCTTCATACCTTCTGAAAATGAAAAATTTTGAGCCAGAACTGCATTTTTGTGTAAAAAAATGTAATTTTTCATTTTCACTGCCCACTTGTATCAAAATTGGTGAAACCCCTGGGGGTTTGAAATGTACACTATACCCCTAGATGAATTCCCTGAGGGGTGTACTTTGCAAAATGGGGTGACTTGTGGGGGGGTTCCACTGTATTGGTGCTTGGGGGGTCTTGCTAATGCGACATAGCACCCACCATTCATTCCACCAAAATCTGTGCTGCAAAATCCAAAAAACACTCCTTCCCTTCTGAGTCCTGCCATGCACCCAACTGGTATTTTTTGGTCACATGTGAGGCATTGCCGTACTCGGGAGAAATTGGGGCACAGATTTTGGGGTGCTTTTTCTCCTTCATACCTTCTGAAAATGAAAAATTTTGAGCCAGAACTGCATTTTTGTGTAAAAAAATGTAATTTTTCATTTTCACAGCCCAGTTGTACCAAAATTGGTGAAACCCCTGGGGGTTTGAAATGTACACTATACCCCTAGATGAATTCCCTGAGGGGTGTACTTTGCAAAATGGGGTGACTTGTGGGGGGGTTCCACTGTATTGGTGCTTGGGGGGTCTTGCTAATGCGACATAGCACCCACCAAAATTCCACCAGAATCTGAGCTGCAAAATCCAAAAATCACTCCTTCCCTTCTGAGTCCTGCCATGCGCCCAACTGGTATTTTTTGGTCACATGTGAGGCATTGCCATACTCGGGAGAAATTGGGGCACAGACTTTGGGGTGCTTTGTCTCCTTCATTCCTTGTGAAAATGAAAAATCTTGAGCCAGAAGTGCATGTTTGTGTAAAAAAATGTAATTTTTCATTTTCACAGCCCAGTTGTACCAAAATTGGTGAAACCCCTGGGGGTTTGAAATGTACACTATACCCCTAGATGAATTCCCTGAGGGGTGTACTTTGCTAAATGGGGTGACTTGTGGGGGGGTTCCACTGTATTGGTGCAACATAGCACCCACCATTCATTCCACCAAAATCTGTGCTGCAAAATCCAAAAAACACTCCTTCCCTTCTGAGTCCTGCCATGCACCCAACTGGTATTTTTTGGTCACATGTGAGGCATTGCCGTACTCGGGAGAAATTGGGGCACAGATTTTGGGGTGCTTTTTCTTTTTCATACCTTGTGAAAATGAAAAATTTTGAGCCAGAACTGCATGTTTGTGTAAAAAAATGTAATTTTCCATTTTCACATCCCAGTTGTACCAAAATTGGTGAAACCCCTGGGGGTTTGAAATGTACACTCTACCCCTAGATGAATTCCCTGAGGGGTGTAGATTGCAAAATGGGGTGACTTGTGGGGGAGGTTCCTAACTTTTAGCACTTATGGTGCCTAGAAACCTACATGGTGCCTAAAAAAAAATCTCATAAAAAGGAGGCTCCAAAATCAAGTAGGTGCTCCTTCTATTATGAAGCCTGTGGTTTGGTCAAAGTGCACACTAGGGCCACATATAGGATATTTTTGAAAACAAAAGAATTGGGGGAATCAATTTTTAGTCACATTTCTCTAGTAAAATCTACTGTATTCGTTAGAAAAATGTATTAAAATTGAAACTCTGCAAAAAAAAAGAAATTTTGAAATTTCACCTACACTTTGTTTTAATTCCTGTGAAACACCTAAAGGGTTAACAAACTTCCAAAATGCTGTTTTGAATACTGTGAGGGGTGCAGTTTTTGAAATGGCATCATTTATGGGGGTGTCTCACATACAAGTCCCTCAAAGTCACATCAGAACTGAACTGGTCCCTAAAAAAATCAGTGTTTGAAATTTTCTTGAAAATTTGAGAATTTGCTATTCATATTGTAAGCCTCCTAGTGTCCAAAAAAATTAAAAGGAAGTTGAAATAATGATGTCAACATAAAGTAGACATATGGTCTATGTTAGTTATTAACTATTTTGAGTGGTATGATTATTTGTCTCACAAGCAGAAAATTTAACATTTTGCAAATTGCTAAATTTTCCATTTTTTCACGATATTTTGGTATTTTTCACAAAAAAACACAGACTGTATCGACCCAAATTTACCACTAACTTGAAGTACAATGTGTCACGAGAAAACAATCTCAAAATCACTGGGATAAGTAAAAGCAAAAAAAAGTTATCCCCACTTAAGTGAGACATGTCAGATTTGAAAAAAAGGGCTCTGTCATGAAGGCACAAACTGGCTCTGTCATGAAGGGGTTAACATAGATGTGAGCATACTTTATTCACCTTCAATTAAATAGTGCAGGGGTTCTCAAACGCAGTCCTGCATGTTTTCCAGGTCACCCGGCAGGTGCACAGGTGCATTAATTGCTCATTAACACATTTTCAAAGATCCACAGGTGGAGCTAATTATTTCACTTGATTCTGTGAGGAAACCTGCAAAACATGCACTGCTTGGGGTCCTAAGGACGTTTTCACTCATATTGTGAAAACGTACTTCACTATTATTTGCTCTCATTTCTCACTTCTATGTGAATACCTTGGAGAGATCTGGGTGGATTCAAGATTCCAAGCGCCCGATAAGTTGTATTCCTCTTTTTTTTGTGAGTATATGATGTTGGTGAAGGTTTGAGAGGGACCTTTTTGGAATTATAACTTTGCATACCTCCCAACATGACCCGTGCCAGGAGGGACACAATGCTCTGTTCCTGGACTTTCCTCTTAATTGATGGATTGCCTTCACCTGTGTGGGACTGGTTAATTGAAAAGTAAGGTGTTTTACCACAGGTGATGGTAATCATACATTAAGTGGAAAGTCCAGGAACAGAGCATTGTGTCCCTCCTGGAGAGGGTCATGTTGGGAGGTATGACTTTGTGGCTGCTGGATGCGCAACAGACCAGTCTATACATTTTCTACAATACACTATACTGAGTAAAAGTGCCAAAGACAGAGGTCCAATATGACAACCTAGTAATTGTCAAATCTAAGTTGCGGCATGTGTCAAGTGCCATAAAAAACAAAGCAAAGATGTGGACAAGGTCACATTTCTATATAGATTAAAGTGGCTGCATCCACTTTAATTTAACAAAAATACAAATAGGATGTTGCATGCTTACTGTTATACAAATAAGCATTGTTTCACATTCCAAAACATGCAGGTGTACACATGCAAATTACTTCCTACTGTATATACATAAAATAGGAATTCAGAACTGCTGAATCAATGGCATGTTGTACATGCTGTCATGTATTTAGATCCATGTATATAACTCTATACAGTGTGTGTGTTATTCAATATCAATAGTGCAAGCAGTAATAATTGAGGTGTATGGACTTTACATGATGCAAGGGCTACAACTGGGTGCCGGATGATGCCCCAACAGTTGGGTTTTCAACAATCAGTACTCCAACATCGGAATCCCGACTGTGTAAATGCCCAATGGTCAGGATCCCAACTCACAGGGATCATTCTCCCCTGTGGGGGTCCACAACTCCCATCAAGGGAGTATAGAACCTGTTATGAACCCGCAGCATGGCGTGTGCAGTGAGCCCACAAGGGGCTTCATTGCAATCCCCCCCCCCTTTTTCGGAGTACTAGTGGTCGGGATTCAGATATCAGAATCCCGACTGTCAACCCACTGGTCCGCGGAGGTTGTTACTATCCCTATTTCAAAGCACAAAAGTCCTGTGCAAGGATCAATATAATTTCTTACAATCGGGGGTTCAAGTGGGCCGGAACGGGGCAGAACTGAGTTCCGGTAGTTGTAGTTGAAGGCGGAACACAGTTCAGCCTCCTTCTGCGACCATCCACATTGCCTATGTGCTGTGTTGTTCCAGTGCCGGAGTGCTTACTTCCTGGGAGGGAGGGACGGAGGTTCAGGTAAAGTCCATCTGTTAGTGAGGCGTTGGAGCGCATTGGAGGTGGAGTCACTGCCGGAAGAAGCTGCTCTGTTGAGGGGATTAAGGAGCTGCCTCTGCGCACACTTTGCCTACCTCGTGCCACTACCACCACGCTGTCTGAACCCACACCGTAGAGAACGTGGAGATGCTGCCGCACTGCCCATAGCCTGCCAATGTCACTTCACTGCCTGGAGCTGCTCAGTATAAAAGGTGGTGCAGGTGCGGCTGCGCTGATCAGAGCCTGCCTGGAGCTGCTTCGTGGAGAAGGAACCTGCCTGGAGATCTTCAGTATAGAAAGAGGTGCCGCTGTGCTGGTCAGAGCCTGCCTGGAGATGCTCTGTTCCATGGAGGGAGGATGAGCTGCTGCTGCACTGAGCTGCTCTGTGGAGAGGAAGCTGATGGTGAGCAACCCCCCAACTCTTTGTCAGTTTGTGTATGCCCCCCCCCCCCCCCATCTATCTAGGCTGCCCCCATCCATCTGTCTGTCTGTCTTTGCCCATTCCCTGTTTGCTTGTCAGTTTGTCCCCCCATATGGTGTTATGTCAATCCATGCTCAATATCAGTATGTACCCCCATATGGTGCTATGTCAGTCCATATCCCCTGTCAGTCTGTCCCTCCATGTGGTGCTATGTCATTATGTCCCCCCATACAGTGTCAGTCCATGCCCCCTCTGTCTGTTCCCCCATATATGGTGCTATGTCAGTCCATGCCCCCTGTCAGTCTGTCCCCCATAAAGTGTCAGTCCATGCCCCCTCTGTCTGTCCCCTGTGCTATGTCAGTCCATGCCCCCTCTCAGTCTGTCCCCCCCATATGGTGGTATGTCAGTCCATTCCCCCTGTCAGTATGTTCCCCCATATGGTGCTCTGTCTCACTTTACACCAATATGGTGCTCTTTCTGCCATCTATGTCCCGTTTCCATCTGTCTGTCTTCCCATAGGGTGCTTTTTCCTGTCTAAGTCCCTGCTTATCTATCCCCATCACCATCAGTCTTTTCATCTATGTTCCAATTTGGTGTTCTGTCTCCCTATTTATACCCTTATATGGTGCTGTCTGTCTATACTTGGCCCCTACCCACCCATTTCCTTCATTGTCTTTCATCTGTACGTCTATGCTCTCCACCCCCATTCTGTGCTGTAACACAAATGTAAAACAATGAAAATATTTAAAATGGCGGAGTAAGGGGTGTGGTCTCTGCAAAGTGGGAGGTGCTAGGGGTGTGGTTCCCAAGGGTGGGTGTAGAGGGGGGAGTTCCACCATCTTCCTTGGGCCACTTTGAGCACTACTTACAATCAATGCATAATTAATCGGGAGGAAGATGTATTGCATTGAAGCCTGCACATCTACAATAAATTAATACATTTTAATTAAGCAATAAACCATATTTGGCACATACAGTACACAAATTTGCAAATTTTAGCGTAGCATCCCTGTCAGAATCAGCGTAGTGTTCCCACGGCCAGCGTAGGCAGCGTAGGGAGTGTAGTCAGGGTCCCTGTCAGTATCAGCGTAGTGTTCTCACCCGTTTGCGGCTAGCCGGAGCTTACATAGTTAGCGTAGCCAGTAAGCGTTACGCAGTTAGCGTAGTCAGTCAGCGCTTATTACATTGTGTGGGAACCATTGAACTTTTTAACCTGCCTGACATGAAAGGTGAGAAACACCCCCACTATCCACTCCAGCCCGAAGCGTGACGAGCGAACGTGGTACGTGGTTCATACCCCCACTATCCACATCGAAGTGGAGTTGATCTTATAAAGTGTGGCGAGCTCAGCGACTTCCGAGCCTCCAATCCCGAAGCATGGCTAGCCCAGCGTGCCCCACGAGACAGGTATCCTTGATTCCCTTTTCACACCTGGCACTCTGGGGAGCGGGGGGGGGGAGCAAATTGCATAGCTGGGGGGGGGGCAGCATTAAAGCAGAACGCACAGCCAGGCAGCAGATTCCCCCATCAGCAGCAGTTCGGAGTCAGGGCACTCAGCACATCCCCCAGCAGTGGCAGCATCCAGATCCGACTCAAGAGCATACAAGAGGACATAAAAAGGCAAGTCCCTCTTACCTGCCTTACCGAGGGGAATATCCAGCAGCCCAGGAGCAGAGCAGCAAGGTCCAGGACACCCTTCCTCACAGCTGCTGGCACTCTGCCCAAAACATCTGAGGGGCTTCCTCGGCAGCCGCATTATACATCCAGCAGCTTTACGGGTCCAGAAGAGTAGCCACATCCAGAGGTCAAAGGGCAGCATGGAGATCTCAGCACCCAGACCTTGCAGGAACAGGAAGCAACCCAAGCGATTCATACAGGAAACGGGGGAGGAGCCCAGCAGAAACAAAGATCAGAGAGCTGCTAGTCGGCAGCAGCAGCCTAGAGGAGCATGGCAGGGAGGTGCAGTCAACAGGAGCACAGAAAAAGACTGGTAATGCAGAAAGTCCTGTGCCCAGCACAGAGCAGCATCAGGATAAAAGTTTTGTAGCAGAAAATTATGACGACGTGTCGGCAGTGGCAGAATCGGACAGGCCAGAGTCTGATAGTGGGGAGCAATTCGTGGGCATTACTACACACCCAGACAGCCCCCACTTACCCTTCACACAGCAATCGCAACACATCCGCAGTGCATCAGAGGAATGAGTGGCGTGGGTGCAACAAACAGCGATGCAACAGTATGCTGCTTTGGCGCAGCCTACCACCATCACAGCGGCATCTTCATCCCATCATGACAGGGGGTCGGTGCCTTTCCAGCGCATATCAGGGATGGACCATTCACACCAGCAGCAGTCCCCAGCCAATTCACTACCAAGGAGAAGGTATCAGCACCCCAGGTTCTGTACTGAGCGACATGGCCGCCGCAGCTGCAGTTGCACAAGGCAGTCAGAAAGGCGGGAGCATGCTTGCCACCGTGAAGACCATGATTTCCAGCATGGGGGGAGGGAGGCCAGCAGAAGGCAGCAGAGTCCGCAAACTTGTCACAGCAGGAACCATACACAGAGATACCATGGGTCAGAGCCCTGGGTTACCCTCCGCCGGTCACCGCAAAGGAGCAGCAATATTACAGCACGCAGAGAAGATACCATGACAGGCACTCCGGTGGCAGCGTTAGGGGACAAGTAGAGCAAAGCACAGGCACCGCTATGGTCGGCGTAGCTCCTACATTCACACCCCAGCAGGCAGAACACACTTGGTCACCTCCTTGCGCATTGTTAGGTGCAGGTAACGGGGGACACGAGAATACCTTTCCGGCTATCGACGCAAGAGTGGAGCAGACGGGGCACAGGATTGTCATCAGTGATAATCAGCATAGCATGTTTAGTACGCCAGTAAATGTATGCAATAGCCAGAAGGTTAGCAATGCTATATGTGATGTTTTGAGGGTACCGAGTGTTGTTTCACAAAATGTATGTATTACACCGGGAGGGGCTTAGAACTTTAGCAATGCTACAGGTGATGTCGTAGGGGTAACTAGTATGGGGTTGCAAAATAGATGTGTTACAGCAGGAGGGGGTCCGAATGTTAATCGGAAAGAAGGGGGAAATATAGCAAAACACATCTGCAACAAGTCACAGAAGGGGGAAACACACCTGCAACGAGTCACAGGGGGACCTTCATTTAAAGGAGGGCCCCATGGAATCAGATGAGGATGAGGCGTTCAGAGTTTTAAGGGAACAATGGAGGGCCGCAGTAGCTAAATGGAGAAGCAAGATGGGTCGCATTCCAGGGAGCAGTTGGGCGGTATACAGCTGTATAAGGTGGCATCCTTTGGGCAAAGCAACACCACCATGGGATATGCATTCGGGTCATCAGCGGCACACCTGCCAGCAGTGACCAGGAAGGAGATAGAGAAAGGGGCTTTTAAAGACATATGTTCTTTAACTGCAGCAGGACTGAAGGATAAAGAGAAGGCCAAGCCAAAAAGGGGGGGGGGGGGGCACAGGGCGATAGCTATAAGGCAAATGAGCATTGGCTGAGCAGCATGTTCGCTTACCCAGCGTGCTATACGGAGGCCTACCCTGAGGCATGGCTAGGCTTATCAATGTATACGGATTTCATTTACAATGCATACAAGGAGCAGGTGGGGACAGTATGGCATAGATATGACGAGGACTTCAGGGCGAAGGCTGCGGGCGGGAAGCCCATAGACTTCGGCTCTAGGTATGTGGACTTATGGCTTAATGCGCAGTCAGCAGGGTTAGCAGAGAAGGCATCAGCCCCACAAATAATAGGTGCTGGGAGGCCTTGCACGCAGAAGCAAGATATTAAATGTTGGGCATTTAATGATATGCGCTGAACCCACACACAGTGCAAATTCAAGCACGCATGCAGCACATGTGGGGCTAACCAGGCAGCCAAGGAAAGCACCAGACAAGTGGGTAATTACTGGAAAAAGGTACCTGCAGCACCAGGAGCTAACAAAAGCAGTTAGTGCTGTCAATGTTGACAGTTTACTGGCGTGGATAGCCAGGTATCCCAAGGGGCAAGAAGCCAAAATGCTACGGGTAGGGTTCAGGGAGGTTTCAGGATTCCGATCACCAGGGAGGTTGCACCCACGGGCAGCTCAGCGAACCTAAAGATTACCAAGGAACTTGCATTGGAAAGGATGGCAGGGCCATTCCTAACCCCGCCAGTTCCAAGGCTAATTATATCACCTTTAGGGCTGGTCCCAAATAAAGCAGCGTGGAAGTTTAGGCTCATCCAGCACCTGTCATATCCTGAAGGGGGCTCGGTGAATGACGCCCTAGACAAAGAGGAATGTTCAGTGCAGTACCAGTCATTTGACTCGGCAGTCGAGACGATATGAGCGCAGGGCAGGGGAGCACTGATGGCAAATTTAGACATCGAGTCAGCTTTTAGGTTGCTCCCTCTGCATCCAGAAAGCTTTAGCCTAATGGGCCTAAGCTTTGACGGATACTTCTTCATAGACAAATGTTTGCCTATGGGCTGCACAATATCATGCGCTTTTTTCGAAGCATTCAGCACCTTCTTGCAGTGGTGCTGGCAGGAGCGCACAGGGTCGAGGGCAATAGCACACAACCTGGACGATTTCCTGATGGCAGAGCCGCCAGAATCACCACTATGTGGTTACTTTTTGGGCAAACTACAGGCAATGCTGGAGGATTTCAGTGTGCCTATTGTGCCAGAGAAGACAGAAGGGCCCAAAGCGGTCCTATCTTACTTGGGCATAGAAATCGATACAGTCAAGCAGGAGTGCAGGCTCCCAGCGGAAAAAGTTGAAAAGCTGGGTAGGGAGGTGGATCATTGCATTAGGGAAAAAAAAGTGACTCTAGGTCACCTGAAGTCCTTGTTGGGAAGCCTCAATTTTGCATGCAGAGTGATCCCCATGGGCAGGATATTCAAAAGGCGGCTTGAGCAAGCCCCCACAGGCATAGCAAAGAAACACCACTTTGTGCGCATTACTAGGGAGCTCAGAGAACACCTGCAGGTATAGGCAGAATATCTACAGAATTTCAATTGAGTGCGGGTTTGGCCCACCGAGTTTCGGCCCAATCGCACGATGCATTTATTTATGGATGCTGCCGGGGCCACAGGCTTTCAAGGCATATTGGCAAGGGGAGTGGTGCACTTAGGTGTGGCCGCCCACATGGGAGGCCATTGGGCTAACCAGGAACCTGGCGGCATTGGAGTTATTCCCAAAAGTTGTTGCAGTTACAATTTGGGGAGAGAAGCTTGCCAATAGCCAGATTCAGTTTTAATTTTACATGTCCTGTCTGGGGGGACCCGCTGCAGAGTGCCACACCTGTAGTGTCTATTTGGCCCGGCGATAGTGATGCTGCGGGGCAGCATATCGCTATCGCCCACTGTGTACACATAGGGCGATTCAGGGAAACCTAATCGATTTTGAAGGTGTAATAATCGCCCTGTATGTTTGGATTGAAGAACACAGCATGACATAAGAACTGGATAAGGGGCATGATGGCTGGGTTTCATTTTTAGGGAGGGTGTATTAATGATATTTTAAGTAAAAATTGTATTAGTCTTATGGCAAATAGTAGTTGTTAGTTTAGAAAGTGGTTGTCAGTGGTTTTCCCTCTGAGTGGGAGTTTCACAATTTTTTTAACTTTGAAAAGATTTAAAACAATATTGAGCATATCTGTTTTTCATATGGGGCCAGCCTCATGTGTGGCTGGAGCACAACAATAGCATGGAAGCCGCAGCAGCGATAGCACTTACAGTATATGTTTACATACCCTCCAACTGTACCGAATTTTCCGGTACAGTACCGTTTTTAAACAGTCTGTACCGGCAAATTTAAATTGTACCGAATGTACCGCATTTCAGCGGTCAGTCACTCACAGTGCGCCTCATGTTCCTCCTGGCTCCCGGGCGCTCCATGTGTGATGTCTGGACTGCACCGCCGGCTCCCCCCCTCACCCGTTCGCATGTGTGCAATGCGCGGGCCGGTGCGGTGCCGTGCTTCATGATGTCACGCGCCGACGCCGGCACCGCGCACCCAGTGCAGTGCGCAATCATGGGAGAAGAAATAGGACTCTTCAGACTCTGCCCTCAGTTTCCCTCTTGGCTGCGAATCTTCCTGAGTGCTCAGGGCTGCGGTGGCCAGCCAGGAGCCCCGGGGTGCGTGACACACTGACTGAACCTGGATTCGGAGGAGCCACAATGTAAGTGCAGCAATGTAAGGTGGCTCAGCTTGTATACTTTATATATCCATCGTGTGACGCACCTGCTGCAGCTCATGTCACATGGTGGCTTGGTGGCTGCTGTTATATTAAATAATATACTTATTTATTTTAATATTCCAGCAGCCACCAAGCCACTATGTGACATTAGCTGCATCAGGCTGAGGGGAGGGGAGGGGGGGGGCATATTGCCATATGTCCCACAGGGCCACTCAGTACACATTCGGAAAGGGGAGTGACCACGCCCACTTTACCCATGACCACGCCCACTTTACCCGTGGCCACACCCCCTTCCTAAATGTGTACCGATTTTGGCCCCTCAAATGTTGGAGGGTATGTGTTTATGCTGCAGGAGGCATCAAGTTTCCTTCTAGCATTAGTGATCCCAGCTGCATCCTAGGACACAGCATCAAATCACCTGCAGCACTATCGGACAGCTGAGTGACCCATGGGGTTGTGCAAACTGACCGCCCCAGCTATAACATTGAGGCCATAAAATCTATATCCTGACCTCATCCCTTCTGCACAACGGTGGTTACACGGAAACAGAGAAGCAGGGGCCATCACTGCCCTCCAAAGGCATCAGACTTGTAATCACTGCCGATCTGACTGGTACATAGCAGACCTATACAGCACATGCACAGAATGGGTCCGCATAAGCACAGCCTCTATTCACCACTGCTAAGCAAAGCAGTAGAAGGCCGGGGGGTCTCCCAACTGCCTGCCACACTCTCCACCGTGGGACACTGACAGCCTGGAGGGACATGGGACAGTCCCAAAAAGCAGAACTGTGCTGTGAAAATCAGGACAGCTGGGAATCTGTGAGGTATGGCACTGTCAGGACTTGAATTAGGCCCATGATCAGGGGCGGATTGGGGACTAAAAGTGGCCCCGGAAAATTTCTGGAAGTGGCTTCATGTGGGCAGCAACAAATCAATAAAGGGCGGAGCCAACATAACAGTAGGCGGGATTATCACATCACTATACTTAGATACATTGTTGACAGGTAAAACTAATGCCACACACCGTAACACACCATAATGCCCATTACACATCATGTCTGGGCTGTACAAACATTTGTAAAATAGGGACAATAGGGATAGCCAAAAATTAACACCATAATGCCTATTACACGTCACACACCCATTACATAGTATACCACATGCAACGATGGCCTGCCCGGCTTGCTGGTGTCAGGCCCCCGGCCCACCCAACTAATGACTACACTACGGCACTGTCTAGTGCCGTACAAGAACCGTTGTTAGTGTTACCTATGATTTTAATGCTAGCCCACAAAGCAACTTACTGCAGACTTTTTTTTTCACCGTAATCCTGTATTGAAACATACATCGCTCTCATACATACTTCTCCACTCTCATACATACAGTACATACATACATACATAATCCGCCACTCTCATACACACAAACATACATACATACTCCGCCACTCTCATACATACATACATACATACACCGCCACTCTAATCATACACCGCCACTTTCATACATACATACATACACCGTTCTAATACACCAATCTCATACAT
Source organism: Crinia signifera (assembly GCF_055691185.1). Lineage (NCBI taxonomy): Eukaryota > Metazoa > Chordata > Amphibia > Anura > Myobatrachidae > Crinia > Crinia signifera. The sequence continues at coordinate 112,436,738 of NC_139222.1, read as the reverse complement.
ACTCCGACACTCTCATACATACATACACAATTCTAATACATACACCTTTCTAATACATACACCAATCTCATGTCATACACCGCCACTCCCATAAATACATGCATGCATTCACTGTTCCAATTCATCCCACACCTCCCTCAGGCTAGTGCACACACCGTAATCCTGTATTAACCCATATATCGCTCTCATACATACTCCTCCACTCTCATACATACAGTACATACATACTCCGCCACTCTGATACATACATTCATACATACACCGTTCTAATACATACACCGCAACTCTCATACATATAAACATACTCCGCCACTCTGATACATACATATATACATAGTTACACCGTTCTAATACATACACCGCTGTCTTACATACACTGCCACCAGTGGCATAAGTTTGTCCCTGTGGCCCGGAGGCAAGATAAATATTGGTGCCCCCTAAATAGTTCAGTAGTAAGTGTCTGTCTCCAGCAAGACAGGTCATGGGTTCTAATACAGGGTGTGCCACTTGCAAAAATGATGTTAGGAGGGGAGTCAGTGTCATAAACTTGGGGTGCACTACCACTCGGGGATTGGCTAGACCTGACACAAGGGCGCGGAGTCTAACCGTGCCGGGGGTTTTCTGCCAGTGACCCCTCCAAGCGGGATATGGGCTTCTGCGGCACCCGACACGTCGGTCGCGGCCCCCTGGTCAGGTTCCCCGTATGAGTGGCGGTAGCTTGTGAAATATGGAAGCGTGGTTGTCTAGCCGAGTTGGTATCAGTGTGGGCAAGTAGGAACACAAGGGAAAGGCAAAGGAGTATCCAAGGACAGGCCGGGTCATACACTGGAAGCACAGTTCGCGGTACACTGGGATAAGGCTGAAGAATAGTCAAACGGCAAGCTGGGTCATACACAGAGTCACTGGACACGGTACCAAAGGATCAGGCAGGAGAATAGTCAGGAAACAAGCCGGGGTCAAATATGGTAATCAGGAAACTGGTAATATACTAAGCACAAGGACGCTGGAGCTGGTGTGAACCTATACTCTGGCAGCTTCTTTCTGCCAGAGGCTGCCTTTTATAGGAAGCACAGGGAAATCACAGGTGAACTAATCAACGGGCTGAGCATGCTCAGTTTACACTGAACTCTCCTGCAGGAGAGAGAGTTACCAGGTGTTACTAATTAGCTGAGCTCAGATCTCACAGCACAGTTCAACTATACAGAGCTTGTCAGCAGCAAGGACTCCTCCAGGTGCTGTAATTAGCAAAGCTCAGGCCACACAGAACTTCCTTGCAGCATGGAGCAGGCTGAACAGACAGGATAAGCCACAAACCAGGTAAGAAACAAACAATAACTGAATGTTGTGACAGTCAGCCATAGAAGCCATATCGACAGCTTTCAATTAACTGATTAAAACTTGCAGGGGGGAGAGGTGCCCCCTTGAGAGCAAGAGCCCGGCGGCAGATGACTCCATTGCCTCCCAGAGTTACGCCTCTGACTGCCACTCTCATACATACATGCATGCATGCATACACTGTTCCCATTCATCCCACCCCTCCCTCACGCTAGTGCACACACCGTAATCCTGTATTAAAACGGGTTGGGATCGTTTGGTCGAATGCATTATGGTCGAATGTCATTACATCGAATCCATTAGGTCGAATTGCAAAAAGGTCGACATGACTCTAGGTCGACATGGGAAAAGGTCGAAATGATTCTAGGTCGAAAGGTCATTAGTTCGACAGGTCATTAGGTCGACAAGGTCATTAGTTCGACATTGTCTAGGTCGACATTCACAAAGTCGACATGGGGTTTTTCACTGTTTTTTTACCTGAATGTCAACACAGTCGACATGGACACAGTTTAAAGTGCACTGCATCCCCTCGCATCGCTCGCTGCGCTCGCAATGCGTCGGGCACGGTGCCTCGCTACGCTCGGCACACTATTTTATTCTCCCACCATGCCCTAGTGGATGGTAGGGCATGAAATACCGCCTGTCAGCACATGTCGGCTCAAAAAACAGTGAAAAACCCCATGTCGACTTTGTGAATGTCGACCTAGACAATGTCGAACTAATGACCTTGTCGACCTAATGACCTGTCGAACTAATGACATTTCGACCTAGAATCATTTCGACCTTTTCCCATGTCGACCTAGAATCATGTCGACCTTTTAGCAATTCGACCTAATGGATTCGATGTAATGACATTCGACCATAATGCATTCGACCAAATGACCGCATCCCATTAAAACATACATCGCTCTCATACATTCTCCGCCACTCTCATACATACATACACCATTTGTTCTAATACATTCATCGCCACTCACATACATACACCTATCTCAATCATACAACACTGTCTTACATACAACACCACCACTCTCATACATACATACATGCATGCATACACTGTTCCCATTAATCCCACCCCTTCCTCACGCTAGTGCACACACCATAATCCTGCATTAAAACACACATCGCTCTCATACATACTACACCATTCGCATACATACATACATACATACATACATACATACATACATACATACACTATTCTAATATATACACTGACACTCTAATACATACACCAAGCTCATACATACACCAGTGTCTTACATACAACACGCCACTCTCATACATACATGAATGCATACGCATATGTTCCCATTCATCCCACCCCTCCCTCACGCTAGTGCACACACCTCACAGCCACTTCTACAGACACCCAAACCCCTAACAATTATTCTGTATCTTACTGCTGGCCCAGGGTAACGCAGCTGCTGATCCATGGTGCTCCTGGCGAGTAGGCGGGGGGAGGAGGAGTGAGGAGCACTGCTGGAGGTGACAGCATCTCCCTGCGTAAGGAGCCGCTGGTAGTGGGGTGGATAGACGCAGGTGCTGGTGGCAGAGGAAACGGTTTCCTGTGAAAGCTGCAGGCCAGCTCCGCACTGCTGCTGGTGGGAGGGACACATAATGCTGCTGCGCTGCTTGACCCCTGGCCCACCCCCTTCTTGTTCCGAAGCTAGCAGCATTTTTTTTAAATGAGGAAAAGGTTTAAAATAATGAGTTGCATGGTGCAGGGGGGTGTTTGCTCTCTGCAGGCCCCTGGAACAGCTGGGCCCATAGCAAGTGCACCCCCTGCACCCCCTAGTTACGCCAGTGGGACGGCAATTGTGCAGGGGTGCCTGTCATTAGCAGGTGCCTGTGACTTTTGCCCCCCCCCCTCATATTTTTTATTGACTTTTGCAGCCCCCCCCCTCATATTTTTGTTTAACTTTTGTAGCCCCCCCTCATAGTTTTATTTGACTTTTGCCCCCCCCCCCCATTATATTTAAAAAATATTCTGCTGTGTGGCCCCCAGCCCCCGTTATTTTAGGATGCTTTTCAGTGGGCCCCCTCCCCTTAAATTTCCTCGAGTCTGGTGCTCATGTGAGTCGCTCCTCTGCTTCTCAGCCTAGGCACGGAGCAGAATCACTTCCTGTAACTTGTCGCAGAGCAGCAGCAACAGGCAGCCTTGAGATTGGCTGTCTGTTACTAGGCTACCAGAGACCAGTCGGAACCATGACTCAAGCATCTCCTGCCAGGCGCCGGACACCCACTGCATATCACCCGCCGCGTACCCCCCTTCCCCCGCACATATAAAAAAAATGTCATGCCGGGCACTGTAATCTTTCGGCCTCACTCTGGCGTCGGACTCCCGGGAAAGTTCCTGGTGAATGCAATGGTCAATCCGCCTCTGCTCATGATCCACAGTAGCCCTATGAACCTTTCCTGAAGCTAAAAAAGATTTGTTGCCAGAAATAGTTAAGAGCTGTGAGGATTTTTCATTTAGCACAGACTAGAGCAAAGCCAAATAACGGGCCACTTCAATACAGTGGGGACTCTATGCATGCTCTAGTATAATGACAAAAAAAAATAGAGTCTCAATTAATAATTCATTGGCTTTGAAGCTAGAATGCCTTAACAGGAGTTCAAACAGCATGCAGAAATTCTGTCTAATGTGTCTATAAGTACCCATACATCCGAATCAGCAGCCGAACAGCTTAAAATGGTAGATGAAAGATTTAAACTATGAGCTTGCTAGATAGGGTGTCTTTTTACCGCAACACTCTAGCATTTTGATGATGTTTCCTTTATAATATTTCTATTTAAAGTCATACACTGTTTTTATTGTAATAAAACAAAACAAAAAATGATAAAAAAACTAATGTTGTCCAGATTTCATTTATCTTCATTGATGAAAGAGTACACAAAAACATAGAATTATATGCTAATAGTATTCAATATACATGAAAAGTTTTCATTAGCTTCAAAATTAAAATATTTGCAATAATCTGTTTTCTATATCCTCTAGTCAGTGACTCCAGGAAGATACATAGGGGGACATTTACTAAGATTGGCGATTATCGGCCGAAATCAACCTGAAAATATGACCTGAGAATTCTGCCAATTCACTAAGCTGCCGAATTCTCAGAATTCATATTTTGCTATGGTGAAGTTATTTGTATTTGGCTGCTGAGTTTCTTGGCAGTCAACTACGAATGAGCATGAAGAGATCCATGCAGGCCTCTCTGTGTACAAATTATATAATTATGAAGACCCATATGGGGTCCCCCCCACCTGTATAACCAGCCCAGAGCTATTTGAGGCAGTGCTGGTTGCAAAAATATAGGGGAAATTTTTTTATAGGGGCGCCTGTATATCTGTAACCAGCACTGGTTCCCAAAATATGGGGAACAAAAGTAGTGGTCCCCCATATTTTGGAAATCAGCATCGGGCCCCAGCAACCAGTGGTGTCAGTCCACAGCTGGGAGATACTTATTATCATATAAGGTCCTATGGCCAAAACATGACAACCAGTGGCAAACGCAGGATTTTCAGAAGGGGGTTTCCAGAGGGGCGGAGCAAAGCACGGAGATGGACACTTAGGTGACCCAGTATATGCCGGGTCAGTTAAAGTATTATAGATAGACCAAATGTATATAAATAATAATAATAGTAATAATATATATATATATATATATATATATATGTGTATACATACATATACATACATACATACAGAGGCGTCAACAGCAGTGTAGACCCCTGGGCATAGCAATGTATTGGGGCCCCTACCGATCCTCCAGCGGTAGGAGTGGGGGAAGCTTTGATGTCCCGCAGCTGGTAGGGGGTATTATATCAACCGCTCAGCATATAGGGCCTGGATTAGTAATTTACACTAATTACCACCTTACTGAACAGATGGATGGAGATGAGGTGGGAGAAGGGGGCATTGGGCTGAATGAAGGGGCCCTGATACATAACTTCCAGGTTAGTAGAGGATGTTTAATATGCAGAGGAGGGGTGTATAGTGGAGTGGGCTTATTATTCATAACTTTGTGGTGGGAGGACAGCTTGCTTGACAGTTTTTGTAATAGAATTAAAAACTAGAGAATCCCACCTACCAAATGGTATTGGGTACTAGGGGATCAGATTTCAGGAGGCAGAGCAATCTGCCAATGAGTGTATAAAACTACATACCAGGTGTGTGGAGCTGGAGCAGTAACCAGCTGCTGGAAGGCTGATATAGCTGGTTCTGGGGACAGTAAAGACAAGCTACTAGTGTCCCTCAAAGGGGGAGAATCCCAGCTTTTGGAATATACCTTCAGAAAAATAGTCAGACAGAACCTGAAATATCTGACTGGGAATAATAATTAACAGGCTTGGATGGGGACCACTGCTTTGAAGTCAGATATCTCTGGTTCCCAAGGGCCGATTTTTACAATTCTTATACCCCTGGAAAGAGTGGACCCTCAGCTTTCAGCCTTGGACTCCTGGGGGGGTTTCTGGGTACTCAAACCCCCCCCCCCCTGTGTGCGCTACTGACAACCATTGCAAGTCAGCCCTGGCCATGTCCCTGGGGGAGTGGGGATCCCCCAATAAAGGACCCCCCAATAAAGGACCCCCCCCCCTCCAGGGCACCCCCTGGGCGGTGAGCACTGGGCTGGTAGTATAAAAAATAAAATAAAAAAATATAAAAAATAAGGTATTTGGTTTTGTAGTAGCAAGCCTCCAGAACTGAAAGAACTGACCTACAGATAATAAAGTGTAATGTTATTACACACTACATGCATACATACTTACTTATCTTGATCCTGTAGGTTTGGTCCTCTTCTCCAGTTGAATCCATAGGGTTCCTGTGAAAAAAAAAAATTATAGTCACCATCCCGTCAGCGTAGATCGCGTTCTCTTTGGTCCATGTAGGCAAAAACACGAACCAGCGGACTGAGGTTTCTCTCCGAGAATGAGGGAAGCCAATCAGGAGCAGGCAACCTGATAGGTTGTGCGCAGCTCCATAGACGTGCATGTTATGAATATAACATGGGTCTCTATGGCTAGTTCCCACCATAGAAGCCTATGTTAAAGTTTTAGCATAGGTGTCTATGGTGTGAACCAGAACCCACTTTTGATAGGCTGGGGGAAGCCCCAATGACTAACATGGGCTTGTATGCAGCTGTGCAGAGCCTATCAGGCACGGAGCTCCCCCAGAGCTTTTTCACAGGTACCCTATGGATTATCTACTGGAGATAAGGACAGGCCTATGGGTGACCCTATAGGTGAGTATGGATGTATGTGGGGTGTAATAAAGATTTACTTTAATCTATGTGTGTGTACGTTCTTGGAGTATTGGTTCTGTAAGTCGCAGTGGGCACATTAATGTTGTGCTTGCTGGGACTTGTGGTTCTCTAAGTCCCAAAATTTGGGGGAGGCTTGGTAGGCCTTTTCTTTCGACTACAGAACCCAATATCTATTTTGTACACTTAGTTCAAATCTTTTTTTACACCATCAGCCCATGCTATAATGTTTAATTTAGTTGTCAGGAGCTGAACGGATTTGAGGAGAACAAAATATACTCATATTGCTTTCAGATAGCAGACACAGGTTGACCTTTTTACACTGAACCCGGATCACCCATTATAAACACTGTTGAAATGCTGGGTTGATCGACTGTTATTTACTTTGTTGCTTTCACACTACACCTTGACCCAGGAAAAAGAGGCAATAACCCAGGTCATTTATGCAATGTGATAGGGGGTATAAGTGGTCGTTGGTACCTTCCTCTTTCCCACACACCCCATCAGCATTTGGTGGTGATGGAAAAGGGGAACAGGCAAAGGACAGAGTGGGTCTAGTATGGGAATATATTTATTGCAAGACAGGAGATGTAGGAGAGGGACCTGGTTCAGTGGTGGAGTAATGCCCAGTACACACCAGGGCGACCCGCTCACGATGCACATTGTGAGCGGGTCGTCCTAACCGATCACAATCACGCGGAGCGCAGGACCCGCTCACAATGTGCACCGTGAGTGGGTTCCAATCCGATCGCGGCCTTCACCCGGGTGTATGGTCATTTTATAACTGCCGACCTGCAGGGCTGCTCATCGGATCAGGATCAGATCAGAACAGGCAAAAAAGAGCCCAATCTACCTACAATCTACATCCAATCGGTCGGATTGGATCTAGATTGATGGGATTGGGCACTTGTCGTTCTGGTGTGTACCCTGCATAAGACTTTGAATCAGCCTTATATCCTTTAACATGCTATAAATTATATTTTATTATATACAGTTTATATGAATTTAAATATATCTAGCTGATAGCATTATTATTTTTTTCAGAAAGTTTTAGATAACAGGTTTTATGATAAAGGATTGTATATCTGTACTAGCTTTTATGGAAAAGCTTTAAAATATAAAACAATTACACAAATGACATAACATGGAAAGGCTTCTGTGGTTACCTCGTAAATTATTATTCGCACCTACAGTAAAGAATTAGTAACTCCATCATCTGAATCACTCACGTAGAGCCAGCTGTGGTGAAGGATGCTGTTTAAGCAGAATGTTAAATACCAGCACAGACCACGGAACACAGGCACAGATTTCTTTGAAGAAAAAGGCATCCAGTCAGTGTTTTTCCAGCTGCCACACTCATTAACGCTATGCAAGGGAAAGTTATTACATCTGCAAGCTAGGCCCTTTCATACAAAAAGGTTCGTTATTTTTGTTTAGTCATTTATTCTCTGTGATTATTTATTATTTTTACATCTGTTGTTGTGTTTTGTATCAATCTGATTTCGCCTTCCCTACTGTATGTACGTTAGCAGGTTAAGCATTTTTATTGCAGTCTGTTATATAATTTGAGCAAAATTAGAGGTGTTCTGTACAGTATGTGTGATTCTTGAATCCAGGAATGAAGTACTGTAACTGTTTCTGGAATCCTGAGTGCCCCAAGGAGGTCATGCTTAATATTGTTTGTTTGTGAAGTACAAAAAAATGTTGCCAATAGCAGCCAATCAGATTATCCATGTAGCTATCCTTTACCTATTGTGTCCTAGTAAAAGACAGAATCTAATTGTCTAATGTGAAAATCCACACCACTTTCTTAAATGATTTACCTTTTATGCTGCTTTATTTGCATATGGGACAGAGTTGGAACTACCATTGGTTGAGTAGAGGAGGGGGAACCAAATTATGGGTGAAATGTAATAGGGTGAGAGATTCAGAAAGTGGGAGATTTGGTAAGAAAGCTCCAGTTTTTTTAAAGTGGAAATCATTTACACTGCAAAACCAGTTTGATTTTGAAGTGTAAATGATTGCCGCTTTAAAAAAACTGGAGATTTCTTACCAAATCTCTCACTTTCTGATTCTATCATCGTATTATATTTCACTCTATATTTCTGCACCTGGTCCAACAACTCACAAGTTCCGCCATTGGTATGAGTGACTACTGGGGTACTATTGGTTCAAGGTGCACATCCACTTCAAGGCAGTGAGGAGAAAGTATCAGTGCCAGATACACACACACACACACACACACACACACACACACACACACACACATACATTCTGTACGCAGACAATTGGGTGGTGAGTTTGGACAATAAAAGCACTAGAATAATACAAAGATGATATTCATAAGTTCTAAATATCCTCTTTGTATTATTCTAATAATTTTTTTTTATGGGTACCGGACTACCACCTGACACTCAAGATTCCGATGGTCAGTAGACAGATGTCAGAATTCCGACTGTCAAAAGTTCAATAGTCGGGATCCCTCACGGGGGTCCACGTCCACCACAGGGGGAGAATTTAAGCGTGGCGAACACAGCGAGCTTGCAAGAGGCTTTATAGCTCTCGCCCACCTGTCAGGGTCCCAGCAGTCGGGATTTTACCTTCCATCTAATGAATGTCAAAATTCGACTATCGGGAGGTCATACCACACCAATAATTTACAGTTAAACTCTGCAATATACTGAAGTATGAGTTCACATCCACTTAAATTAGGTTTGCCTCTATAATAGCTACAGTGTTAGCACACCTCACACCCAGCAAAGGCCATTTTCCTAGAATTTTGTACATGATCTGTAAGCAAATCTCCAGGAAAATGGCCATCAGACCATGATATTCTGCACATGCCCAATAGAGCCTATGCCCCTAGTGCTCAGACTGTACTGCGTTGCTGGCTAAAGAGGGGGCCCAGACAGTGAAGGCTGCACACCGGCCTCCTCCTCTGTTAAAATACCCCCTAACTTTCTTGCCAATGGAATATCGGTCTAGTTTTGTTGTGTTCAAATCCTAAAAATGTACTTGGTGGAAAAATAATAAATAGCCATTTGAAAGTCTGACCTAGGACTATACCATTTATGAAATTCTATTATTAGATTTTTCTTCCAAAATGCTGCTCAATTTAGCCTCTTTAATGTTTAAAATGAATTATAAGCGAGAGAGAGGACATTGGGACGTTGCCTAGAAACATGCTTATTAAAAGGCATTTGGAAGAATAGAAATGTGTTGTATGGAAAGTATAGATCAAGAACACATTTCCATCATTATCAATTTTCAGTTCTTTTGGGAATAGGAAAAGGTGCTGTGCCCTAGCGTAAGACAGGGAACTTCCCTCAGGTAATTTTTCCCTTTTCCTTAGTTAAATAAAATATATGCGGTTTTGGCTGTAGGTACAGAAATACATGCCATAAATCAGCATTGAGCAAGTAATGCTAGCTTATCCAATTTCTACCCAATCAAATGGTTTAACTAGCAGCCCAGCAATTGTGACCCTCTTATTACCCAAATACATTTGTAATAACATCGGCCCTTATTCTGATCCGAATATGCGGCCAGGACCGTGCGTGCGAAACCCCACCTTCCATACGGATCGCCAACTCCGTCCGTACGCGGTAAGAAGCTGGCCGAACGGACCGCACGTGTATTTTTCATGGAATATGCCTCCTCCATCTCAGGGAACCTCCCCCATCAGTCGCAGACCATCGAATGCAGGACCGAGTGGTCCACCAGCTCCCGCAACCTCAGACCACACGGACATTTTTCCGTGCAAAAGCAGGGATCTGGGCGGGCAGCTGACATCCGGCGATGTCATATGTCCGCCCCCTACACGTGCGTCACGGCCGCATTACCATACGTACGCCCAGCGTTTGCATGGGAACGCCCATGAAACGCGGGGCGTATGCATATGATAATGAGCCCAAATAGCCGTTCACGCCCCTCTCCACCCCCTGTTCGGAATGTTCACATTTCATGCGGGATTTGGCCGTCCGCCCCGCTCGCACATGCGCAGAGACGCCTCTGCACATGCGCAGACACAAAACATCGGCGGCACGAACGCACACGGATATTACCGCACCGATCAGAATAAGGGCCATCATGAGACTATGGGGGAAATTTACTAAGATGGGAAATACACTTCACAGGTCATGTTGCTATGGGCAACCAATCTGGTAGTAGCTTCTGATTGGTTGCCCATAGCAACAAGACCTGTGAAATGTATTTCACATCTTAGTAAATTTCCCCTTATATGTAAGTATGACCACAGCATCAACACAAAGGAAACATTGTGGCATAAACATTACTATGACCAGTAACACAAAGTTCATAATATGGAGGATTTACCAACAGATTTCTTCAATAAAGTACCGCACCTGTCCCTCCACTGTTGCTTCCTGAGCAATACCTAGCAAGTAGTTTTAGCCATGCTGCAAAAGAGCAAACCACACTCATAGCCAGGACTTGGACTAAAAATTGGCCCTCCTACTTAAATAACACAGTCACAACTGCTGCAGACTCTATGCACAATATTGCTGCACAAACAGTAAATTGTTATGTATATACTGCAGTGGTTCCCAAACTGTGTGCCGTGGCACCCTGGGGCTCCATGGGAGACTTACAGGGGTGCCCTGGGATGGTGGTCCAGGACCAATTCAATTTTTTTTATGTACATTATAATAATCATATTATTGAAAAATAAAAGTGAATCTTGTCCATTACCACATAACTGATCCTAAGCATGAGATATAAACACAATTATTAACTTAATATTTGTTTCTGACTTTCTCAATGAGAAACCTTTAGCCTTGGGGTGCCGTGATTCAAAAAAATTGGGAACCCCTGATATAGAGTACTGTATTGTAAAAGAAGAGCCTGCATAGCCATGACAACTGGCCTGCACTAGCTTGTCACATGTCTTATTGCCCAGCCTGTAGTCTACACATACCCTCCAACATGACCCATTTCATTAGGTACACTATGCCCTGCTCTTAGACTTCCTGGTAAAGTATGACACCCTTCTCATCAATTAAGTTCAACACAGGTGATGGTAATCATACATTAAGAGGGACGTCCTGGAGCAGAGCATCAGGTACTTATTAGAATGGGTCATTTTGGAGGGTATGCTTACATGGCCATTGTTTCTAGTGTACTTAGCCTGAGCAGGCTTTTGCTGCATGAGCTCATTGAATTGCCATTGGCACAGCTAAGAGTCAGACAGCTGGGTACTTTCTGAGAAGGGGGCCCAGGTAACATGCCCAGGTACTTCCCCACTTAATCCAGCATTATCAACCTGTCCAGTAGACCATCGCCAATAAGGCATTCACTAGAACGGCGAGTCGTTCCCTGAACTCATCTACAAGATTAACACATTTCACCTCCAATAATTATTGTGCTCTTATGGCCTGATAATTGCACTACTATGCATTTTACTAGATTTATTTCCATACAATAATGTAAATTAATTTCACTCTTCCTAGAAATTAATACAGCAGACAGAACTTAGTGTGTGAGAAACTATCTGCCAGAGTTGTTTTATAATCTGTCTGGCTTCATGTTGTTCTAACCCCTCAAAGTTCAGAATATGATAATGAAAAAGAATATAAAAGAGTGATTTAAACACTTAAATCACAAAACAAAATATGAAAACCTCAGACTCATTCTTTTAGGTGTTCTAAGAGAAGGTAATCATTTTCAAAAAATTTCTCTCTATTTCTTCCCTGCAGAATATGGAAACTATCCATCTCAGGGGAGCAGCCATTTTAGATGTAATTTATCATATAGAAACAGTTGTTTTTGTCATGCAAATTTAAACATGTTTCAGTTGAAACTAAACATTCTCTTACCCGAGTATACAGCGGTTTGGAAGCAAATCAATGTATTGCTATAAAGTGATATTTTTATGTAGGTTGCCTTCAGTGATTTTCTACCATACACATGCATCCTTTTATATCTAGACTAGCATCCATACATTGGATTCGGTATGAAATCCCGACGGTCAAAATCCTGACATGGTCAAAATCCCGAATGGGTCAAAATCCCAACATTTAAAATCCTGACAAGGACAAAATCCCGACATTTAAAACTCCAGCAAGGTCAAAATACCGACATATAGAATGTATAGGTGAAACAGTCAACATGACTTTTGGTCAAAAGGTCGCAAGGTCAACATGTTTTTTTCACTGTTTTTTGACCCGAATGTCGCCATGGTCGACATGGACACAGTTGGAAGTGAACCGCAGCCCCTCGCATAGCTCGCTTCGCTGGCGATGCTTCGGGCACGGTGCCTCAATATTCTTAAGATACAGGGCGAGATGTATTAAGCCTTAAAAAGTGATAAAATGGAGAGTGATAAACCTTCAACCAATCAATTCCTACCTGTCATTTTTCAAGCACAGCCTGTGGCATAGAAGTTATGAGCTGATTGGCTGGTGGTTTATCACTTTAAATGTTATCACTTTTCAAGCTTAAAACATATGGCCCACAGTACACTGCCAAATTGGCTCTGAACTTCATGCCACCTTTCATATCTACAGTATGTTATGCCACCAAGCTGCATTTTACCAAGATGTATGCCTGTCAATACTGTATACAGTATTCCTTAACATATAATACACAACAAGTGTGCTGCACCTACGGTTGGCCTGTGTGGGTAAAGTGATCACTTTTCATAGATGGCGCCTCAGGTTTGGAGTCCTGGTAAGGGACAATGGGGCAGATTTATTACGTTTTAAAAGAGATAAACAACAGGGTGATAAAGAGTGATAAACATCGAGCCAATCAGCGCCTAGCTGTCAGAGTTTCAAAAATGGCAGTTGACTGGCTGGGCGTTTATCAATCTCTATCACCCTTAGTTTTATCTCTTTGAAGGCTACTACATCTGCTCCAGTGTCATTTTGTAAATCATTAACATTTTTCTCCAATATCTCCAATACAATATTAAATAAAGGATTAACACACACACACACACACACACACACACACACACACATTCTATGGTTATTTTTTGCTATATTTTATGGGTGGGTGGCTGTATGAACAACACTTAAGACCATTTAAAGCACTTTATACAGTAAGTGTTTTGTAAGTGTACGTGTAGTAATTACTAGTAGTAATAGAGTAATAGAGCAGTCAGGGTTTATTTTACAGAATGTGCATTATTTTTGGTTTTCAAACAGTTTTGAGGCAATTTTGCATTTGTAATTTCTTCTCACATGCCTAAAACTGCACCAGGAGGAAGAGGAGGAAGCGGGTAATGATTAGTAGATGGACACACTAGTTTACTATTAGTGTCATTTTTTGATTTGACAATAAAGCTTGTTTTCTTTTACACACAGACTGTCTAGCAATTGATGAAGTGTTCTACCACTATTCTTCTGCTCCTTTTTAAAATGTCTTCATTTTGTACTCTCCGGACTCTCCCAGTGGCTCTACACCCTGACAAGGATTGTAAGCTTGCGAGCAGGGCCCTCCTACCTCCATGTTGGTTTGTATCTACCCAGTTTGTTTAATCACTGCTGTTTCCAATTCCAATTGTAAAGCACAATGGAATATGCTACGCTATATAAGAAACTGTAAATAATAATAATAATAATAATAATAATAATAATAATAATAATAATAATAATAATAATAATAAAGGATCATTAAACACTCAGACGACAATCATGATGCACCCGGGAAAGGAGCATAAAACTAGCATGTAGGTTGGTAACTCCTACTACGGGAATTATGTTTAAATTACACTACAGGGGGCATTATGTGTGTAAGCTGCATTAGTGGGGGGCATTATGTGTATAAGCGGCATTATGTGTATAAGCAGCATTATGGGGTTAATTTACTAAGATGGGAGTTCTATGCCCATAGCAACCAATCAGTGTGCTTGGTTTTTCATCTGTCTCTAGATATTCTGCGTTTCTGTGTTACCATGTGGAACTCCATGTATTTCACATTGTTTTTGAACAGATCATTTTATTGCAATATATTATATACAGTATGGTATAGCAATGTGTAACAAATTGTTTAGGATGAGAATTCTGCTTGCATTTGTCTCTGGAGATAATTTCAAAGGAGCAATAGGCCATAGGTCACAACCCTCAGAACTGGCCTCCAAATCAGCAGCTGACTACAGTATACAGAGGAATGAGAGAGCATTCCTGGCCATGTACAGGGCAAGGAGCAGAAATTACTCACAATTGTCATATGCAAAATAAGAGCTAAATTCAAAAGCAAGCCTAGTAAAAGGAAAAACCATAAAATGCTCACGTAGCCTGTTGCTCAAACACTCTATTATTTATTTCTTTATTTACAGTTTCTTATATAGCGCAGCAGATTCCGTTGCGCTTTACAATGGTAGACAGTGATAAAAAAAAACTGGGTAACCACAGACAGACATGGAGGTAGGAGGGCCCTGCTGCAAGCTTACAATATACTGTATAAGGATATAGGAGGGAAAAACAAGGACAGGCACCAGTAATAGCATAGCATTCCCACCAAGTTGCAAGTCCAGAAGGGAAGCTATACAATACATACTGTAAGTGCCTCTGAGGGCTATGGGGGTCATTCTGGTTTCATTGGCCCATTGGCCGAATTCGCAATGGGGACCAATGTTGATGGCCTGCACATGAGCATAATTTCTTATGCCCATGTGCAGGTCTTCACTGTGGGCGCCCACGGAGACATACATTGGCAGGTATTCAATGACCTAATTTGTCCTGTGCAGTGAATCCTGTTTTGAATTTTAACCCCCCGGCGAATGCCGCAGGGAACCGAGGGACGGCAGCAGGCAGGGAGATGGAAGCCTCCCTGCCTGCGCCAGACACTGTGGGAGTGAAGGAGGGCTCCCGGGGACACAGGGAGAGCCCCAGAGAGCTGGCAGGGGACTGGGATAAGGAGCCGCTGCACTCACTGGTCCCGATACAGCATATTCAGTGATAGGGACCAGTGTACAGTGAATATATGAATATTGATGAGCGGCTCCTGGCTCCCGGCCCCCTGCTGGTGAATGTGTAAAAAAAAAAAAAAATTGTAAAAGTAATTAAAAAAAAAACCGAATTAAATATATATTAAGCACATGAAGAAAAATAGCATTCCCCTTCACAGAAAAAAAATTCTGATTATTTGACACCAAAAATAAAATAAAAATCCCTTTATTTTAAAAGATCACATTCCAGTTTTCCTAAAAAATATGACGAATGCAAAACGGTGAATCATAGCGAAAATCACTGGAGAAATCAGTTCTTCATTTGAGCATTGAATACTCTCTCTGCAAATTTGACTAAAAACCCCATTGAAAACCACCGGCGAATCGCACACGGCGAATCGGCAGACATTCGCTGTTCACTTGCAACAAATTGTCTCCACTGAATTGGGAGAATCGTTTTTTCAGAGGAAAAATTCGCCGTTATCATGGATAAATGCCAGATTCGCTGTAAACTACGGCAAATCTGAGGTATTGAATACTAGCCATTGGGGGGAGGGGTTCAGAAAGGGGGAAGGGGGCTATCGCATGCAAATGCCCTGCATTTCCTGGGATTATTCATGAGAATGCTGGGTGCACCCAGAAAAACGCAGGGCCTCCTCATGCGAACGAGGGCGGCCACCTGCCTTCTGGGGGTGGGTGGCTGACGTCAGATGCCCACCCTGTTCTCGGCGCAGAATCCTGCTAACTAAGTCACCAGAGAGTGAACAGAGAGTACAGAAATAATTTGATGGTTGCTGACCATTGAATGATTTCAGGCCCCCATGCAAGGCTGTGAATGGATGTTTATGCAAAACATCCATTCGCGGTGCTGCAGGGAAAATCAGTGAGTAGCGGGGGGGGCATCCGCAATGGTTGGTGGGCAGTGTTACATGGCTTGCAATGCAACAAAATACTGCTGCTTTGCAAGCCAATCAGAATCAGTGCCTATGTGTGTGGTACTTAAATATGATAGGCTTGCCTGAAGAGGCAAGTTTTCAGGGAATGCTTAAAAGTTTGTAAGATAGTAGAGAGTCTTCTTGTGTGTGAAAGGGCATTCCATAGGGTGGGCACAGCCCGATGAAAGTCCTGTAATAGAGAATGGGAGCTAGTGATCCGTGCAGAAGAAAGAAGCAGATCTTGTGCAGAGCGGAGTGGTCGAGTTGGGACAGAGCCGGCCATAGCCTAAATGACGCCCTAGGCAAGATTTTGGCTGGTGCCCCCTAGCACCGCTACTAGTTCCGCCTCTGACCCTGCTCCCCTTTCCCAGCACCATCAACCCTCATCATAGCAGTCATCATTTTGGTGCCCATACCCGCAATATTTTAAATAGAAACAGCGCACACATTTGGTGCGCAGCCCAAACAGGGGTGTGTTCTTGCTGGGAAGGGGCATGGCCACACAATAGTACCCCCAATTCAAATGATGCCACACAGTAGTGCAGCTTTATTCACATTATATAATGTGATGGTGTCCCTGATTCACGTTACATCACACAGTAGTACCACTTTACCTTATGTACATTACTCCTCACATTATTCACATTATACCCTTAGAAAAAAATCCTGAGAAAATATTGTATTTTAAGCAACTCCATGGCCACACTGCAACCCAGCACAAAGCAGTGTGTGCTGGGCAGAGGAGAAGAGCTGCAGCTGCTGCTGTCACTTAAGGGGAGGGGCCCGGGCCCCCACTGGGCCCTTCCATCAGACTTTGGCCTGGGTAAATTGTACCCCCTACCCCTTTCTCTCGGCACCCCTGATAATACCACACAGTAATGCCCCTTACACATGACACACATTATTAATGTTCTTATAACCATAATGCCCCTTACACATTATGCCAACCTTTAATAATGCCCTTCATACACATAATGATACACATTATGCCCCTTACACATATGTTGCATATTATTAATTCCCTTATACACATGACACACATAATGCCTGTTACACATATGTCACACATTAATAATGCGTTTATACATGACACACATAATGCCCCTTACACATATGCCAAACACTATTGCACAACCAACCCACCCGCAGACAGCACTCGCACAGCCGCTAACACTGTGACCTCTGCCTCTGCTAGGATACAGATGTTTCCTCATACATCTCAGACTCAATAGGCGATGCAGCTCCTGGCCAGCTCTGCTAACGTTGGGTGCCTTTTTTTGCTGAAAATTTGTCTTATTTGCATTGTTATGACCAGCACACACGGAGCTTCCAATGATTAAAATGATATGCGGCATGCCTATATTCTGTGTGCGACTGTGGCTGTACCTGCATACGGAATGCTATGTTACAGTGATTTCCATGAATACACTATTTCATATGCAGATAAAGCCTCACTCACACACAGAATATAGGCATGCTGCATATCATTTTAATCAGCAGAATCTGCTGATGCCCCTAGGCATTCCAAATGCCCTAGGCAATTGCCTACTTTGCCTATGCCTAAGGCCGGCTCTGAGTTGGGAGATATTTTGAGTTAAGTGAAGAGATGCACTCAGTGGTGAGATTTTGTTCTTGAGAAGACCAGTTAGAAGACTATTGCAATAATCAATGCAAGATATAATGAGTGCATGGATTAGAGATATAGCAGTCTTGTGTAAGATAGGGTCGTATTTTAGATATGTTTTTTAGATGCATGTAACTTGATTTAGAGACAGATTGAATGTTTCAGAGTTGAGGATGACCCCTAGGCAGCGAGCTTGTGGGGTAGGGTAGATTGTCGAGTTGTCAACAGTTATGGAGATATCAAGTTGGTAACTGCTCTATATAGAATAATGTGATTTGGTCACATTGCAAAGCCATTTGCGTAATGTGTCTGAATGCGCACATCATATAATGGATGCCATTAGATGAAAAACTCTAACTTAAATACATCTATAAAAAATACACTTCTTTAGCTGCACCTTCTGTATATAAATGTGAAGATCTGTGTGCAAGCGCTTGCTAGTGAACGAGGACACCCAGGGACACAACGCATCAGGAATGCAAGAACAGGTTTGTAATAAAAGGCTTTTATGAAACATAGAACCTGACAATGGGTTAAGAGCATTATCATCACATTAGTCTTCCTCTGTAATAGCAGATCAGCTTCCCATCATTCCTTTAATAAAGAAATGCGACTTCATTATTTTTAGTACTTGTAAATTAACTTTCTGCACTATCCAATTTGTCAAGTCCAACGCTATCAAATTAAGACATTGATTTCGAGCGCTGTGGACAGAAAGTCAAATTTAATTTTTAATTGAGCTCTGAGATAGGAAATAAACTCTCATAAAGCATATTGTACAGAGTTTATGTTGTAATATGATTAACTGTTATGGTACAATAGCAGGCATGAAAGATCTTTGTGTTATAAGGTGGAAATGGAGTTTATAAGCTCTCATTTTTATTACTCCATGCAAATTAAATTGTTTGACATTCAAAACAATATTAAATAACCAAAGCCCTAGTTGCCAAGGTAGTTACAGTAGGATGGCATCTCTTTAATCTTAGTTTCTTTAGCTGTTTTGGATGCTAGCACCTACTGTCATTGATTTTTAAGATCACTAATGTACCGGTCTCAAATTTTCAACTGTGCATGTGCAGGGACGAGCGTCTGAACAGAGTATTTCAGATCAATCGAGAAAGCACTTTGGAAAATGCACTTGCAGTTTTAAGCATTTTTAAAGTGCTTTTTGAGTGGAGCTGCCTTCAAATAAATTTAGTATTTTATTTATTTATTTGCCAGAAAGAAAAGCATAATACTTTGAGTTACCTTTGATTTTCAAATATGCCCTGAGTGGGTACCGTTAAAGCAGGATTTACATGTGATAAAGCCAAGGTCACTGGTTGGCTCAGGCTCCTCAGCTTGTAGAAATTATCATAAACATTAATAATTGCAGGCTTGGAATTTTCCATCTCAAAAAATACATTTCTGCATGTGAAAGGCGCAGTAGGAGGATGTATGATAAGTGGGGCACATATGTATAGTGCCCCAATGTTCATTACCATCCCAGACAGACAACAGACCTTTATACAATACACCTTGCCTCAAAGGTAAATAGGCATTAAGCTTGTGCTACAATTGGGTGTCAGGCCCTACTTAGAACCCAGGTCCCATTGCTACTGTACATGGGCACTAGGCCCAGGGGCGTTACTTGCATGAAGAGTTCTCTGGACTTCTTGCTACGGGACCACCGCTCCCTAAGCTCCTAAACCCTGTAGAGTAGAGACCACGGTAAGTAAGTGATAGGTGTACTAAATCCTCTCTGTATTAAGCCATATTGTTATAGGACCGCCCAACGGTCAGAATGATGACAGCATCATCACAACTTTTAAAATCCTAATAGATCCCACCCTGCAGCCTAAACCCAACTGTCCCTTCCCATAGTCTAACCATAACCCTCCCCCAGGTTCATAACCTGAACCAAAAATACTTACTCTCAGGATCCTTTAGGATTCTGAGCGTTGGGATCCAGACTGCTGGAATCTTGGACACATCCGGTTTTAGGAGTTAAAGCTACAGTATACTTAAAACTTAGGCCATAACATTTAGTATACAGTAGCTGGCAGCTCTGTAACTAAGCTTTATAAGATGCAGCTGGGTGTGCTGCTTCTTTTATACATTGCAGCAGGTGATACACAGCAGCTGGTGGTGGTGGGGCTTATACAAAGGGAATTATGGGTGGATGTGGCCATTTTTATTTGCAAACTCATTTATTAATAATCACTGGCATTGAAGTTTTTTTTTTTAATAGTAAAAGATTTATATCTATATTATAATCAATATCAATATTGTCTAATGTCTGTCCCTTCTCTGACATACTCACAGACCGATCTGCTGGAGAGAGTGGAAGATTACTCTGCAATGGGAAGAATGAGGCAGTGGCGATAGGGTGGTAGAATTTGGGAGGAGGGTGCACCGATGGGACCCTTTGTTTGCTGGGTGTCTTTATTATTGAATTAATATTCATGTCTGGTGCCATGCCCAAATCCAGCATGAATAATTGGTAAGTATTTACAATGCATTGTGTTTAGATAGTTTAGGAGGGAAAGTACTCTCTTTTTGTTTGGGGTACTCTTGTGTAAAGTTAAAATATATTTTATTTATTCATAAATAATAATGATAGGGAGATGTCCTATATAAATGTCTAAAATTGAAAAAAGGGACACAATATGACAACAAACGTCGAAAAAGACACAAACATATCAAAAACACCAAAAACAGTGCAAGGTATCAACTCCTGTGTTATCTGCATAAGAAAAACAGCAAAAAAATGTCAACACAAGTGACGGTAATGCTGTTGTCATGCGTGTGGTTCATAAAATCTATGGTGAGATAGTATGCATGTACATCCCATCCATTATGTTGAAAAGACACAAATCTCTATGTCTCTGGATGCTGTGACGCTTAAGCAAAACAACTTTCAATATCCTTAAATAATATCAGTGCACTCACCTCCTGAATTAGAATGTACTGCTGCCATTATTGTGATCATTCAGGAGGCGAGTGCACTGTTATTACGGACGGCAGTCTACACTCCTGTACTTATGTTAGAGAGGCTGGCCTGCATGGGGCCTGTTGTAAGAAGCGAATGAGTGGGAGCCCAAAGTGAAAACTGCGCTATAAAAAGTGGAAAAAGTTCCATTCTATCAAAATAATACAAAAAGATGACATGGTCAAAAACACTTGTAGATAAAATATACAGTACAGTATAACTATGATCATTACCATTCATGCTAAAGCATAAAAAAATGACCATTCAGTGACACAAGGAAGGGTCAGACTTGTGTGCACAGCAATGAGGGTGTAATGGTCCTTAAAAAGCATTAAAAAAAATCCCAAATCTCTGCAGTGCCACTGATAATGATAGCATAACAAAGCCCGCTTATAATGAGCTGGATTCTTTCCTCTAGCTACAGGCATATGACAGGTAAATGGAATGGAAACATAATGACTACATTGTGAAAATTGTAACTTAGCACTAATAGTCCTTCACATTGTCACTAACTGATAAAAGGTGAAATTTAGTTAGTCACACATAATATCACTTACTATATAACTAAACATGTGTGGAAGAAAAATATGCATTGAACAAGTCATATCTTTAAATAAGAAAGTAACACAGAGATGAATGGGTAAAGAAAAAATATATGTTGGAGAAACTTGACAGCATTAAATAGTTATATTGTGAATTTCCATATGAAATATACATTGGCCAGTGGCTGAAATATACATGTGCGTGTGCCAGTGGCAAACGCAGGATTTTTAGAGGGGGGTTTTAATGTAATCCAAAATCTCCCTCTCTGCAGCACATTGCGCTAAATACGGGAGTCTGGGGGAGCGGTAACAGCCCTGAAAATTGGTATTTTTATACACTATATATATGGAATACAGTATTACAGTATTAATATTTAACAGTGCAGATGGTCTATAGGCTGTTTTATACATTTAAATAAGGTCAGGAAAAGGTTAAACATATAATAAATTAATACACAAACATACTGTAATAGAAACAGTACTGCAGTTTCTAAGCTCACAATCTCCCAATTCATGGTAAGGTTCCTGTCTCTTCCTCCTGGCAGCTACTCTCTGGTCCATTGCAGTGTTTGTGGGCTCTGATCCACACATACAGTAAATGTGCTAGAATAAGCTGGTACACTAGGCATGTGCACTAGCCCTGCTCTGTCCCTTATATTGCGTGATGTGGTGGCAGCTCTTTTGATTATATTATATACCAGTGCTATTGTTGTAATAATTTAAGACACTGCCAAGAGGAGGGGGTTTCTGGGAAACCAGAAACCCCCCTGCGTGTGCCTATGTGTGCACATACAGTAACACTCAGGACTCCTCCTAAAAAGCGTGTATACAGTAGTCTGTGATTATAAACAGTATACTCCTCGCAATTTATATAAGTGATCACATTAGTGATCCATGCGGAATTAGCACCAATGCCAGTGACTCATCGGGGTGCGACTAGTCATGTTGAGGTTGTATACTGTATCTCCTATATATTTAGCCAGATCTGTCAATCACTGTGTGTATAACGCGGGGAGGAGTTCTTAACTATGCCCCCCTCCCAGCGTTATACACACAGTGGAACAGATTTGGCCAGTCCTTCCACCCAACACACTCTCACCCAAAGCCTCCTCACCCTCCAGACTCAACCAACCCATATACCCCTGTCCGTTGGCCACCAAGGCTAAAGTCACACACAAATTGCCACCGACGCCAGTGTTGCCTACCCTCCACAATAACACACTGCGCATATGCGACCCAGAAGTCTTGCGGGCGGCGCCTGCATGCGCAACGTCACGTCGCCATTATTATGTCTGTCCGCCGGCCACCGCGGCGGGAGAGGACCCAGGTGTGGCAGCAGTATTAGGATTGACCTGCACCGGAAGTAGGAGCGGCAGCGGTGGCCAGCACAATCATTACAAGCGGCAGTGGGAGCGGGAGAACCGGGGACAGTGCAGAATGTCACAAGCAATCAGTGCCAGTGAGTAAAGTGTCTACCCCTCCCACAACACCCTACTTTATTATTATACAAAGCACTCAGTGGCAGTCAGTATAGTGTCTCCCCCTCCCACAAGACTATATTTAATTAATGCTAATTGGTCATCCTCCAAACCCCTCTCCTTGCTAACACCCAATACTTGTTCCACTCTTCTGATTCCAGCCCCATAATGCCCACAATAATCCAATGGTTGCCGCAGGCAGCAGCCTGAGCCGGGGGAAGATGGCGGCGTCCTCTGCCACCCCAGCCGCTGCCCGGACAGTCAGTTGGCGCTGGGAAGCCGCTTCTCAGCTGGAACATGTGTGAGGAGCAGAGTGTGGGAGCTGCATCTCCACCCGCACCCCCCTAATTTCCCGGCAGCATCTCTGCCCCCACCCACCCCCTCCTGGCAGTGTCTCCGCCCGCACCCCCACCCACCCTCCCGCCAGCATCTCTGCCCGCACCCCCCTCCACTCACCCACCCCCAAGCACCTACCCCCCATAGCACCCTACCCTCACCCTGCGTTCATAGGTTAAGGTGGCGCAGCCCCTTACGCCGGTGTGCGAAGAGCTTCCGTAGGGCATGATGAATCAACTAGTATTATATATATATAGACATAAACAGCATACACTGGGACACTTCAGTCTCCCTATTACTTTTTCCCATCCTGCCATATACAGATGGAGTGATCTCCAACCAGCAGGGGTCTGGCGGTTGGATTGCCAACTGCCAGCCGCCTGAAGGGGACATGCGCACACACGAGACGCGCGCCTGTCCCCTTACAACGGAGCTCCCTGCCGGTCCCTGTCGCTTGATCCACCCTCCCCGCTTCCCCAAGTAACCCTGCCAGTCTCCCTGAAGTGTAGACAGTCAGAGTTAGAGTCACCCGCCGCCTGGAACCTGGCACTCGCAACCCTGTCAGATGGAGCGCCATCTCGCCAGCGGGGGTATTCTGACGTGCCTGGTGCTGGCCGAGATGCGCTCCATCTGTATGACCTGCATTGTTGTGTCCGAACACTCCCCATCATTATATCTCAAACTGTATGTAGCCCCCATGTGTATGTCTTGCATTGTGCTGTGCGCTACCCCCTACTCATCATTAAGGCTGGCATTGTGCTGTATGCCTGCTCAATATTGGCATGTCCTTCACTGTGTGTGCTCCTCCTATCTGTATATCCTGAACTGCGCTTTCATCCACAAAGCCTAACTTATTGTTAGTTTGTGCCCACTATCATCCCATTGCCAGGCCTCAAATACATCACTACTAAGTATTATCCTTTTCA
The DNA here is from genome assembly GCF_055691185.1 of Crinia signifera. Taxonomy (NCBI): domain Eukaryota; kingdom Metazoa; phylum Chordata; class Amphibia; order Anura; family Myobatrachidae; genus Crinia; species Crinia signifera. The sequence goes on along the minus strand of NC_139222.1, from coordinate 112,412,413 downwards.
ACCCCAGAGGGGTATTGTTCTCTCCCTCACTGAGGTTCAGATGTATTAAGCTAAGTGATAAAGTGTAGAGTGATAAACTATCAGCCAACCAGCTCCCAACTGTCATTTTACAAACAGCCTGTAATATGGCATTTAGGAACTGATTGGATAATTGTGTATCACTCTCCACCTTACCATTTTCTGAAGCTTAGTATATGTTGCCCAGTGTGTTTTGTTTGTTGTCCTCTGCCACAACCCTCTTGATTTTTATTGTGCAGTCACCCCTCCCCTCCCTGCATATAACTTACCTTTGCATATCCAGGTCATCTTGTGCTCCAGATTCTGCCCCTGATTGTCTCCCCAGACAGCAATGTAATTTTATAATATCTGTTCCACGTGTGATCCTGGTGTCACCTGCTAGGCCATGCTACTGAGGCTGTGGGAGGTGACGGCACACTGGATATACACTTGATACATTAGCACTCATCTGTCTGATGGCATATACCCGAACTGCCAGGCCAGTAGCTTATGTGGTGCGGTGTACTGGCCCGTATCCCCATACTGAACCAATGTTTAGGAATAAGCAATGTTTTGTAATTAATATTAATTGGTTACAATTACAAAACATTGATTAACTGAAGTTTTCTATTGATGTTCCATCCCTAAATTTGCTGTGAAAGTGGTCTGAAGTGAGGGGGCGGGGCCACACCTCCACACTGGATCACATTGCATGCAACAGGGCTCACCTCACTACTGGTGCCACTGCACTGGCTGCAGGACAGACATTCTAGTTAGTCGATGGTGCGTGGCCCTGTTAGGGGAATGGAGACTGGGCAATGTCTCCTTAAAGGTGGTATTGTGGCGTTACAGGCTAAGTGCATAGCTGGTAATGATCCTGCCCTCACCTTTGCTGCCACTCACACATATAGACATATAGGCACACCTCAGCCTGGTAGGTCAGGGCCACGGCTGCTATGAGAGAGGGGGGTCAAGCCCAGTAGGGTATGGTATTCCGGTGGGCCAATCCACCTGCAGTATTATGCTTAGTAAGCAGGCATTGACCATCAATATCCTAACAATTATCCTTTTAAACTGTGTTATACCTAATCAAAATAATAGTATAGCTTAGTGTAGTGCTTGGTTTAGCAACATGAATACATTGCATTATAGCCCCCCAGGGGATATACCCTGAGTAAAATAGCTCAGTTCCATCCAAACACATATGTATTTATCATTTTCCTTGCCACCAGCCTAAACTTCCTCTGGTTCCATACATCCATTAAAGTGTTACAATGTTGTAGTATTATTTGTAAATCCTATTTTTGGGCTTTTCAGTATAAAAGTTGTGTTCAGAATTTTTGGGACCAGTAGGTAAGGCATCCCTGAATTGGTAATCTGTAATTTGTTCCAGCCAAACTGGTGACTACGTTCGCACAGATCCCTGTGTCACACACTTATCTTTATTGCCACCACCCATTATAAACAAAGGAGCCATAGGCTACCTACCTGTAACTCTCATTCACAATTGCAGCTCAGTGACAGAAATAACCCCACAGTGATCATTGTTTGTTCAAACCCCCCCCCCCCCCCCCCCCCCACACACACACACACACAAACACACACAACCTTATATAAAATATATGTCTGTCCTGAAATATATATCATATATACTCGAGTATAAGTGGAACCGAATATAAGCCGAGGCACCTAATGGGCCCCATACATCAGCAATCACAATTTATGGATTTCCAGATATTGGGATTTTTGGGCCAGATAAATGGATTTTACAATCTATCTGACTTTGCCGACACATTACAGATTTATTTCAGTGATCGGCAGATTTTTCCATCTAAAGATTGCATCTTCATATCTGGAAATTGCCCCAATCGATTGTCATTTCAGCTGTTCATAATGTAAATAGATGAAGAAGACGAATTGGGAATGCCCACACATATAAAAAAGATCTGCAGATAATACCAGATTATTAAACATGTTTAAAAACCTGATTAAGCAATCGATTGGCGATTTTGATTGGGATTGCCAAAAGGGGGAGCCAACACATCTAAAATTAATTGTGGCAATCATCTACATATCTGAAAATTGTCACAATTAATTGCTGATGTATGGGGCCCTTAACTTTACAACAAAAAAACTGGAAAAACTTATTGACTCAAGTGGGACCCTCACTCGAGTATAAGCCGAGGGGGGCTTTTTCAGCACTTTTTGAGCCTCAGATGTGATATCAATGGCTTTCAATTAGCTGATTTAAACTAGCAGGAGAGGAGAGGCCCCCCCTTGGGAGCAGAAGCCCGACGGCATATGACTCCATTGCCTCCAAGAGTTACGCCTCTGGATGTAGCAAATACACACTGAACAAAATTATTAACAATATCATTCAGTGACTTCACCTGGCTGCCACTGCTAGCTTGCCTCTTGGATGATATAGGTCCTTATTCAGATCTGATCACAGTACAAATTTGTACTGAAATGGGCAAAACCGTGTGCACTGCATGTGGGGCAGATGTAACATGTGCAGAGAGAGCTAGATTTGTGTGAAGTGCACATGGTTTTGCCCATTTTGAGAACAAATTTGTACTGCAATCAGATCTGAATAAGGGCCATAGTCAACATTTGGCAGGCAGCACAGGCGATGGGGAGGGGATGGGTGGGGGGAGTTAACAATATTGAGCATACACGCTGAACGATATTATAAACGTTATTGCCCATGAAAGGCAAAATAAGTAATATCATGTATAATATACCGTAGTACTGAATGTATGGGGCTTTAGAGTGTAACCTCTCAGTGATAGTAATATTGTATATTTCTGCACTTATTTATATATTTAGATGCAAACAGCTCTGTACTATCTTAATATCTAAATATACTACAGGCCATTTGTGTAAACATTGTATCTTCTAACAACATACAGTATACTGTACAAATAAGCCTACTCTCTCCTCTGCATGGGGTGCATTTTCAAGAACTTTCTTAGTGCTCGGCTTCCCTGGGCATAAGTTTTCATACACACAAAATCCATTTTGTCTGCATATAGTTTGCTAAAACTATTGATTCATTATAAAACTGTTTATTTTGCAAACATAAGCCAACTATTATGACCTATTATTTTTTATCTTCTGTTATTTGCAATTAGTCGTTAACAGCTGTGCAACAACCAAATTCAATTAACATAGAATGTTTAGATGAAGAATTTGTGTAATTTTGGGCATAAACCAACTCTTGGTTACAATGTTGCTTTGGGTGTCCTTGAAAATAGTATCATCAGACACTGAGATGTCAGATGAAGCTTTTTTATTTTACATATTTATGCATTGAGTGCTGGTCTTCTAATGTGGCATACATACGGGACGTCTGAAGCCCTGTGCTAAGTGATGTAGGTTAGCACAAATCGCTCAGCACACATCGCTGGCACACATATGATGCCTCAGCTATGTGTGCTGAGCAATATGTGTGGACCAGTGTTCTCACCATGAGAACACTGGTGATCTAACTAGATTTATACTGAATGCAGTATATATCTAGTCAGGTGATCATAGGATCATACATCACCATCTCTGGGGGAATACACACAGAGTGATTCATGCTATTAGTAATCCCTGGAATTGCCCCGTGTGTATGTCCCATAAAGCTGTCTACACATGATGCGATTTTGACTATGCAGTTTCCCTTGTACTCCCCAGAGCCCAGAACCATACAATCTTGACCATGTGCTATTTGGCCTATGATCAAATACATTAGCTATGCCTGCACAGTTTATTTATCCATGCAATACGGACCTCACGGGGCCACGCATTGGTATCACAAGCAGGGGAAACATTGAGATTTTGGCTAACTTTCTATATGATTTTGACTACATAGTTAAAACTGTAAGCCAAATTGGGGTTCATTCTGGTCCATTGAGACGGGGCTGAATTTGACACCATTCCAATGGTTGATGGAATGTGCATGCGCACTGACTTTTCTGCGTGTGTGCAAGTCCACTCTGGAAACGGCCATTGTGATTTACAATATCGCTGGACCGTTCGTACGGAGAAGTGCAGGCAGGGGGAGGTGGGTCCGAGTGTTGCCCATGCATCACATGACATCAGCCTTCCACCCTGTATTCAGCGGGATGGCCACAAATATAAGTCAGTCTCCACTGACTTATATTTGCGTTGCCTCAAGAAATCATTCAATGGCAGGCGATCATCGAATAATTTCTCCACCAGTGGGACATGCGAGGGGATGTGTCTTCTTAACACATTCCCTCGCATGGTTGCAAGGGAATACGACCGTGTGTCCCTTCAGTGGAACGCACTTCCTCGCTCCATGAGACTTTCCCCGACCTTGCAAAGCTTCAAACGGGCACTAAAAACTCACCTATTCATCAAAGCGTACCCTTCCGCTGCATAAACTAGTCCTGAGGCTGGTTCTCCAACCTCCTGCCTGCTTACATCCTGCTATCAAGCCACCTCCCACTTGCTAGGTCTATCTCCCCTTCCTACTAGATTGTAAGCTCCTCAGAGCAGGGCCCTCTTCCCTCCTGTTGTTATAGCCCTCTTCTCTTCACATTTCACTCACAGCTCTCCCATACTCAAACACTCAGTAACTATCTTTGTCCACATACTCATCTTAATCATTCTAGTAGTAAGTTGATCAAGTCCTCACTACTTATATTTAAGCTGTAATGTGTATTGAACTGTGGTGCTCTTTACCTGTTTTGTTATTTATTCAATGTAATGCTACGTTTTGTCTCCCTGTACTTGTGGCGCCATATAAATAAAATAATAATAATTTGGCTGAGAGTGCCCTCTCGGACTCGGTAAGCTGCAAGCTTTGCATCTTACCAAGTCAACCAGAATTAGGGCCCATGTGTACACACCTTTACTTGTTATCACATTTATTCACCTGTAGGATTATATCACGCACCCCATCTGTGATACTGTGGAATAGACACATACAACATATAACCAGTGCAATTATACTATGGACCATTCCCTAATATGGTATTTGTGTACTTTCACGGCACCAGCATGGCACCGTGCATCTGTGTCCCCTTGCATGGCTCACTGCGCTCGCCCACACTACGCGCTCGGTGGCTTGCTACGCTTGCCACGCAATCATAAAACGACTCCATGCCAACGCGGATAGTAGGGGTACGAACTATCCACGTTGGCAATGCATGGAGTTTACAGCCCCGCTGCTGGACACAGACGCCATGCTGGCGCCGTAAAACTACACAAGTACCCCTAATATAATAAAAATAGCTAATCATAAGACAATGCCACTAGCTAAAACCATTAGTACTGCTTGATAATGTCTTTACCTTTAGCAATTTCCATAAGCGTTACACAGTCAGATGCATGCACGTGTCATTCATACTCACTTATCTAAAAATAAAGACTCAGACAACTGAATTTGGCTTTTTATTTATTTGAAGAGGAAGGCCTGTTTATAACTAACTCTTAATAAAAGGTCCCTTCCTCTAAACTAAGATGGCAGTGAGAAGAATGGTTAGAAATATGGACAAACATTTATGCAAAGAATTATATAATTCAAAATAAGAGAAGGGGCTAACTGCCCTGATGGCCAAGGATTAACCATCTGCCACTATCCTTGGCCACCTTAAAATTAAGGATCGGCCTTCTGACCCTATCCTTTTCAAACCAGAAAATAACACCAACATTAAATTCAAATCTACTAATGGGCCAACTGCCCCACAATGGTCAGGGATCGACCATCTGCCACTATCCCTGAACACGGCACAAAAGGCAAAACTGATCACTCACCCGCCTATGGGAATAATAATTGGGCGAACTGCCCCATAACAATTCATATAATTACGACAGCCAATCATAAAGTTGTGCGTGGACCCACCTGGACCGGTGATGCCCACCTTCGTGAGCTGACATACATGCATAGCCACTTATATGACTAAACTGTCCTTCAACCAATATTTTAAATATAAGCAAAACATATAACCATTCTGAACCGGCCACCAATAAAGCCAACACAATAATTTTCAGATGTAAATACCCAACCACTTAGGGTGGGAGGGTGGGCAACGAGTCTGACTGAAAAGAGATGGAACCTTCTAGATCATAGGCATATTTCAGATGTAGAGCCACTCCCCTGATATTCCATCAACCAATCAAATCAGTACTCCCTTCACACAACGTTCCTCCCCTTAAAAGCTCAACCCCACAAGCCAGTGTATATGATTCCTAGTTAGCAGCCCATGCTGGTAAGCTTATGTTGCTTCGGATAAACTAGTTATCCTCTGCAATCTCGTTAGGTAATAGATGCATAACAACATCACATACCGCCTAAGATTAGGATGGACATGACACTAGATAGAAGTTTCAATACTGCATACAAGGGACTGGACATTAGAAGACTGTGCGGCGAGAAGAGTTACAACATAGGTAAGTATGAGGTAGACAAGCAAGAATATACCCAAGAGTCACTACTCCTTTGGGCAGGATTACAGTATTTGCATTAGTTCTCCAATAACCATTCACACAGCTAAAATATGTCTGCAAGAAACATGTCGCAGTATTTTCCAAACATTCCTGTAGGCTAATGTATAATGTAACTTGGTAACATGTCTTGTTAACGAGCACTAAGCTTTAATTCTATTAGCCATCATGTTGTGCAGGAAGGAAGAATAGAATGGGTTTAAGTGGCATTAGGCATCGGATGCTCTGAACATGAAATGCATGCTTCTGCATGGTTAACAATCTAATTCTGGCTGACTGAGCTCACATAATCAATTTTTATTGCGCTGCCGTGATAATTATTTTTAAATCATACATGTATGCAGTTGATAAGCCATCAATATCACAGCAGCAGGGACTGAATCCTCAGCGGTTATTTAATGTGACGCTTGATAGATTTCAGAATCAGATCTCCTCGTTGATGACTTTTAAATGAGAATGGAAACTGTATTCATTAACAGTCAGACTGTTTAATATGCCCGGAACAATAGATCTGTCACTGGAGAAATGCGTTTATTTTTTTGTGAATGGTTATTCATTTGAGAAAACAGAGCATGTAAAAGAATGGTTTATTTCCCAGGGGGTCTCTCACTAAACTGCTAGTCAACTGGAGCTCATCACTTGCACCTCTCTGGTGACATGGAGGTGCTCTCTGCATGAATCTGCTCAACAAGAAATTGCTATGCTGTGCTGTATTTCCAGGAATTGCAGCACACAAAGAAACTGCCATGGTATTGTTTATCAAAGGCAGGTTTAGAGAAATGGAAACATAATATTCATGAGGTATTTTTTTTTTAATTATACACTAGCTTGATTCTCCCATAATGCACAAGGCCTTCCCTTTACAGATATACTGACAGGTGAGTGGTTTCAACAATTTTTAGCAACCATGGCAACTGCCTGCATCACTCTCCCACACCGCTCCAGCAAAGAAAGCAATATGTCTTAGTGCAATGCAAGTAATGGGCTCTATGGACAATATCATGATTTGGATTAATTATCCAGACTAAAGTCAACACACACATAACGCGCTGACAGAGATAAATCAGATTATAAACAAAGTGAACTGTATCTTCACATTTCATGAAGAATTTTACCCATAATTGTTTCGCCTACAGATAAATACATACTTATTACGCATGAAGATAAATCTTTCAGCCTAGGAAAACATGCAACGGGAAATATTTATTAATACGAGGACACAGCAGAGAAAGGGAAGGTACTGTAGATTTTAATCTTTAGTTAGTGTTTCTTATTTTTGAAATGTGGACTTTCTATTGATTTTTTTTTTTTTCGCTTTTATTTGTTATAGGTTCCTTATACTGTATCTATGCTGGTCTGATTTGTGTGCTTTCAGTTATTACAAAAATGTCTGCAATATCATTCACTTTTTCTCAAGACATTGAGAGTGTGTGAAAAAAGTTGCACTAGTCACAAAAGTAGAACAAAATACGTATTTTTTTCATATTGTTTATAGCTTCATAAATACTATGTAAACACACTATAACTTTTTTCAATTTGTTTCAAGCTCATATGTTAGATTATTTGAAATGTTAAAATTATAAATAATAAATGTATACTTGGTTATGGTGAAAGCACTGTTTTTGCAGTGCAAATATTACTTTTGCTGACTCATGTCATCACAGCCCTTTGTCACTGGTGTATTGGGCTTGGCTTTCTTCAGCAGTCCCCCACAAGGCCGCCGAGAGGGGGAGAGGGGAGCAGGTACTAATTAACTGGGCCCGGCTTTTCTGGAGGGGCACGATGGGGGCCCTGGTCTGACCCCACCTTCCCCCTCCGTCCCTCCCAGGAAGCAGCAGCAGCACACACCTCTACAGCATGTGCTGCGCTGACAGCAGGCTCAGCATGAGTGTCTCACTGACAGTGTGAGAGCTCATGCTGAGCCTGCTGTCAGCACAGCACATTCTGTAGGTGTGTGCTGCTGCTGTTGATGGGGAGGGGGACAATAACACCCCCTTGACTTTAGAGTGTTTTTTCACGCCCCCAACATTTTACCGGGGCCCGGCATACCTCTCAGCTGCCCTGGTCAACCAGACATTCTGATCAAGCAGTTCTTGATTATCTAACAAAGGGCCCCATTTTTTAACTAATCTTAATAACTGGGGCATATTTATTTTAGTATACTTTAACTGCAATGCTAATGAATATGCAGTTAGTGTTACTTACCTCTCGACAATGTCCAGCAAAAGATTCCTCCTCAACAGCATACTACAGTGTCATGTTTCTGTGTCATGCACATGTAAAATGTCCTATCTGCGTATGTCCTTGATAGTTTCAACCACCAAGGACCCAGCAATGCCCAGAATGCTTTGCTGAAGCCGGTAATGCAGCAATGGCTTCTCATTGCTGGTAATGAGGATCCTACCATTCTCACCATCTATAGATGGTGAGAGTAGTGCAGGGGCAAACAGAGGAAAACCACTGTTTCTTGAATACTGAACATAGTACATAGCCCTTTTAGTGAGTGCTTATAGGGTTCTTTTCCGTTGATAAATGGGACCCTTAGGCTTTTTCTTTCATCTTAGTTGGAGGGCAGATAAGTGAAGAGATTTCATACATGCAGTTTTAAACAAGATAATAGTACAGTAAATTTGTCCTCTTCATTCTGACTATAAAGTAGGAAGCCATTTACAGTATTGGGGACATTAAAAGCTTGTAACTAAAACAAATAGCCCCCTTTTTATGCTTTCACCTAACCCTAATAGGTTAGTACTTAGCACACTAGGCTCCTCTCCTACTCTTATCTTCCCTTAGTAACTTATGTTGCCCACAGGAAGTGAGCCAGCCTTGTGCCGCTCTTGCCCAACCCCAGCAGCCACTTGCCAGCACTTTAGCCATCTTGACCATCAGTTTCTTTTGAATGTTGGCTGCGCCTAGATGGGTTCTGGGTAACTTCATTTATAGGTCACCTGACACTACATCAAGCTACACCCCCTTGCCAAGGTCTTTCCTTGTGCTTTTTTTTGCAGCTCTATTGGCCACAGTGCAGCCCTGCCCCCAGTTCCAGGCAGCTCTTCACAATCAAAGAGGTACAATATTATGTTTGTTATACATATCTGCTATGTATTAGTTTAATAAATGGTACTCTTTACCTAGAACGGCGCCCATCGGGGTGATCGCGGGATCGCGGGCAGTACATAAACGGCCGCGACGCGATGCCCGCGATCACCGCGATTTTCCCATAGGGAACAATGTTAAAAAGCCAGATTGACCGCGATTTTGCATTCAATGCCTCAATGCCCGCGATTTTACCATAGGAATCAATGTTAAATGGGCTACAGAGCCCAAATAGGCTCAATTAACCCTTAAATGTCACCCCAATTTTTTGACGCCACCCCACGATCCACGCCAACCCGAAGCGTGGCGAGCGCAGCGAGCCCGCGAGGGGCGGCGGTACGCGTCCTCCGACCTTTTCATGCCCTACTATCCACGTCGGCGTGGAGTTGAGAATAGAATAGTGTGGCGAGCGCAGCGAGCCACCGAGCCCGAAGCGTGGCGAGCGCAGCGAGCCCCGCGAGGGGACGCGGATACCTTCACAGTTATACGCGTCCCCTCGCGGACTTCACAGGTGTCCGTGGCGACGCCGACACCTGTGAAGCCCGCGAAGGGACGCGTTTACCTGTGAAGGTATCCGCGTGCGCTCGCCACGCTTCGGGCTCGGTGGCTCGCTGCGCTCGCCACACTATTCTATTCTCAACTCCACGCCGACGTGGATAGTAGGGCATGAAAAGGTCAGAGGACGCGTACCGCCGCCCCTCGCGGGCTCGCTGCGCTCGCCACGCTTCGGGTTGGCGTGGATCGTGGGGTGGCGTAAAAAAATTGGGGTGACATTTAAGGGTTAATTGGGTCTATTTGGGCTCTGTAGCCCATTTAACATTGATTCCTATGGGAAAATCGCGGGCATTGAGGCATTTTACATTAAAATCGCGGTCAATTAGGCTTTTTAACATTGTTCCCTATGGGAAAATCGCGGTCATCGCGGGTACACGATTTTGATGTACCCGCTATTTACCCGCGATGCCTGCGATGACCGCGATTTTTTACCCCCGACGCCCGCGATTCTGATCGCGGGCGCCGTTCTAGGTAAAGAGCACCTAATAAATTTTAAATTCACAACTTTGGAGAATACTGCAGTGGAGCCTCTATCGTCTCTACCTACCCTGACCGCACACACTGTCTGAATAGCTCTGGCAGTAGTTATTTACAAAAAATAGTTGGTAGTGTTTGTACTTGCATCTTTGGGTGACTCCAACCTGAGTTCACCTCTAACATACTCTGGATTTTCACTGCTAATTCAAAGGTGGGAGAAGAGCAGAGATAATTGCAATTTCTATATTTATACCAGGATCCCCAAAATACTGCAGACTCCATAGGAGTAAGTAATGGTCAGGAGACATGAAATGGGGGATGTCCCATAGCGGCACATCTAACTCTACACCTGCACATGACTATGGTAGAACTTTAACAGGTTATAATTCCTGTAAAGTGGCTTACCATATTGTGTGCTTGTTAGGAAAGTCACGCTTTATTTCAGCCCAGCCCAGCTTTGTAGCTGGCAGATATCAATGCTAGTATGGTGCAGGGACTTAAGAAAGGGATGTGTGTGCGATGTAAACAGGCCCTCAGCTGCATACCAGCTCCACCTAGGCCATGGTGCCTGCACTATGTGGGAAGAGATACTGTGTCTTCTCCCTTTGAGCCATGGGAGCAGTGGTGCTGCTAGAAGGGACTGTAAAATGCTCTTCACAGTCGTTGTTGAGCACCATCCAGGCTAGTATCAGCTGTACTCTTACCTCTGCTGGTGGCTTGTCGTGATGCAGAGATGGTTTCTTTGTGTTGGCAACCACTTTTTACTAACCAGCAACGGGCAACAAATTGCAAGACAGCAATCTTCACCAAAGATTCTACAGAATATTTCCACAGTATTAAATAACAGCCAAAGCCTTTTTCTGACTTTACAATTTGATGAAGCACCCATCCCACAGCCGCTCAGCTCAGCTAATTCATAAATACCTCCTGGCTGTTCCAAATATACTAACCCCATTTCAGCAGCTCCATTGTATTCTGTCTACAAATAGAATAGCCTAGAGGATTTTAAACGAACAAGATGCTTAATATAGGTTGTAAATGTGTTATAGGATGAACCTCGAAGGACCGATTGTCTTAAAGTGTACAATCCAGTAATACTACAATATATGAATAGACATTTTGTAGCATCTAGTGGTGCAAATTAAAAAAAAAATTGTGTGCTGTTTCTTATTGTACTTAGAGGTATATTTACCCCTGGTGGCAGAGGACCCTTGGTAACTATAAAGCATGCATAGTGCAGTTACACCTATGTAATAAAGTATGCAACTTACCTTTGGAAAAACCTTCTTTTAAAAGTAGGAAGACAATACCATATGGATCGTTAACCACCAAGCATACTCATTTTGTATCCAGTATAATTAGGTAACATAAAGGTCACCCCAACATAATGCTACAGTAGCTGTCAGCAAAAAGGCTGGTACTTATATGTTAGTTGGGCGCCCACTATAGTTAGTATGCTCATACCCCCACTATCCATGTCTGCATGGAGTTGATTTTATATAGTGTGGCGAGCACAGCGAGCCACCGAGCCTGAAGCGTGGGAAGCGTAGTGAGCCTCGCAAGGGGACGCGGAAAACTAAGCAAATAGCTAACTAACATATAAGCATCAAAAGCCAACTAACATATAAGCATCAAAAGGCTTAACTATATGTCTGGTTTGGGCCTCCATGGGGTTCTCCAAATAAATTAAATTGGCAGGTGTACAAAATGTGATTATTTCTATAACAGAAATGTACTTTAAAAAAATCTTCCTTCTGTACTGTATGCAGATTTTGTTGCAATTCAAGTCCTCACACTTAAAGAGGTATGCAGGGCCGCCGACAGGGGGGTTCTGGGGGTACTTGAGTCCGGGGCACCACCTCTGACAGAGGGTAGGGCCCGGGCACCTCTATCCCCAGCATCCCCGCCCCTTCACTTGCGCTCTACACTGCCGCGGTAAGCCGTGGCCGGCCGCACCCACTCCCACATCCACCGGTGATGGTCACTGCAGCCTGCAGTGAGCCCACCTGGCTCCGAGTTCATTGAGGCACACAGGAAGCCAGGACTCGGAGCCTCCACACAAGAAGCCCCCCCACCGTGCGGTGTGACGCAGCCTGGAGAGAGGAGCTGCATAGTGTGTGTCAGCCAGCACAGTACAGCCCAGCTGCCCCAGCCCGCCCTTTCCGCCATTGCATGGACTGGTAAGAGATGATTGAGAAGGTGGTAAACCTTAAAATCATACTTTACATTGATTGCTGTATTTATATGCCCACTGCCCACCAATGTTTATATACTTTTAGATATCCACTGCCCACCAATGTATATATTTTTCTATGCCCACTGCCCACCAATGTATATATTTTTATATATCCACTGCCCAACAATGTATATATTTTTCTTTGCCCACTGCCCACCAATGTATATATTTTTATATGCCCACTAATGTTTATATTTTTCTATGCCCACTGCCCACCAATAGTTATTTGCCTACAGCTACCAATGTATATTTAAACACCACTGCCCACCAATTTTTAGTAATAATAGGTGGTAACGTATAGATTACTGGCACAGGCCAGCAATGTATATGTTATCACCTATTATTAATAAACATTGGTGAGCAGTGGTGTTTAAAGAAATATACATTGGTGGCAGTGGGCATATAAATATATACATTTTGGTGGACAGTGGACATATAAATATATATACACATTGCTGGGCAGTGTGTGTGTGTGTGTGTGGGGGGGGGGGGGGGGGGACAGGGGACTTCCTATTTTGTCAGTCCTGGACCCCACAATTTCTGATGGCAGCCCTAGAGGCATGCTATACTACTACTACTACTACCAGTGGCGTAACTTGTGCAAGGCAGCCCCCGCCACTGCTTGGAGGAGCGGGGGCTGCGTGGGCGCTGGCTCCCGCCCGGCACACTGAGTGCCAAAGTGAGCTGCTGCTTTTGGTAGTATGTGTTGCTGACGGCCGCTGCACGGCCGCAGCCATGACAGTCTGACAGACTCACTGTCAGACTGTCACATTGCCCTTACTTGATGGGCGGGCGGCTGTCCAATGGGAGGATGGGTGTGCCAGCGGCTGTCGAATGAGAGGACGGGGGGCGGGCAGGTGCGCGGCCTGGAACAGTGACAGAGGAAGCAGCAGTGACTGCTGGTCCCTGCCTCAGCTTCTCCTATGCGTGTGACGTCATCACGTCACACGCTGGAGAGGGCAAACAGAGCAGAGGAGCCGGGAAGATTCAAGCTGAGCATGGAGGGAGCCTCAGGGAGCAGAGAAAACAGTGTCCCAATCCACCCAGTCCTAGTCCCGGGAGCGCAGGAAGTCTCTCTCTCTCTAACCTGCATATCTGAGGTGAGGTCCGTCCTGTCTCTCCCCCCCCTTCCTCCCAGCAGCAGCAGCAGCACACTGGTAGGAAGTTCAGAACTGTTTCTGTGCACACTCGCAACCTCCGTCTGTCCGCGCAGGCTGGGCAGCTGCAGCATCGTCCCTCTCCCTGCTTTCTGTTCCTGACCATCCTGCGTCCTGCTCCAGTGGCTGCCTTCTCTTCCCCTGCACTCTGCACTCCGGTTACAGAGCCCTCCCCTTCTACAGGCTTCAGCACAGGAGCTGAACACAACAATAAGGTTAACCCTTTCAAACCCTGGTTTTCTACAGTGGGATGCAAAACAGTCAGTGTCTGTGTCATCACATGTCAGCATATTTGTGTCTGGGTGTCTGTGTTATGTCTCTAGATGTCAGCGTCTGTCAGCATCAGTGTCTCTATGTGCAGTCCGTGTGTCAGCATATCCCTGTGTATAGGCATCTGTCAGTGTCCATGTGTCAACATGTGTGTCTGTGTCAGCATCCATGTATCAGCTTGTCAGCGCCAGTGTTTTAGGATCTGTCCATTTTTCAGCATATGTCTGTTTGTCGGCGTCTGCGTGTCCAAGCGTTAACATATGTCAGCATACAGTACTTCCCATCTGTACCGATTTTCATGCGACAGGGATTTTTTGTCTGTCCCATGACATTTTGCGCCTACACAGAGCATCTATTCATGGAAGACAGAGGGGATGGGGGCATGCCAGAAGCTCACAGAGCGCTTAGCATGCCTCCATAGTGATGAAAACGGGAGGCATGGCTTGTGGGAGCATTATTCCCAATAATCCTTGCCCCCTCTCAGTGCAGTCACACACTTTTTCTGGCGGCGGTGCGGCTTCGTCGCACAGAAGTCTTAATTATAGAGTAAGAAGCATAAGGATGTGTGACATACAGTATAGGGTGGAATTGAATGCCACCTGAGTTCAGTGCAGTGCAAGATGTCTGCTGATTTATGACGTTTTTTAAAGGGGCATTAACTTACAAGGCAAAACCATGCCTGTTAAGTTAATTCCCCTTTAAAAAATGTCAGAATTCAGCAGACATCTCGCACTGCACTGAACTCAGGCGGCATTAAATTCCGGCCATAGTGACTTAGGTGTGTGGAGTATAGTGTAAGGTTAATGACAGCATGTGGCATATAGTGCAAGGGGCATTATGATGTGTGACGTAATGTTTAAGGGGGGGGGGGGGGGGGCGCCAGAAACTTTTTTGGCTGGGGGGAGCAAAATGTATAGTTACGCCACTGACTACTACTACTACTACTACTACTGCTCATTCTACTTAACAACAACCCCGGGCTTCAGCATGGGCAGGAAAGTTCTGGAGGGGGGACCCCTTCTTAGGGTGGGTTCCCACTTCCCCAGGACCCCTGCCCATGCACAAAGGCACTGGTGCATGTGCAGATATGCACCGGCGCATGCACAGATGCAAAGAATCCCCCCCCCCTGTGCCAACGCGCATGGGACCGATCAAATTAAAATAACCCCCTATGTGTAAGGAACACTTCTACTTACACCTTAGACAAAAACAGAAATAGATAATTGCTTTGTATCACGCCATTAACAGAAATTTTGCAGCTTGTATTCCTTTAGGCCAGCGAACACCAGGTGCATGTAATTACATAGAAAATAAAAGTAATACAAGGTGTCAGTAAAACATTGCATTAAAGAGGTATATTTTTACAAGAATGTTATGTAGATCAAATCTTGGTTTTATACCTCAGTCATGAAATATATATGGCAAATAGCATTATACCTTAATTCACAAAGCTAAATGGATTTTAGAAGTGAAAAGGGAGCAAAAGAAAATGTCTAACCTCTATACAGCAATTAATGAACACAGAATTCTACAAATATATTGCACCAACAAATAAATAAAGAGCACTAAAAAACTCTGGATTAAGAAAAGAAAAGGTCTGAGATATAGTTTTTCTCTTTCTGTCTGTGCATTTTGTTTCTGACTGAAGTGCAAATTACTCAATTTGTCAAGTGAAAAATGAACGACAGAATTGTAGCTCATCAAATAGCAGGGAACAGGAGAAAAGGATCGTTATCACAATTATTCACCCCAAGTTACCAATGAAGAGAACACTGGGGAAAAAAGCTAAGCATATTACAGATATAAAGTAACAATAGTCTACGAATGTTATTTTTCAGTCTGCAGAGTAGATTGTTAGTGGGTTTACTATGGGGTAACTGAGTGGGTTGTACACTGATTAGGTTGACATTCCATTTCTTTTTTAACTGCTTAATATTATGCCTTCAAATAAACACCACATACACAACGTAAAAGAAAAATGGCAATGGACCTTATTCAGCTTCCCCTAACATGTTGGGGGCCGCCCAGCACAGATCAAGGCTGCCCAACATGCCAAGACCCTCTCCATGATGCAAATGCAAAATACTTAGAATAACATTACAGAAATACAAGCACTTTTCTGAGTTACAAAGTGTTTACTTACATACCTAAGGTAGCCCCATGCCTGAACAGTCTAGCTGTGAAGGCAGCCGCCGGACCACCATGATTTGGCTCCCAGCAGCCCCCACAACCCCCCCCCCCCCCCCCCCAAAAAAAAAAAAAAAAAACATTTTGGACAAATCAATTCCAAGGTCCCCTGCTATCAATTAGAATGTGGAAGAGATCTATTACTTTATTACTTTAGCTCCAATATTAATTTACTACTTGAAATATTATTAAAAATGGCTGAATGTTTATAGGGGCACTAGGTTTTTAAGATCCGGTTAATAACCAGTGGGAAAGATGAACAGGCATCATTGGATTTCAGTTATATGTAACCAATGTAGTATGAAGAAGCTTCAGTTGGGTGTCTAGTGCCTAAAATTGATGCAGCTATTGCAAATTTGCAAATGTGCCAGTTTTAACTACTATTAGATGGGGGACCACTACTGCAAGAGATGAGATGAGACTATGGAAAGTTACTTTACAGATAATCAGGTACTTGTGTACTAGCACGGCGCCCCGATTATTAGTCGCCCGATTTTTTAATCGAATCGCATCGCATGCCATACACCCGATGGCATGTGATGCGACGCGATTTTAACTCATATTCGATATTAAATTGTATAAGCACCCTTATGTGTGTTTTTAAGCACCCTAATGGGTGCTTACAATGGTTAATTGCACCCCCAAGGCACCCCCCAAGTATAAATGTGAACCCGAAGCGTGGCGAGCGCAGTGAGCCCGCGAGGGGCAGCGGTACGCGTCCTACGACCTTTTCATACCCCCACTATCCACGACGGCATGGAGTCGAGAATAGAAAGTGTGGCGAGCGCAGTGATCCAGCGAGCCCGAAGCGTGGCGAGCGCAGCTCGCCCCGCGAGGGGACGCGGATACCTGTGAAGCCCGCGACGCGGATAACTGTGAAGGTATCCGCGTGCGCTCGCCACGCTTCGGGCTCGGTGGCTCGCTGCGCTCGCCACACTTTCTGTTCTCAACTCCACGCCGATGTGGATAGTGGGGGTATGAAAAGGTCGTAGGACGCGTACCGCCTCCCCTCGCCACGCTTCGGGTTCACGTTTATACTTGGGGAGTGGCGTGGGGATGCATTTAACCATTGTAAGCACCCATTAGGGTGCTTATACAATTTATAATCGCATCACATTGTATGGCATTGTATGCCATATACAATTGCATACAATTTTTAAATTGTATGCCATTGTACAACATCGGCCGATATTGCGTCGCATCGCATACCATCGCATGCGATATGGTCTGCGATGCGATGGGCGCCGTGCTAGTACACAAGTACCGATAATCATATATTAGTATATAGTACAGGTTTGGCTGTATTTTCAGAGCCAGATGTATTGAGCTTCAAACGTGATAAAAATAAAAGTGATAAACAACCAGTCAATCAGCTCCTACCTTTCATGTTACATGCTGGGATTGAAAAATGACAGGTAGGAGCTGAGTGGCTGGTTGTTTTTCACTTTTATTTTATCACTTTTTGAAGCTTGATACATCTGGCCCTCAGTCTCCTAGAAGATTAGCATATGAATAGATATAAGATACAATAGAAATATATATACTGTAGTATTTATAGATAATGAATTAACGTGTTACAAGACATGATTACAATCTTATATAAACATTCTATGTATACAATACTTTACTTAAAATAAAGGCTTTGAAATGAGGCATAAACAATGACATATTTATACAGAATTGTTTAACCACATTTCCATTTGTTTGTGGAATAACTGGATTCCATGATTCAGAGAGACTAGAAGAAACTCTCATCTTTTACCACAAGGTAAAAGAGCTAGTTTGGCCATTGAACTTCATCTTCTCATGACAAGCACTTCAGAGAAACATACAGCTATCAGCCAGGGAAGCATTATTTTAGGCAAATTAATGGCAAGCTTTAAAGCAGATTTTTTATTCCTTCAGAAGTAATTATGTCAAAGTCAGGGCCGGTGCAATTGTTTGTGGCACCCTAGGCAAAACTTCTTTGCGCCTCTTTAGCGCCCCCCCCCCCCCCTCACATTGAACGTGTTGCGGCAGCAGGTAACATCCAGGATGCCGGCCAGGGAGGAATCGGAGCTGGACGAGCTGTCCGATGGAGTGGCAGCCGGGGATGGGAGCGCACGGCGGAGCAACACTACAAGTGACAGGCGCAGGCCGGAATCGCTATGCAGTTCAACAGCTTGAAGGCAGGAGGACTCCCCTGGCCACCGATATCCTCCAGTCCAACCATTTGCTACGCCCAGCCACCCTTAGCCCAAAGCAGCTCCCGACAGGCCGGCCCATGGAGCGGTGCAGCAGGCGCCGCCTGATCCCGGTAATAATGTGCTCTGTGGTGAGGGTGGCTACAACTTGCTGCACAAGTGGCTCCCCTGCCAGTACCAATTATATTGAATTGTTGGGCTGAAGAGGCGCCCTCCAGTGGCAGGCAGCCTAGGCAGCTGCCTAAAGCTGCCTAGTGGTAGTGCCGTCCCTGGGCAAAGTGAGCCAAAGGCTGCACATTTATAGGGTGTGATATACCAATGCCAAAATGCCATAGAAACCCTGTTTTCATCTATATATTTTGAATATTTTTTTTATTAAAGTGTTTCAATAAATGTAAAAGTAAAAGGGTACAGAAAATGAAAAGAAAGGGGTAGGGAAAACAGAATCTAAATTTTAAACAATTACATTTGTATTCAGTATTAATCAAGAAGGGTGTGGATTATTAGGTTGACAGTAATAAGATCGACAGTCAATAGGTTGATTACTATTGGTGGACAGGCAAATAGGCTGACATGAAAAAGTTCGACTTGGAATGGTAATTTTTTGTTGTCTGTGTCAACATTTGTAGACATGGCCACCATACAAATGTGTACCGCATCCCCTCGCATTGCTCGCTGCACCTGCCATGCATTCTCCCTCCATGCTCACGTGGATCATGAAGTAAGTATTTTTAAAAAAATAAATAAAATCGTGAAAAACTCATGTTGAACATTTCCTGTGTCCACCATCAAAGTCAACCTTTTTCATGTGTCAACCCATTGCCTGTTGACCAATGTAAAATAATTTGTTGCTGGAGTATGGACTGGGTGCAATTTATTTGCAAAGAATTTTACAGTGATTTCTATATGAAATTGTTTTAAGGCTCAATTAAAAGTAAACTAATGTTTTTATAGATTAGGATATTTTATTATTACTGTATGAGATATTGTTACTAAATATTTTATAAGGTGGCTGTCTAAGTAATGTTATAATTCATATAGAAATAAATATATACAATGTATTGTTATTATTCAGAGTGTTTGTGTGATTGTATTCATCCATTGTGCTTTAAACTCATTTATCAGGGCAGAAACTCCATATCCTTGCTTTTTGACCAATATTGGTTGACCTATTCTATTGATTGTCGACCAAATCACTGTTGACTCATCGACCAGATACCAATCAAGAATACAATATTTAAACTACTGACACCATTTGGAGGACTTAATCATACCAATGACAGTACGGAGGTTATTAAAGGTGTTTCAGACAACAATGTAACTCCTTCCCCATCAGATTCCTGCCATTTTGACCATTTTACCAACAGAGAAGCAATATTGAGTGCCCATTGTTTCCATAGGGAAAGAATACTGGACTTTACCTACGGTTTTATGAAGATGTGGTAGAGAGACATATTGTTGCAGGATGAAGTTACAATCCCGGCGGTCAGAATCCCGGCATTCAAAATCCCGACACCGGAATCCCGACCGCCGAAATCACCCATTGAGGGAGAATAAATTTAGTGTGCCAAGCGTGGCAAGGCACCGGGCCCGCTGCGTGGTGAGCGCGGTGAGCGATCCACGCCCCCCCCCCCCTTGTCGGGATTCCGGCGTAGGGTTTAGTTACATCTGGTTGGCAGACATGAGGAAGGGCCTGAGCTAGGGTCTGTTTAATATGTACATTGAGGACTGTATAGACTAATACAAAGATCTCTCGGCAAACTAGCTGTATCTTATGGCATTCCCAAATAATAACATGGAAAATATATTTCGACTCATAGTGTGATTCATATTTTGTTACTGTGCAGGGTAAATACTGGCTTTATTTGTACACTGCAATTTAGATTTCCTTTTGAACATGCCCCATCCAAATCAAACTCTCTCTGCTCATGTTAAATCTGCCCCACCTGCAGTGCTCATGGTTTTGCTCAGTGTGCTTTTTTTGCTTTGCTAACATACCTGAATCTGACCCTCTTAACAGTTCTCCCAGCAATATTTCAATTGAGTGTAGTTGGTGTAAGTTATAGGCTATCCAGCAATTTAAATGGCATTTCCAAGGGGTTATAGCATTTACAGTAGCTATGCGATGAGCTGTGAGATATAGGGATTCCAATTGCTGGGTTGTAAATGTCACTTGCCACATGTTTTAAATTGACAATAGTTTTAAAGGCAAAAGTAGGTTGATTTTTTTGTAGCAAATAAATTTATTGTATGAACATGAACTGATGCTACTTATGTGTATTTTAGAGAAAAAAAGAAACAGTTCCGGTAAGATAGAAAACTATGATTTAATTTACTAATATAGAAATCCATTAATTACATACCATTTCTAATAGCAATATTAGAAATGGTATGTATATATACATACATACATACATACATACATACATACATAAAATAGTCCACTTTTGCGCAAAGTCCTATTTTGTTAAAAGTCTGTCCCGATTTTAGTAGATGATAGTCAGGTGCAGCCCACTCCAAATGGGGTTTGCCCAACCCAACGCGTTTCGTCATCAAGGACTTCGTCAGGAGGTGTGTCCATTGGTAAGTATAGCAGGGTTTATATACAGAGCTAATTAGCAATGCTCATCAACGGCTGTGACTTAATTGAAGCACTTAATTGAAACAATATCTTCTACTCAACATTAATATATAAGCAACAAATGGAGAAGTACAATTTAAAAACAATCTTATTAACAAATTCAGGTGCAGGAGAAAAAAATCAATCCTAAACCGAAATGACACAGATTTATATAAACAATTTTAATAACTCTAATAATAATAAAATAGACTGATATAACAAATACTGTACATATAATATGGCAACATATACAGTATCACTGTGCTAATAGACACATATACAAGAATAAGAATACACTAAAAAGATACAATTAGCTATATCACATGTTCAATCGGAGAAACTGCAATAAAGTGCAATCATTATTTTTGGATATCTTTAACCCCTTCCCGACATTTGACGTACATTTACGTCATGGTCGGGAAGTACTTCCCGACACATGGCGTAAATGTACGTCATGGCTTGTAACTGTCACCGCGTCTATAGACGCGGTGACAGTTTCAACATGTCTGCTGTCCCTGACAGCAGACATGTCCCTGCATGCCCAGGGGGGGCTGCGATGCCGCCCCCCCGTCGGCGATCGCTGTGATTGGCTGTTCAGTGTGAACAGCCATTCACAGCGTTTTCTGTGTCACCGGCGAATAACGTTCGCCGGTGACACGTGATCGGAGGTGATTGGTGCTGTAAAGTACAGCACCAATCACCGCGGGGTGTAAGGGTGACACTGGTGTCACCCCACCTCACCCCGCCCGCCCCCAAAGGCCGTGATTGGTTCGTCGGACCGACGGACCAATCACAGCCAAGGAGGGGGATTTAAACTAACGGTGACTGCACTGCAGACGCCATTCCGGTCTGGAATAGCGTGCAGTGCGGTCACCGTGCCCAGCTGCCGCCATTTACTGACCTGAACCGAGCAAAATACTTACCTGATCACTGCTTCATCACTGCTTGTAGTGTGCTGGATGCTTCCTGGATCCTGTTACTACTTGTGACTTCCTGTGTTGTGAACTTGTGCTGCTGCAGTGTAATAGCGTTAGGATAGAGAGAGATAGATAGAGAGAGATAGAGAGATAGAGAGAGATAGTGTCAGAGAGTGCTATATTTTGTGCTGCTGCAGTGTGCTATAGTTATAGATAGAGAGATAGAGAGATAGAGAGAGAGAGATAGAGAGAGATAGAGAGATAGTGACAGATTGTGCTATATATTTTTTATATAACTGACTGCTGCCCCCCCTTTTGTGCTGATCAGTATAAATTAACTGATCAGCAACTTTTTGGGGGCGCAGGTTTTTTTTTATATATATATATACCTGCTGCAGTGTCATAGAGTGATAGATAGTGAGAGATAGAGAGATAGAGAGATAGTGACAGAGAGTGATAGAGACTGCTATATTTTGTGTCTGCTGCCCCCCTTTTGTGCACCCCCAGCAACTTTTTGGGGGTGCAGGGGTTATTTTTCATATATATAACTGGCAGTGCTGCTGCTGCAGTGTCATAGAGTGATAGATAGTGAGAGATAGAGAGATAGAGAGAGATAGTGACAGAGAGTGATAGAGAGTGCTAAATTTTGTGTCTGCTGCCCCCGCCTTTTGTGCTGATCACTATATCTGAGGTGATCAGCAACTTTTTGGGGGTGCAGAGGTTTTTTTTTTTTATATATACCTGTCAGTTGCTGCCAGTTGCACTGTCAGTTGCACCAAAGGTTGTGCACCTGCTGCCCCTCACTGGTAATCAGTGTCGCATCACTGATCACCTTTTTTTTTTTGTGGGTGCTGTGGGGTCTTTTTTAAATTTTTTTTTTACACACACTGTGATTTTGTGGGTGTCCTGTGGCCACTGTGCGCTGATCAGTGACGTACATCACTGATCAGCTTTTTCGGCACAGGGTTGATCTATTTTTTTTTTTTTGATCAAATTCCTGTTGCCTTTGAGCGCTGTTCAGTGACGGACGTTACTGACCAACATCTGTGCTCAATTTTTGGCGCAGGACCTTTTTTTTTTTTTTTTAACCCCTTCAATTTTTTTTTTTAACCCCTTCAATTTTTTATTTTTTTTTAACCCCTTCAATTTTTTTTTTTTTTTATAAAGTATTTTTTTTTTCTGCACTACATACACACTACACACTACATACCCCCCGGGTTGAAATAAAGTTTGTACCCCCCCCTACACTATACACGTGTTGAAACATTTCACTACCAGTAACACAAAAATAAAAATGGCATCCCAAATGTTATCCCAAATGTCATCCCAGTCATCCAGAAGAATGTATTCAGCAGAGGAGGCATATGCCATGCTTGCTTCTGACTCTGACACAGCCAGTGATGCAAGCGGGGAATTTGAAGGATTCACCTTAAGCTCCTCTTCCTCCTCTGGTGATGAGGGACCCCCTCAAAGACGCCCCCGTAGAGCAGCTGAGACCCCCCCCCCAATAATTGATCTCGTATGGACCCCACCACCAGACAATTTTGAGCCCCAGGTTCCTGAGTTTTTGGCCATGCCAGGAATCCAATTTGATTCCACAGGTCTCAGAGAAATTGACTTTTTCAAATTATTTTTCTCTGATGATTTTATAAATTTAATGGTGGACCAAACTAATTTATATGCCCAGCAGTTTATTGCTCAAAACCCCACGTCATCATTTGCTAGGTGGACCCCTGTAGATGCAGTAGAGATGATGACGTTTTGGGGTCTGGTGTTTCATATGGGCATAGTAAAAAAAGCCAGAAATTAGGCAATATTGGAGTACAGATGTTCTGTACAGCACCCCATTTTACCGTATGGCCATGCCCCGGGCTCGATTTGAGACGATCCTTAAATTTTTGCATTACAACGATAATGCACAGTGCCCACCCAGAGATGATCCCACCTTTGACCGGCTATTCAAAGTCAGGCCGGTCATTGATCATTTCAGTGCCAAATTTGAAGAGATGTACATACCAGATAAATTCATTTGCATAGACGAGTCCCTTATACATTTTAATGGAAGGGTTAAATTCCGCCAGTACCTTCCCAGTAAGAGGGCAAGGTATGGCATAAAAATGTATAAGCTGTGTGAAAGCACCTCAGGGTACACCCACAGGTTTAGGGTATATGAAGGGAAGGATTCAAGAATTGAACCGCCAGAATGCCCCCCCTCCCTCGTAGGTGTTAGTGGAAAAATTGTCTGGGATTTAGTGCACCCCTTCCTGGATAAAGGTTATCACCTCTATGTGAATAACTTTTACACCAGCATCCCCCTGTTTAAGGCCCTTGGTTCAAGAGGTACAGCAGCTTGCGGTACTGTGCGCAAGAACCAAAGAGGCCTCCCAAAAACGCACATTGCCCAAGTAATGAGAATGGGTGAAAGCAAGGGAATATGCACCGAAAATATGTTGTTGGTCAAATATAAGGACAAGAGGGATGTCCTTATACTGACAACAATTCACGGAGACAGTACCACCTCCGTCCCTGTACGAGGTACCAGTACCCACACCTCAAAACCTAATTGTATCCTGGATTACAATAGGTACATGGGCAGAGTGGATCTTTCAGATCAGGTACTGAAGCCGTACAGTGCCCTGCGGAAAACAAAAATCTGGTACAAGAAGCTGGCCGTGTATATCATCCAGATGGCACTGTATAACGCTTACGTGCTATTCCGTTCTACCGGCCAGAGGGGGACATTTATGCACTTTCAAGAGGAAGTCATAAAGGGCCTAATATTTGGGAACCAGCAGGCAGAGGGCCCCAGTACTTCTAGTACTGGCCCCCGTATTGTACCAGGGCAGCATTTTCCTGATGAAATCCCCTCCACTGGAAAAAAGGGCAGGACACAAAAAAGGTGCAAAGTTTGCTATAAAAAGGGAATAAGAAAGCAAACTATTTTCCAGTGTGACACTTGCCCCGACAAACCTGGCCTATGTATAAAGGAGAGTTTTAAATTATACCACACATCTATGGATTATTAGGTTCATAATTTCACCGTGCTTCGGGGGTCTTGCTAATGCCACATAGCACCCACCATTCATTCCACCAGAATCTGAGCCGCAAAATCCAAAAATCACTCCTTCCCTTCTGAGTCCTGCCATGCACCCAACTGGTATTTTTTGGTCACATGTGAGGCATTGCCGTACTCGGGAAAAATTGGGGCACAGATTTTGGGGTGCTTTTTCTCCTTCATACCTTCTGAAAATGAAAAATTTTGAGCCAGAACTGCATTTTTGTGTAAAAAAATGTAATTTTTCATTTTCACTGCCCAGTTGTTTCAAAATTGGTGAAACCCCTGGGGGTTTGAAATGTACACTATACCCCTAGATGAATTCCCTGAGGGGTGTAGTTTGCAAAATGGGGTCACTTGTGGGGTGGTTCCACTGTATTGGTGCTTTGGGGGTCTTGCTAATGCGACATAGCACCCACCAACATTCCACCAGAATTTGTGCTGCAAAATCCAAATATCACTCCTTCCCTTCTGAGTCCTGCCACTTTTTGGTCACACATGAGGCATTGCCGTACTCGGGAGAAATTGGGGCACAGATTTTGGGGTGCTTTTTCTCCTTCATACCTTCTGAAAATGAAAAATTTTGAGCCAGAACTGCATTTTTGTGTAAAAAAATGTAATTTTTCATTTTCACTGCCCAGTTGTATCAAAATTGGTGAAACCCCTGGGGGTTTGAAATGTACACTATACCCCTAGATGAATTCCCTGAGGGGTGTAGTTTGCAAAATGGGGTCACTTGTGGGGTGGTTCCACTGTATTGGTGCTTTGGGGGTCTTGCTAATGCGACATAGCACCCACCAACATTCTACCAGAATTTGTGCTGCAAAATCCAAATATCACTCCTTCCCTTCTGAGTCCTGCCACTTTTTGGTCACACATGAGGCATTGCCGTACTCGGGAGAAATTGGGGCACAGATTTTGGGGTGCTTTTTCTCCTTCATACCTTCTGAAAATGAAAAATTTTGAGCCAGAACTGCATTTTTGTGTAAAAAAATGTAATTTTTCATTTTCACTGCCCAGTTGCATCAAAATTGGTGAAACCCCTGGGGGTTTGAAATGTACACTATACCCCTAGATGAATTCCCTGAGGGGTGTAGTTTGCAAAATGGGGTCACTTGTGGGGGGGTTCCACTGTATTGGTGCTTTGGGGGTCTTGCTAATGCGACATAGCACCCACCAACATTCCACCACCAAAAATCACTTCTTCCGTTCTGAGTCCTGCCATGCACCCAACTGGTATTTTTTGGTCACATATGAGGCATTGCCATACTCGGGAGAAATTGGGGCACAGATTTTTGGGTGCTTTTTCTCCTTCATACCTTATGAAAATGAAAAATTTTGAGCCAGAACTGCATTTTTGTGTAAAAAAATGTAATTTTGCATTTGCACAGCCCAGTTGTATCAAAATTGGTGAAACCCCTGGGGGTTTGAAATGTACACTATACCCCTAGATGAATTCCCTGAGGGGTGTAGTTTGCAAAATGGGGTCACTTGTGGGGGGGGGTTCCACTGTATTGGTGCTTGGGGGGTCTTGGTAATGCGACATGGCACCCACCAAAATTCCACCAGAATCTGAGCTGCAAAATCCAAAAATCACTCCTTCCCTTCTGAGTCCTGCCATGCACCCAAATGGTATTTTTTGGTCACATGTGAGGCATTGCCGTACTCGGAAGAAATTGGGGCACAGATTTTGGGGTGCTTTTTCTCCTTCATACCTTCTGAAAATGAAAAATTTTGAGCCAGAACTGCATTTTTGTGTAAAAAAATGTAATTTTTCATTTTCACTGCCCAGTTGTATCAAAATTGGTGAAACCCCTGGGGGTTTGAAATGTACACTATACCCCTAGATGAATTCCCTGAGGGGTGTAGTTTGCAAAATGGGGTCACTTGTGGGGGGGTTCCACTGTATTGGTGCTTGGGGGGTCTTGGTAATGCGACATAGCACCCACCAAAATTCCACCAGAATCTGAGCTGCAAAATCCAAAAATCACTCCTTCCCTTCTGAGTCCTGCCATGCACCCAACTGGTATTTTTTGGTCACATGTGAGGCATTGCCGTACTCGGGAGAAATTGGGGCACAGATTTTGGGGTGCTTTTTCTCCTTCATTCCTTGTTAAAATGACACATTTTGAGCCAGAACTGCATTTTTGTGTAAAAAAATGTAATTTTTCATTTTCACTGCCCAGTTGTATTAAAATTGGTGAAACCCCTGGGGGTTTGAAATGTACACTATACCCCTAGATGAATTCCCTGAGGGGTGTAGTTTGCAAAATGGGGTCACTTTTGGGGGGGTTCCACTGTATTGGTGCTTGGGGGGTCTTGGTAATGCGACATAGCACCCACCAAAATTCCACCAGAATCTGAGCTGCAAAATCCAAAAATCACTCCTTCCCTTCTGAGTCCTGCCATGCACCCTATTGGTATTTTTTGGTCACATGTGAGGCATTGCCGTACTCGGGAGAAATTGGGGCACAGATTTTGGGGTGCTTTTTCTCCTTCATACCTTCTGAAAATGAAAAATTTTGAGCCAGAACTGCATTTTTGTGTAAAAAATGTAATTTTTCATTTTCACTGCCCAGTTGTACCA
The DNA here is from genome assembly GCF_055691185.1 of Crinia signifera. Classification (NCBI taxonomy): domain Eukaryota; kingdom Metazoa; phylum Chordata; class Amphibia; order Anura; family Myobatrachidae; genus Crinia; species Crinia signifera. The sequence goes on along the minus strand of NC_139222.1, from coordinate 112,384,617 downwards.
CAATTGGTGAAACCCCTGGGGCAGGGGTTCCCAATCTTTTTCGAATCACGGCACCCTAGAGTATCAGAATTTTTCCACGGCACCCCTAGGCCCAGAAAAATATATTTTAAATGAAGTAGATTGTGTTTATATGTGCTTCTTAGGTTCAGTTATGTGTTAAAGGGCAGGATTTGCTTCTGATTGTACACATATTTTATGATTGGCAGCCACGAGCACTGGTTTTGTCCATAAATAATTGATCACAAATAATTTTTATTGGTCCTGGACTACCAACCCGTGGCACCCCTGCAAGTGTCCCGAGGCACCCCAGGGAGCCACGGCACACAGTTTGGGAACCACTGCCCTGGGGGTTTGAAATGTACACTATACCCCTAGATGAATTCCCTGAGGGGTGTAGTTTGCAAAATGGGGTCACTTGTGGGGTGGTTCCACTGTATTGGTGCTTTGGGGGTCTTGCTAATGCGACATAGCACCCACCAACATTCCACCAGAATTTGTGCTGCAAAATCCAAATATCACTCCTTCCCTTCTGAGTCCTGCCACTTTTTGGTCACACATGAGGCATTGCCGTACTCGGGAGAAATTGGGGCACAGATTTTGGGGTGCTTTTTCTCCTTCATACCTTCTGAAAATGAAAAATTTTGAGCCAGAACTGCATTTTTGTGTAAAAAAATGTAATTTTTCATTTTCACTGCCCAGTTGCATCAAAATTGGTGAAACCCCTGGGGGTTTGAAATGTACACTATACCCCTAGATGAATTCCCTGAGGGGTGTAGTTTGCAAAATGGGGTCACTTGTGGGGGGGTTCCTAACTTTTAGCATCTTATGGTGCCTAGAAACCTACATGGTGCCTAAAAAATAATCTCATAAAAAGGAGGCTCCAAAATCAAGTAGGTGCTCCTTCTATTATGAAGCCTGTGGTTTGGTCAACGTGCACACTAGGGCCACATATAGGATATTTATGAAAACAAAAGAATTGGGGGAATCAATTTTTAGTCACATTTCTCTAGTAAAATGTACTGTGTTCCTTAGAAAAATGTATTAAAATTGCAAATCTGCAAAAAAAAAATGAAATTTTGAAATTTCACCTACACTTTGTTTTAATTCCTGTGAAACACCTAAAGGGTTAACAAACTTCCAAAATGCTGTTTTGAATACTGTGAGGGGTGCAGTTTTTGAAATGGTATCATTTATGGGGGTGTCTCACATACAAGTCCCTCAAAGTCACATCAGAACTGAACTGGTCCCTAAAAAAATCAGTGTTTGAAATTTTCTTGAAAATTTGAGAATTTGCTATTCATATTGTAAGCCTCCTAGTGTCCAAAAAAAATTAAAAGGAAGTTGAAATAATGATGGAAACATAAAGTAGACATATGGTCTATGTTAGTTATTAACTATTTTGAGTGGTATGATTATTTGTCTCACAAGCAGAAAATTTAACATTTTGCAAATTGCTAAATTTTCCATTTTTTTCCGACATTTTGGTATTTTTCACAAAAAAACACAGACTGTATCGACCCAAATTTACCAATAATTTGAAGTACAATGTGTCACGAGAAAACAATCTCAAAATCACTGGGATAAGTAAAAGCAAAAAAAAGTTATCCCCACTTAAGTGATACATGTCAGATTTGAAAAAAAGGGCTCTGTCAGGAACGCAAAAACTGGCTCTGTCAGGAAGGGGTTAAAGATTTTTAAAGAACCTATATTAATTACAGATGACACCAAATAACAAAAAACGAACAAGATGAATAATATAGGAAGACCTAAATGAGAGAGAGGAAACAGCATTAGATATAGTATAATGCATACAGATATATATACAGTACATATCTCCACAGAGACATAAAATCCCACTATCAAGGAGCTATAATATAAGTATCGATGTCCATCGTATAGGAAAAAATCGCATCGCATCGCATGCGATCGCATGCTATTTTTAACAGAAATGCATCCAAATGCATTGAAATTAGTATCAAACATGTTCAATGGCCCCCAAATGTCATTTTTGAGGCTGTACCACCCCCACTACCAACGCGAACCCGAAGCATGGCGAGCGGCGGCGGTATGCGTTCTACGACCTACGATAGCGGAAGGCCTCGTTTAAGAGCGGGCGGGTGATGATTAGTTGCCCGGAGTAACGTATTTCTATCTGTTTCTTTAAACACTAGTAGAGAAGTGGCCATCCTGTAAAGGAACTGTCACGTCCAAGAAATTTGCTGTAGTACAATGATAGGAAAAGGTAAATTTTCTAGGGCAATCCCTATTGTTGATGTCTGTCATGAGCTTAATGAAGGTTTCCTGACCCCCCGTCCACAAAAGGAAATATCATCGATGTATCTCGTATACATCAAGATGTTGCAAGAAACATTGATGTCTGCAAAAAACATGTCATGTTCCACCAGAAACATATAAACATTGGCGTACGTGGGTGCTACGGATGACCCCATTGTGATGACCCCATAGCACACCCACGCCGCTGTAGGTAGAAATAACTGTCAAAGAGAAAATAGTTTCTGGTAAGGGTAAGTTCAAGTAATGTCAGGTACAAGTGATGATAAAAAGTTCTGGGTCCAAGTTCTGCTCAAGAAATCTTTGCATAGCTTGAATCCCCCCTTCGTGCGGGATAGAAGTATATACAGTAAGCTATTGATATCCAGACATCATAGCAACGTGCCATCTGGAATATTAGATAAACCACTGAGCTTCTGCAAGAAAGATGTTGGGTGAAATGTAATAGGATGAGAGATTCAGAAAGTGAGAGATTTGGTAAGAAATCTCCAGTTTTTTTTAAACCGGCAATCATTTACTCTGCACAGCCAGTTCGATTTTGAAGTGTAATCATTTACACTTCAAAATCAAACTGGCTGTGCAGAATAAATGATTGCCGCTTTAAAAAACACCTGGAGATTTCTTACCAAATCTCTCACTTTCTGAATATCTCACCCTATTACATTTCGCCCGTTGTGTCTTTTAAGAAAGTCCTTAAAAGAGAAGAGGCTGGACAATGCTATCCAGTAGTCTGGAAACAGGTTGCATAAGTGATCCCCGAGCCGATATTATCGGTCTTCCCGGGGGCTTGGAGATGATTTTATGCCATTTGGGCAATGTATAGAACACCGGTATGATAGGGTGAGACACCAGTAGCGCAGTATGTACTTTGGAGGGTAGAAGGTTATTGTCCAAGGCATCCTTCAGAATGTTGTTCAATTCTTTATGATAAATGCTGGTCGGATCACTTTTTAATTAGGTACTTGTGTATTATAGCGGCGCCCCAATGTGCATCGCGCGATGTTTATATCGCGTCGCATCGCATGGCATGCATCGGATGGCATGCGATGCAACGCAATTTTTGCCCCCTATGCGATGAAAGATCGTATAAGCACCATAAAGGGTGCTTTTAAGCACCCTAATGGGTGCTTATAATGTGAAATGCACCCCCACGCCACCCCCCCCACTATAAACGTGAACCCAAAGCGTGGCGAGCACAGCGAGCCCGCGAGGGGCGGCGGTACGTGTCCTCCGACCTTTTCATACCCCCACTATCCACGTCGGCGTGGAGTTGAGAATAGAAAGTGTGGCGAGCGCAGCGAGCCCCGCAAAGGGACGCAGATACCTTCACAGGTATCGGAGTCCCCTCGCGGGCTTCACAGGTATCCGCGTCCGCTCGCCACGCTTCGGGCGCGGTGGCTCGCTGCGCTCGCCACACTTTCTATTCTCAACTCCACGCCGATGTGGATAGTGGGGGTATGAAAAGTTCGGAGGACGCGCTGCGCTCGCCACGCTTCAGGTTCACGTTTATAGTGGGGGGGTGGCCTGGGGGTGCATTTCACATTGTAAGCACCCATTAGGGTGCTTATATAATGTTTAATCGCGTCGCATCGCATTGTATGGCATTGTATGCCATGTACAATGTCATACAATTTTAAAATTGTATGACATTGTACAGCATCGCGCGATGTCGCATCGCATACCATCGTATGCCTTATGGTATGCGATGCGATGGGCGCCGCCAAAATACACAAGTACCTTAATTTACAATAAACTTTTTTGTCATGTAGTAAAGGATCTCAGCTTTGTAATCATCCCAATTTTGGACCACGATGGACCCGCCTTTATCGGCTGGTCTAATACAGATAGTATTGTCTTTCTCTAAGGTCTTAAAAGCCTGAAGTTCCAGCTTCATTAGATTTGGACGGAGCTGGTATGGCGTATGGTATGGTCTGTGAAATGTCTTGAGTGAGGTATTTCCCGATACCGAATCAAATTTGGACCTTGAGTTTTTATTCAGAAAGGAATCAAATGCAATCACTTTCCGATTATTACTTGCGTTCTGGAAATGTACTTTTAGTCGCAAACGTCTGGAAAATTGATGGAGGCTCATTTTCCATTTAAATTCATCGTGGCCATCGGCACAAAACTGACTCCTTAAACTTTGCTGCTCATCCATTACCGCCCAGCTAGACCTGGCTGTTTAAGGTGGTGAAATGCACAGCAGTCCTTTGGAACGCACGCTGGTGGTTCCTATAGTGACGCTGACGCTCTAACTGGAAGTCCGGTTGTGGAGGCTTTCAGGAGGATGGAGACGCGGTAGAGGAGATGCTGAAGACGGGTAAGCATCATGGTATTTATTTGTGCACTGTACACATTTTGGTATTGGCTGTATGTGGTTCTGAGGAAGGGACAAAGGTCCCGAAAGTACTAAACCCGCTAAATACAGATATGTTCTGGGATCTGTAAAGTTTCAGAGTTCCTTTATTTTGGACCTGTTCATATATATATATATATATATATATATATATGTGTCCAAGAGACCGGCACAGTCCACAGCAGCTATGCAGAGGAAATTGGCTGGGTGCCTGCACAGAGGGATAGCATACTTGGTGGGGGTGGAGCGGCACTCTCAGCAGGAAGAAAAACAGGTACACATTGTTAGATAGAGCGACGTTTCAACGTCCTTTATTTGGACATTTTCTTCAGGCTGTTAATCATTTGAAAGAAACATGGCTTTATACCCCACTGTGCAAATTAGCAACACCTGCCACCACACAGGGCGGCGCAATGCGCATGACATCATAAAAAAGTGCTACCATCACCATGGCTACATACAATAACAAACCCCCATTGAAAGACTAAAAATCAGTAAATGGGACATTGAACATGGATTATAGAAAAAAGCATAAATATCATTAGCAGGCAATATAAGTAAGTCACAGGCAGTGTTATACAAGCCGCAAACAAATGTAAGCATAGTGACATATAGTTAATACGCTATTTATACACTCATAAAATATGCTCACAAAGGAGTAAATAATATTAGAATGACATGTAGAGGAGACAATAAAGGCTCCCCAGTACAATGATAAGGTAGCAACAGGTGGAATACCAGAATAATTAGCTTTACTAAAAATGAAGGACAAAGCATAGATGGAATAATGATGTGTAATTCCATAAAAACAGACAACAACCAGATATCACGGGGCACAAGAAATTACTTTCTGGTAAGACAGCTAATGCCCGCTAGCTCATTTAAGCCACGGGGAGCAAGTGTGTCTAAGCGGTGTATCCACCTTGATTCGCATTTGAGTAGCTGTAAACCCCGATTGCCACCCCTCAAATTCAGAGGGATGTGGTCAATCATTCGATACCTTAAAGAAGGTAAGGTATGTTGTCTTAGTACAAAATGCTTGGGTACAGGCAAATCACATTTTCCACCCGCCAGTGCAGCTCTAATAGTCGAACGGTGTGTGGTTATGCGTTCTTTAAAACTGCGCTCAGTTTTACCAATATACGAAAGGCCACAAGGGCAAATTATTGGTACACAACAAATCTAGTTTGGCATGTTAAAGTATGTCTGATGGTATACTTAGTACCCTGAAGAGGATGATAAAAGGTATTGCCCGGTATCATACATGTACAAACTGTACAAGTGCACCGAATACATCCTCTAGGGAAGGGGGGTTTTAGGAGCACTAAAGCCTGTAATGTCAGTTTTGACAAGTATGTCCCGCATATTAGGGCCCCTTTGGTAACATGCCATGAGTCTGGTGTTAGGAATATTGATTTGTTTGTCAGTTTTGACTATAGGCCACAATTTTTTAGAGATTTTATTAATAACCGGGCTAGCTTTAGTGTAAGTGGTAACCCAGGGGATCATGGGAGTAGGGGGTATATTAGGTTTAGTAACCAAAAGATCTTCTCTGGGAATGCCTGCTACCCGATCCCTAGCGGAAAGAAGATGTTGAAGACTGTAACCACGTAGGAGGAATTTGTGAATCAATGTGTCAATCTGAACAACAGACTCAGCAGGGTCTGACACAATGCGCTTAATCCGCACCATTTGGGAAAATGGTAAACCCTTTATCAAACTAGTGGGTTGACAGCTGGTTCCATGCAACAAATTATTCCTGTCAGTCTCTTTCTGAAATAAAGAGGTGGAAACTGCCCCATTAGTGATTTTCACTGTGACATCAAGGAAATTAATGGCACCCTGATTGTAAGTCATGGTTAACTTAACCGGACTGGGGCCAGTGTTGTGGATGTCAATGTGAGCAACCAAATCAAGAATATCACCAGACCAGATTAGAAACAAGTCATCGATAAATCTTCGATATAGGAGGATTCTGGCTGCTATCGATGGTATTTGAAAAAATAATAATTGCTCAACATAAAACATGTAAATGTTGGCATATGCCGGTGCGGCATTAGAACCCATCGAGCAGCCATTAAGCTGCAGCCAGAATTTTCCATCATGCAGAAAGTAATTACGGCACAAAACAAATCGTAACAATGCAATCATAAAGTTGATATCAGGTCCCGTATAGTCAGGTAATTGGGACAAAAATAATCTGAAAGCCTCAACACCATTACCATGGGGGATGATGGTGTAGAGGCTTTTGACATCCAGTGTGACAAGCCAAATCTCACCAATCAAGGTGGGTAGATTTTTAAGTGCTACCAAAAGCGCGGTGGTGTCCAACAAATAATATGGCTGGCACACAATGAATGGCTGTAAAATGGCATCGATAAAAACAGAAATGCATTGTGATAAGGACCGCCGGGCCGCTATAATGGGTCGCCCGGGGGGCGCAGTCAGTGACTTATGAATCTTAGGAATACTATAAATTACCGGTACCACTGGGTGATCAGGAATCAATGCCGACATCAGTTTCCGGTCGATAATCTGCCCATCAACAGCTTGTTGAAGTAATTTGCATAGTTCTTTGCGATAGTCAGCTGTCGGATCATATGGCAGTTTCCTGTAAGTAGATGTATCAGCCAGCTGTTGGTCCAGTTCATCTTTATAGTATTTGTAATCCATAATTACAAGGGCGCCGCCCTTGTCTGCAGGTCGAAAGATAAGTTCTGTATTATTGGACAGATTCTTTAGGGTTTTTCTTTCAGATGATGACATGTTAGAATGATATGGAGGAGACCGGGTCAAGGACTCATCGACCTGGGAATCCAAGAGTCGCATGTATGTTTTAATCGACGGATTGGTCGACTGGGGATCAAATGTCGACTTGGGTTGCAATTTGGCCAGCTGTGGGGGGATTGGCACAATGGGTGTCTCACCAGTGTTGACACAAGGGGATGATGCAAAATGTTCCTTCAATTTTAGTAGTCGACACAGGGAGTACTTCTCTACCTGCCAGTCGAGTGAGTCCATATTAAGCGATGGAACATATTATAAACCTTTAGAAAGGATAGAATTTTCTTCATCGGACAGGGAGTAGGAGGACAGGTTGACGACTAGATTTTGGTCGGCATCGGAGGTTTTTTGCCACTTGGCTTGTCTCTGCCACTGGCGCCCCCTCCTGGTAAATCGCCTGCGCCGTCGTTGTGATGTCGTTATCGTGTTGTCACGGCTAAAGGGCCGGTAGGCTGTCTGCGTCCACGTCCACGTCCTCTCCTCGGGGCTGTATCAATATCGATGTTGGAGGAGTGATTATCTGATGACTGGTCAGAAGTAACATAGCCACGGTATCGATTTTGTCGGAAAAAGGGGCGTCGGTCACTACGGGTAGTGGAGGTCCAATTGTATACTGTGTTACCATCGTAGTCCGCGTCGACCTTTTCACGTTTTTCTTTCTTGAACCGGGTTAGTTCACGCTTATATGCGGTAATCTGGCCAGCCAATTTATCATACCATTTTGTATCCACATCTGCGATAAGTGTGGGTCTGTGGATAATTTCAAATTGGTCAATTTTGACTTTCAAAGCAGCTGCTTCTTTGGAGGTAAAGTCAATAATCAGGAGCATGAGATCAAATGAGCACTTATTTAAAGTGGCAACCCACTTTCTGCAAAAAATAGGATCCTTTTTACCCAGTGTTGGGGCATTTCTGACCCTCAGACCCCTCGGGATCTTTTTCGCCCGGTAATAGTCACTAAGGGTCATAGCATGGAAAAGCAGGTCGATCTCTTTCTTCTTATGCTTTAATAAATCATGGTACAGCGTGTCCAATGAAGGAGGTTCAAAAAGGTCATTCAAGTCTGGGCCTCGCAGGATAGCTTCTGCGTCCTCTGGAGTGAAACAGTTAATGTCTCCCAGGGGATAGGTGGGGTGGGAGTAACCACCTGTGGCTTGATCACCTTCCATTGTTATGTCAAAACCACGTATTAGACAGTCACTGAAGTAATAGCCCAATAAATGCCTTCAGATATAATCCACAAATAACAAACGAATAATGCTTACTGCACTGTAGTTGGCACAGATGAGCACGAAGCGATAACAGGTGGGTGCCTTGTCAGAGCAAGGGGTAACAACTCCCGAGTTCCAAAAGATATGTGTCCAAGAGACCGGCACAGTCCACAGCAGCTATGCAGAGGAAATTGGCTGGGTGCCTGCACAGAGGGATAGCATACTTGGTGGGGGTGGAGCGGCACTCTCAGCAGGAAGAAAAACAGGTACACATTGTTAGATAGAGCGACGTTTCAACGTCCTTTATTTGGACATTTTCTTCAGGCTGTTAATCATTTGAAAGAAACATGGCTTTATACCCCACTGTGCAAATTAGCAACACCTGCCACCACACAGGGCGGCGCAATGCGCATGACATCATAAAAAAGTGCTACCATCACCATGGCTACATACAATAACAAACCCCCATTGAAAGACTAAAAATCAGTAAATGGGACATTGAACATGGATTATAGAAAAAGCATAAATATCATTAGCAGGCAATATAAGTAAGTCACAGGCAGTGTTATACAAGCCGCAAACAAATGTAAGCATAGTGACATATAGTTAATACGCTATTTATACACTCATAAAATATGCTCACAAAGGAGTAAATAATATTAGAATGACATGTAGAGGAGACAATAAAGGCTCCCCAGTACAATGATAAGGTAGCAACAGGTGGAATACCAGAATAATTAGCTTTACTAAAAATGAAGGACAAAGCATAGATGGAATAATGATGTGTAATTCCATAAAAACAGACAACAACCAGATATCACGGGGCACAAGAAATTACTTTCTGGTAAGGCAGCTAATGCCCGCTAGCTCATTTAAGCCACGGGGAGCAAGTGTGTCTAAGCGGTGTATCCACCTTGATTCGCATTTGAGTAGCTGTAAACCCCGATTGCCACCCCTCAAATTCAGAGGGATGTGGTCAATCATTCGATACCTTAAAGAAGGTAAGGTATGTTGTCTTAGTACAAAATGCTTGGGTACAGGCAAATCACATTTTCCACCCGCCAGTGCAGCTCTAATAGTCGAACGGTGTGTGGTTATGCGTTCTTTAAAACTGCGCTCAGTTTTACCAATATACGAAAGGCCACAAGGGCAAATTAATTGGTACACAACAAATCTAGTTTGGCATGTTAAAGTATGTCTGATGGTATACTTAGTACCCTGAAGAGGATGATAAAAGGTATTGCCCGGTATCATACATGTACAAACTGTACAAGTGCACCGAATACATCCTCTAGGGGGGGGGGGGTTTAGGAGCACTAAAGCCTGTAATGTCAGTTTTGACAAGTATGTCCCGCATATTAGGGCCCCTTTGGTAACATGCCATGAGTCTGGTGTTAGGAATATTGATTTGTTTGTCAGTTTTGACTATAGGCCACAATTTTTTAGAGATTTTATTAATAACCGGGCTAGCTTTAGTGTAAGTGGTAACCCAGGGGATCATGGGAGTAGGGGGTATATTAGGTTTAGTAACCAAAAGATCTTCTCTGGGAATGCCTGCTACCCGATCCCTAGCGGAAAGAAGATGTTGAAGACTGTAACCACGTAGGAGGAATTTGTGAATCAATGTGTCAATCTGAACAACATACTCAGCAGGGTCTGACACAATGCGCTTAATCCGCACCATTTGGAAAAATGGTAAACCCTTTAGCAAACTAGTGGGGTGACAGCTGGTTCCATGCAACAAATTATTCCTGTCAGTCTCTTTCTGAAATAAAGAGGTGGAAACTGCCCCATTAGTGATTTTCACTGTGACATCAAGGAAATTAATGGCACCCTGATTGTAAGTCATGGTTAACTTAACCGGACTGGGGCCAGTGTTGTGGATGTCAATGTGAGCAACCAAATCAAGAATATCACCAGACCAGATTAGAAACAAGTCATCGATAAATCTTCGATATAGGAGGATTCTGGCTGCTATCGATGGTATTTGAAAAAATAATAATTGCTCAACATAAAACATGTAAATGTTGGCATATGCCGGTGCGGCATTAGAACCCATCGAGCAGCCATTAAGCTGCAGCCAGAATTTTCCATCATGCAGAAAGTAATTACGGCACAAAACAAATCGTAACAATGCAATCATAAAGTTGATATCAGGTCCCGTATAGTCAGGTAATTGGGACAAAAATAATCTGAAAGCCTCAACACCATCACCATGGGGGATGATGGTGTAGAGGCTTTTGACATCCAGTGTGACAAGCCAAATCTCACCAATCAAGGTGGGTAGATTTTTAAGTGCTACCAAAAGCGCGGTGGTGTCCAACAAATAATATGGCTGGCACACAATGAATGGCTGTAAAATGGCATCGATAAAAACAGAAATGCATTGTGATAAGGACCGCCGGGCCGCTATAATGGGTCGCCCGGGGGGCGCAGTCAGTGACTTATGAATCTTAGGAATACTATAAATTACCGGTACCACTGGGTGATCAGGAATCAATGCCGACATCAGTTCACGGTCGATAATCTGCCCATCAACAGCTTGTTGAAGTAATTTGCATAGTTCTTTGCGATAGTCAGCTGTCGGATCATATGGCAGTTTCCTGTAAGTAGATGTATCAGCCAGCTGTTGGTCCAGTTCATCTTTATAGTATTTGTAATCCATAATTACAAGGGCGCCGCCCTTGTCTGCAGGTCGAAAGATAAGTTCTGTATTATTGGACAGATTCTTTAGGGTTTTTCTTTCAGATGATGACATGTTAGAATGATATGGAGGAGTTGGGTTGCAATTTGGCCAGCTGTGGGGGGATTGGCACAATGGGTGTATCACCAGTGTTGACACAAGGGGATGATGCAAAATGTTCCTTCAATTTTAGTAGTCGACACAGGGAGTACTTCTCTACCTGCCAGTCGAGTGAGTCCATATTAAGCGATGGAACATATGATAAACCTTTAGAAAGGATAGAATTTTCTTCATCGGACAGGGAGTAGGAGGACAGGTTGACGACTAGATTTTGGTCGGCATCGGAGGTTTTTTGCCACTTGGCTTGTCCCTTTTTCCGACAAAATCGATACCGTGGCTATGTTACTTCTGACCAGTCATCAGATAATCACTCCTCCAACAGCGATATTGATACAGCCCCGAGGAGAGGACGTGGACGTGGACGCAGACAGCCTACCGGCCCTTTAGCCGTGACAACACGCCAACGACATCACAACGACGGCGCAGGCGATTTACCAGGAGGGGGCGCCAGTGGCAGAGACGAGCCAAGTGGCAAAAAACCTCCGATGCCGACCAAAATCTAGTCGTCAACCTGTCCTCCTACTCCCTGTCCGATGAAGAAAATTCTATCCTTTCTAAAGGTTTATCATATGTTCCATCGCTTAATATGGACTCACTCGACTGGCAGGTAGAGAAGTACTCCCTGTGTCGACTACTAAAATTGAAGGAACATTTTGCATCATCCCCTTGTGTCAACACTGGTGAGACACCCATTGTGCCAATCCCCCCACAGCTGGCCAAATTGCAACCCAAGTCGACATTTGATCCCCAGTCGACCAATCCGTCGATTAAAACATACATGCGACTCTTGGATTCCCAGGTCGATGAGTCCTTGACCCGGTCTCCTCCATATCATTCTAACATGTCATCATCTGAAAGAAAAACCCTAAAGAATCTGTCCAATAATACAGAACTTATCTTTCGACCTGCAGACAAGGGCGGCGCCCTTGTAATTATGGATTACAAATACTATAAAGATGAACTGGACCAACAGCTGGCTGATACATCTACTTACAGGAAACTGCCATATGATCCGACAGCTGACTATCGCAAAGAACTATGCAAATTACTTCAACAAGCTGTTGATGGGCAGATTATCGACCGTGAACTGATGTCGGCATTGATTCCTGATCACCCAGTGGTACCGGTAATTTATAGTATTCCTAAGATTCATGTCACTGACTGCGCCCCCCGGGCGACCCATTATAGCGGCCCGGCGGTCCTTATCACAATGCATTTCTGTTTTTATCGATGCCATTTTACAGCCATTCATTGTGTGCCAGCCATATTATTTGTTGGACACCACCGCGCTTTTGGTAGCACTTAAAAATCTACCCACCTTGATTGGTGAGATTTGGCTTGTCACACTGGATGTCAAAAGCCTCTACACCATCATCCCCCATGGTGATGGTGTTGAGGCTTTCAGATTATTTTTGTCCCAATTACCTGACTATACGGGACCTGATATCAACTTTATGATTGCATTGTTACGATTTGTTTTGTGCCGTAATTACTTTCTGCATGATGGAAAATTCTGGCTGCAGCTTAATGGCTGCTCGATGGGTTCTAATGCCGCACCGGCATATGCCAACATTTACATGTTTTATGTTGAGCAATTATTATTTTTTCAAATACCATCGATAGCAGCCAGAATCCTCCTATATCGAAGATTTATCGATGACTTGTTTCTAATCTGGTCTGGTGATATTCTTGATTTGGTTGCTCACATTGACATCCACAACACTGGCCCCAGTCCGGTTAAGTTAACCATGACTTACAATCAGGGTGCCATTAATTTTCTTGATGTCACAGTGAAAATCACTAATGGGGCAGTTTCCACCTCTTTATTTCAGAAAGAGACTGACAGGAATAATTTGTTGCATGGAACCAGCTGTCACCCCACTAGTTTGATAAAGGGTTTACCATTTTCCCAAATGGTGCGGATTAAGCGCATTGTGTCAGACCCTGCTGAGTCTGTTGTTCAGATTGACACATTGATTCACAAATTCCTCCTACGTGGTTACAGTCTTCAACATCTTCTTTCCGCTAGGGATCGGGTAGCAGGCATTCCCAGAGAAGATCTTTTGGTTACTAAACCTAATATACCCCCTACTCCCATGATCCCCTGGGTTACCACTTACACTAAAGCTAGCCCGGTTATTAATAAAATCTCTAAAAAATTGTGGCCTATAGTCAAAACTGACAAACAAATTAATATTCCTAACACCAGACTCATGGCATGTTACCAAAGGGGCCCTAATATGCGGGACATACTTGTCAAAACTGACATTACAGGCTTTAGTGCTCCTAAACCCCCCCCCCTAGAGGATGTATTCGGTGCACTTGTACAGTTTGTACATGTATGATACCGGGCAATACCTTTTATCATCCTCTTCAGGGTACTAAGTATACCATCAGACATACTTTAACATGCCAAACTAGATTTGTTGTGTACCAATTAATTTGCCCTTGTGGCCTTTCGTATATTGGTAAAACTGAGCGCAGTTTTAAAGAACGCATAACCACACACCGTTCGACTATTAGAGCTGCACTGGCGGGTGGAAAATGTGATTTGCCTGTACCCAAGCATTTTGTACTAAGACAACATACCTTACCTTCTTTAAGGTATCGAATGATTGACCACATCCCTCTGAATTTGAGGGGTGGCAATCGGGGTTTACAGCTACTCAAATGCGAATCAAGGTGGATACACCGCTTAGACACACTTGCTCCCCGTGGCTTAAATGAGCTAGCGGGCATTAGCTGCCTTACCAGAAAGTAATTTCTTGTGCCCCGTGATATCTGGTTGTTGTCTGTTTTTATGGAATTACACATCATTATTCCATCTATGCTTTGTCCTTCATTTTTAGTAAAGCTAATTATTCTGGTATTCCACCTGTTGCTACCTTATCATTGTACTGGGGAGCCTTTATTGTCTCCTCTACATGTCATTCTAATATTATTTACTCCTTTGTGAGCATATTTTATGAGTGTATAAATAGCGTATTAACTATATGTCACTATGCTTACATTTGTTTGCGGCTTGTATAACACTGCCTGTGACTTACTTATATTGCCTGCTAATGATATTTATGCTTTTTCTATAATCCATGTTCAATGTCCCATTTACTGATTTTTAGTCTTTCAATGGGGGTTTGTTATTGTATGTAGCCATGGTGATGGTAGCACTTTTTTATGATGTCATGCGCATTGCGCCACCCTGTGTGGTGGCAGGTGTTGCTAATTTGCACAGTGGGGTATAAAGCCATGTTTCTTTCAAATGATTAACAGCCTGAAGAAAATGTCCAAATAAAGGACGTTGAAACGTCGCTCTATCTAACAATGTGTACCTGTTTTTCTTCCTGCTGAGAGTGCCGCTCCACCCCCACCAAGTATATATATATATATATATATATATATTCTAGCTGGTGGACATTCTAGCTGGTGGACCCCTGCTGTATACATCCTGTTTCTGTAGACCATTTATGGCCCATGATTACTAAGTCACCGCTGTTACTGTGACTTGATCACTCCGTCATTAAGGTGCTGGTTGTGCTACCGTCTGTGGTTTACTAATTCTGCCCAGTGATTGGCAAACGAATATTGAATTGTTATCCTATTTCTGACCTGGATATCTCTGACATTAAGAAGTATTTGTAACCATGACATCTGAGGCTTGTTAGAACAACCTGGTGATTTTTCACGTCATTTTTTAAATCTAATGTTAAGATTCCTCTTAAACTAAAGGAGACCATTTTTAGCTAACCTTGATGGTATGATAAGTCATCTTTAGCCTTGTATGAATTGTAAACTTCCATCGCCTCTGAGGAAGTCATTCTATATGACGAAACGCGTTGGAATTCTACTCGACTCTGGAAGTCTTAACTCTCAATGAAATTATTCATTTGTTTTATGAAGTGATGTTTACGATGGCCCTAAAGGCTTTTTTTTGGAACCGCACTTTATTTATTTGTATATGTATATATATATATATATATATATATATATATATATATATATAAATAAATAAAGTGCACCGCATATATATATATATATACAAATAAATAAAGTGCGGTGCAAAAAAAAAGCCTTTAGGGCCTTGTGTACCAGATTGTTTGCCCCTGTGGGTTGTCATACGTAGGCAAAACGGAGCGGACGTTCCGAGAGCGTATGACAGCCCACAGGTCTGCTATTAAATTGGCCCTGGAGGTTGGCGGCAGTGATCAGCCTGTCGCCAGGCATTTTGTTGAATGTAGACACTCACTAACATCCATCCGATATAGGATGATTGACTACATTCCACCACCTAAAAGAGGTGGGAATAGGGGCACTATGCTATTAAAAAGAGAGAGCCAATGGATTATGCGGCTCAATACATTAACTCCATCGGGCTTGAATGACCAATTAGGGTTAATTTGTTTTTGATTGTTTTTTGTCAATGAAAATCATCCATGTACTGTATGTATATTTTCGTCATGTGTTCATGCAGCTTAGTGCTATTTATAGTTCTATGTATGTATTAGTATCGTATCAGTTCATTGATTTACAACTCTTGCTGGGTTTATTGGTTTTAGGTGTCTATGTTTACATGGCGTTATGGTCCCGATGGCGTCTTGGTCTCCTGGGTAACCGGAGTCACAGGATGATGTCATCTGTATGCTCCCCGGCCGGGTGCGCTGTCCCTGTCCCGGAATCGCTGTTCACAAGGAGGGTGAGGTGTGCTATATAAGGTATGTCTTTTATTGTTGTCTGTGAGCTTGATAAAAATGTATTAAAACATTGAAACGTTGCTTTGATGCTGCTGTGATACGAGCAGTTATTGGTGAAGAACCCTAGTGTGCAGTCGGTCTAGACTCTGTATTTCCTGGTAATGCTGGGAGGATATGCACCGGGTGTAAGCTGTGCAAGCAAGCTGAGAATGCCAGTTAATTGTTCTACTATATATATATATAAAACTTGGTGTAGCGACTTTCACTCCCTTTGGTGACTGCCGCTGCCTTAGGTGCCTTCAGTAAAAATGGTTACATATCCAATAGAACGCAGCGGCACTAAAATTCCTTTCTGTGCAAAAAAGTACTCTGTGCACCAATGTTTTGAGATGCAACCTTCTCTTTTATGGTGACTAACCCCCAAATATCGGGGAAGGGGACAAATTTGGCCTGTGACAAGCGGGTCTGAATCGGCCCGACAAAACATCCAGCATAAAATATCTGTTTTAAATGAATTGCATTTGTACTCAACATTCTGATCAAAATTAAAATAAAAGAGCTTATTTCTATGAAAGTAATCAGGGTGCTTCAAATTCCTTTAATAAAAGGAAGCAACTACAGAATAAGACCAGAATCCACAAACAATGTGAATAACCCTGACCAGGAACACTTGTCTTAATATCACATGCTGATGCTTTAACTGAGACTGGAGAATTGTCTTTGAATACAGCAATGCAGTATATCCTGAAGGATACATAACATTGCACAGCAGCTAAGTCTAAAGGGAAATAAAGTAACAGGTTTAATAAAAAGGATACAGAAAAGACATTGGAAGACCTAATCTCATTTGATTTCTGTAGTGAAATATCAACACAGAGTAGGATACTGGCAATAAAATTATTTGTGTAAATTGACAGGCACCAGACTCACCTTGGCTGGGTGCAGCTATTCTCGTTTGCAGTACCTTTAATATTACCCACTGAGATCTCAATGCAATTAAAAAATTATTTCCATTTCTCTTTCCTTCTTTATTTTTTTTTATAAATCTTTTTCTCTGTCTTTTGTCCTCTTTAAATTCCTTTTGGCTGAGTTCTGCAGTGAAGAGGGAGTCTGGAACAGAAAGCTAGGCACGGGTCTCTCTTCAGGACTCATTGGACACTTTTGCATGACACCGTGCTGATCCTTAGGGCACTGGGCACATGTTGGGGGAAATTTACTAAGATGTGTATTCTACTTCACATATGATGTTACTATAGGCAACCAATCAGATCCTGTCTACTATCTTCTAGAGGGTGCTAAATAAATAAGTAGATTCTAATTGGTTGCCCATAGCAACATCACATGTGAAGTAGAATACACATCTTAGTAAATATACCCCGTTAAGTCTTTCTCTGAAATGTGTACAGATGTCACCATGGCAGCATCTATGTTGCCCCTTCGGTCTTCCCTTTCAGTCTAATCACCCTTAGTACAGCCATAAAACAATATGAAATATTGTTTTATGACTGTGTTTAATTACACCAAGCTGCTTAAATGCACATACTGGCAAAGCAAATATATTAAAATAATTGTATTACCGTACTAACATTTAAATTAAGAGAGTAGTGCACTACTGTTGCCTTTCATGTGCATAATGCTGACCACCCTAATTTGGGCAACATAAATTTATGTGGAATGAATGAATAACAAGCTAACTAGGACTGTTTTAATAGCACTGCAGTAGATAATTTAACTAGGCCCCTACACACCTATTTATTAAGAACCTAGACAGTGTCCCACTGACCAATTTACAGAGCTACAGTAATTACCTCAGATTGTTACTTGCCAAGTACCATTTATGATCTCCAACTGTAATATAAAGGTACTGTATATTGTGGAGTATTTGTCCAAAATGTTGTGCCAAAAGCCACACTTACACCAGAGTATGTTATGAATATTTTGGCATTGGGCACATCCACAACTATTTTTCAGTCTTATAAAGGGAGAACAGTTTCATAAGTGATTGGTTTAGTTGTACTGGATATACTGAATACAGATAAGGGAAGATCCATCTTTCTTAACATCAGCCACATAGAAGGAACCCTCTAGGTGGCTTCTTCCACAATGGCAATTACCCAGACTTTGGTCACATGACTGTGTTTTTAGCAATCACATGGGGGGAGATTCAATCGCCGTCGAGCATCTCCCGTGGGGGAGATACTCGACGGGCTCTATTCAATGCTGTCTTCCCCGACAGCATTGAACAGGGTTTCCTGTCAGAACGAGCCCGACATCTCTAGCTGTCGGGCTCGTTCTGCCGAGAACAGCCGGGAAGTGACGAGCTGCCGGCTGCAGCTCGTCACTTCCCGGCCGCAACTCGCGGCCACGCCCCCTTCTCGCCGCTCGGCGGCCGGGACATTGAATCCCGACTGCCGAGCTCCAGGCGAGCTCACCGAGAACGGGACAGGGGCACGGCTGTCGCGCTAGCTCGACAGCCGTGCCCCTGACATTGAATACCCCCCTTTGTCTTTCAAGGAAAGTGCAGTCATTGTGCAAGCCCATACAGTATTTTGCCTCATCTAATCACGTGTGATATGAGCAACTTCCCAGTGGTATTGTTTTTAAATAGATAAGCAATGTCCATGAGTTCTGGAACTTTTAATGGATTATGGGGCAGATGTATTAAGCTTTAACAAGAGATAAATCCAAGGGTGATAAGGAGAGATAAACGTCCAGTCAATCACCTGCTAACTGCCATGCTACAGCCTGTGTTTGAAAAAAGTCAGTAAGGAGCTGATTGGCTGGACGTTTATCTCTCCTTATCTCCCTTGGATTTATCTCTTGTTAAGGCTTAATACATCTGCCCCAATGGGGCTTATTCAGATCTGAGCTCAGTACAAATTTGTTTGGAAAATTGGCAAAACCATGTGCACTGCAGGTGGGGCAGATGTAACATGTATAGAGAGAGTTAGATTTATTTGAGTTATTTTGTTTCTGAGTAGGGAAAATACTGACTGCTTAATTTTTACAATGCAATTTAGATTTCAGTTTCAGCACACCCCACCCAGATTTAATAGCGTGCCTAATTAATTTTTTGTATGCCCCTTGTTTTATCATGTTATTTTAAGTGTTATATGTGGTCACAACCGGTTGTGATTTTTTTAATTTTATTATTCATTCATATGTTTTATGTGATCTTAGGATACTGTGCGATTTACTAGAGGCAAATATTAATAAATGTCATATTACTAATAAAATATATTCCTGTTATTGTGCAGTTCTATCTTTTACAAGTTGGTATAGGATCATTAAGAGCTGATGTGCCTTCCCCTGCGTATAACCACTGCCTGCTGATTCCAGCCACAGCGAGTGGCCCTACCCTTTCCCCCATTCTTGTCACTATCACTCCATGTCTGTAGTTTTATTGTACTCATTGTATGTATGCTTTGTACGCCTGCAATGGATCACTGTTGTACATTGTAATTATGTTGCTTAATGTATTTGTTTTTAGGTGTCTGTCTTTTAATAGTAATAATAAGTAGGTAGATCCATGTATCTTTTTGGTTCTTGTTTTGTAGACCGGCGCCCATCGCATGGCATCGTGTACCTTATTTAGTGGTGAGCGATGTGTGTGATGTGATGCTTGTACAATTAAATATCGCATAGCATCACATGCCAGCAAATGGGATGCGATGCAATGCAATTTTTAATTGTACAAGCACCCATGCCATGTAATGGGTGCTTACAATGAGATGTAACCCCCAGTATCCACGCCATCCTGAAGCGTGGCGAGTGCATAGAGCCCCGCGAGGAAATGCGGTACGCGTCCTCCGACCTTTTCATGCCCCCACTATCCACGACGGCGTGGAGCTGATTTTAGATAGTATGGCAAGCGCAGCGAGCCCGAAGCGTGGCGAGTGGTCGCGGAATATGAGCCTGAAGCGTGGCGAGCAGATGCGGAATACATGTAAAGTAATCCGTGTTGCTGCACTCGCCGCGCTTCGGGCTCGTATTACGCGTCCGCTCACCACGCTTCAGGCTCGGTGGCGAGCTGAGCTCGCCACACTATCTAATATCAAGTCCACGCCGACGTGTATAGTGGGGGTATGCAAAGGCCAGAGGACGCGTACCATTGCAGCTCACCAAACTTTGGGATGGCGTGGATACTGGGGTTTACATCTCATTGTAAGCACCCATCACATCTCATGGCATGGGTGTTTGTACAATTAAAAATCAAATTGCATCGTATCGCATGCATTGCATGCCACAATATTCCAGGGGGATGCAATGCAATGAGATTTTTAGGAGCCCATACGATGGAAATCGTGGGCGCCGTTCTAGGAAACAAGTACCATCTTTTTTAATATTCAAACCTTGGAACCTGAAGAAATTGTGATGCAATATAATATTTTTTAAAGTTTTGTTTGTAACAACTTCCCTTTGTTGAATCTTGGAACCTGAAGAAATTGTGATGCAATATAATATTTTTTAAAGTTTTGTTTGTAACAACTTCCCTTTGTTGAATCTTTGGGAATGTGTACCTTATTCTTCCATGCTGACCACTTGCAAAGAAAAATCCTGCATATACAATACAGGTCTTACCTTCTATTCTTACTTTTATATTTGTAAAGCCCACCATACACTATGCAACTTCTCAGAGGGGAGAAGTTGCATGCAATGCCCCTTGAACCGTCTGGGAGTTTCCCGGTTGGAAGGATCACATACGATATATTGTATGTGCACCCATTCCCTGTGCGGGGAGGCTGTCTGAGTTGGGGGTCGGATGTGCAGCACATCTGACCTCTATCACCAATCTGATGCCTATGGGACCACGCATCACATCAGATGTCTAAAAGATGCAATTTGGCCACTTTTCACCCAATTTCTTGGCCCAATCTGTGAGAATTGGGTCACAACTGACTAAATTGCACTAGTGTATGGTCAGCTTTACTTTGCATTTTAAAAAATATTGATGAGTATTTCAAATGCAGAATGTTAGGTCTGCTTCATGAAGAGTTATGGCTTATGAAGGAGAAATCAGAAGGTTTCCCTCCAGCCTGGCTACCTCCATAAAGGAAACATACAAATGACATCTCCAGAAGGTGTTAGATTGTAGACCTATGTATAATGGTGTTCCCACAGAAAACTGTGGTGATGACTACTGCACGGAACCATATATAGACCTTTTTGTGTGACAATTGGCATCTGAAAGACCAAGCTATTATGTCTCTTTCTATATGTTTTTATATATTATGTGTACACATATACTGTATGAACACTGAAAGAAAACAGATTTGGACACAAATCATCTTTACCATAAAATAACACATTTAAAAATACTGCTATTCCCAGTATTCAAACCTTTAACCTGTGGCATTCCCGTTAAACATCCTACATACTCATTGATCTATAAGATACAGCATACAGTAAATAAGAGATTTCTAACCATATAATGCAACTTATATTTTATAAAAAAAATAATTAGCATTGCAATTGAGCACATCTATGTAGTGTACAGCCACAGATCCAATCGATGCAGCCACACACTACATAGATCTGCTCAGCTACATTGCTGATTATCATGAAGTACAAGGTGAGCCTCATGACATTTTCAATATACTATACCAGCATCTTGAAATATATTAAAGGACAGTGTGACTGAATAACAAAAAGCTCTCAAGTTAAGTTGATATGAATGTTAAAAAGGTATTATTGAGGGATGGGGTGGGGGAGAAGACAGGAGCAGTCAGGAGATGGCAGGCATAAAATAAGAGAGTTGCTACAAGTGAAAGTAATTTAAACAGATAATTGACAAGTTCTACTCTAGTTACGGTCCTGCTACTGTGTACGCTGTTAAACGGAGGATAAATCCCAGGTATCTTTTGTTATGTAGCATTGTTAAATATGGATTCTACTTAATTCAGCTGTTTCCATACTTTTAAAGAAATAATTACTTTGACACTCAATCCACAAATTTATCACCTCCATTGGGTAAGTGTCACGTTCACTTTAGGTGCAGAGTGATGTCTGTTATTAATGCTACAATAATATGGCTAGAAATAGATGTTTTTCTCCCTATTTTATTGATTTGAAATCACTTTATATGGTGCTATGTTCACTTCTTGTCTCAGGAAAATGTTATCCACGCAAAATAGCTATCAACTGTATGACTCTACAGGTTATACTTAAAATTAAATTATATATAATTTGCTAGTGGTGTTCCTTGAGATTATGTCAGATGTGAGATTAAAGATAAGAGTATTGACATTTGTACATAGTGTTCTTTTAGCAGACGGAACCATAATTATGTAGATATTTTGCTGAGAAAATATGATACAATCACTACAAAATATGTATTCAAGACTGGAGAAAAATCATTTCAATTTTATAATTCACCTTATTTTACATTTGGATGCAAAATAATACATACAGGTATTTTGGAATTTGATCTTAAGTCTGAGCTCCACTACAGTTACATTTGTATTAGAAAGTACCATTTGTGTTGGTCTCAGTAAATTATTTCAAAATACAGAGAAATCCATCTATAGTTGATGACCTTCCCTGGACTGGAAAGAATATGAATTATACAACGGTTTTTAAATAAAACTGAAATATGGAAGCAACTTCTTTGGCAAGTAATTTGTCTGTGAGTGCCGCCTTCACTGAACGGAGTGCTGGACACTCTTCTGGTATTATATAACGGTATGAAATGCGTTGGGAGTGGCTTGATGCAGTGGCGCAAGAGAAGTCATCCAGATGACTAGCCGACACCTTCCTTTGCTTCTGGCGGTTACCATTCCAGCTGTACAGTACTGTATATTAGGTTAGCTCTGTGAAATGTTCAGAACTCATTCTACACTTGTGGTGGAGTTGTCGTTTATATGCTGGCAAACTGATAGTTTCGACCCTTCATGTATGTGAGATTATGTTTCTACTTAATAGAAAATGTATGATCTTTCTCACTTGGTGAGCCTTCCGTGTGTATTTTCCCGAATAGTGCTCCTAATTGGATCCTAGTTGGGTCTATCAAGAATTAAAAGAGGCTGCATACAACATAAAGATATCTGCCCTGGTTGTTACTACATCTGATGTTTTAAGGAATATTTATATGGATTGGGCATGACCTTTTTTCTTTATATATATATATATATATATATATATATATATATATATATATATATATATATATATATATAATCAAGAAGAAAAGGGGTTGTGGCCCTGTCTGCGCTCTAAGGTTCGCTGCACCTCTAGATACCTCGCTGTTAATAGAGGTATGTGATAGACATAAAGACACAAGAAAAGTATAGAGGTGCGCTGATGGTTTCACAGAATGTGTGTGCACACAGATGTATAATGACAAATTTAAAAGATTTATTTCGTAAAATAACATAAAACATACTAAATTGTACACATGATCATAGTTTGATATATTCCATGTGTGACACACACTTTCCGACAGATAATTACTGTGATATACAGCCAAATTATTTTTTCTCAAATGAAGAACCCTTTTTCTGAAAGACCCTACGCGTTTCGTCCCAATGGGACTTCTTCAGGGGTGTTAGGGTATCTGAGGAGGTGAAACAATGCCGAAAAAAAGTTTCAAAATATCAGACTGTTTGATATATACGTAATAAAACTTCAATATGAAGGTTCCCTAGTATAGGGATCGAAAAATGAGGATAGCGGAGGATGAGTAGAATGAGGAGGAGGGTACTGCATAGCAGGTGATGGTGAATATGGGAAGAGGGTTGAAAAGGAGATGGGTATAGGTACCTTTACTCCCGAGCACCTGAGTGTTTGAATCGAGACATAATATATGGTTTACATACCAATCGACAGGTGTGTTCAATAAACCGGTTTGATAGACAGAAAGGGATCTATGCCCTGACTGGAGTAGATACTGTCAAGGTATCTGAAATAGTTCATGTGGTTTAAGCTAATGTAAGTCTACACTTCGTTACTTTACATAGTATAGCATAAAACTAATGCTCAGAAGAATGGATGGCTTTATGACCAGGACAATCTAAGTATATGTACATACCATAGATCCAGAGTAAAGACACAAGCCAACTGCTGTAAACATCAATAATGGGAATTCAGTGCTCCTCAAAACCGTAGGGATAAAGATATACGGTGAGGGTTCTCCTAAAGTGGGTTAGAAAATGTACAAATAGGTCTTAAAGGGGCTTGCCGAACTCGTGGAGCCTTTCAGATTTAGACATGGAGTAGTAAGATGTGTGGCTCATAAAGACAAAAAATCTATACAAGCCTTCTCAGTGAGTTTACATAACACATAGATTCCAAAAAATTCTAGAGTAACAGGTAGGGACAATTACATATAAATCTCCTATAATATACATAACGAATCTCCAAAAGGTCCTCATTTAGAAAATTAGGAAATGCATAGACCAGTGGTGGCCAACCTGTGGCTCTTGAGCCTCATGCGGCTCTCCCCCTTGTAAAGTGCGGCTCCTGCTCCCACTGCTGCCCGCCGCCCACCGTCTGTCCCAGTCCCTCCTGCTGCCGGTTCCCTGAATCCCTTCTCCTTCTGAGGGGAGGAGAGCGCGCATCGCGCATCTCTCCCACCCATTACTGTGCATCCTTGTGACTGGGCCGTCCGCCAATCAGAGCTCGTGGGCCAGCAGCCAATCAGGAGCCGGCCAGCGAGCTTTGATTGGTTGGTGGCGCAGTCACAGGGAAGTGAGGGGGGAGGAGACGCGCGGTGTGCTGTGACATGACAGGAGGACTGCGGGGGGACGCCAGACTGTCCTCTCCCCGCCTGGCAGCAGCAGCAACAACGGTGAGTGCTGCTGCTGGGAAATTTGCACTGTGGGGGCATAGCAGTTTGTGGCACTGTGGAGGCATAGCAGTTTGTGGCACTGTGGGGGCATAGCAGTTTGTGGCACTGTGGGGGCATAGCAGTTTGTGGCACTGTGGGGGCATAGCAGTTTGTGGCACTGTGGGGGCATACCAGCTTTTTGGCACTGTGGGGGCATACCTGGCACTGTGTGGTGCATACCTGGCACCGTGGGGGGCATATGTGTATCTGGCACTATTGGGGGCATATGTATATACGGCACTACATTATTGGAGGCATATTTGTATCACACCCACCCGAGGTCAAAATAGACTACGCCCCTTTTTTTGGCGCGCGCATGATGTTGGCTCTTTAGCTTGACTACCGATATTTTTCGGCTCTTTACCTCTTACCGGTTGGCCAACCCTGGCATAGACAATAAAAGAAATACAATTTGAATCAAAAGTTGTTAGAGCTTGATATGACCCCGTCTCTCTAGAATGTGTCACCATGAGAACCCATGGAGTAACCATCCCAGGTGAGAGGGCATACTATATTATAAACAATTTTAAATGCCAAATACCAAAGTTCAATATTTACAGATGATCTCAAATGTATGAGTCCTCACATGCACAATGGAGAGTATACAGATAATGGCCTATCTATATTAGACCAATACGGCGCAACCGAATAGAAGGTGTAGCTTACCTCTGGAGGGATAAGTGTATCACATCAGTCAGAAGGCAAATGAATTCTGACTGAATCAGATGGGGTTTATATACCCTAATGTGGTGTGACCTCACTTCCTGTGTGAGCTGATTGGAGGATCAGGTATGTATGGTGTACATTCTTTTTACTACAGTGGTATGCTATGTAAACATTTCCCCCGTCTCCCAATAAAAGCGTTATGGGAGTCCTATAATCCTTGGTCTCTCCCGTGGGGAGATCTGTGTATCGGAAACACTTACTTCCGGGTGTGCGGTGCGTTCCAATCTAGCGTTCCACCACGCTACTTCCGGCGGGATCAGTGCTAACTTCCGGGTGTTCTGTGCGCTCCAATCTAGCGCACCATCTTACTTCTTCCGACGGGGTGGGAGGTGCGCTGAGTGCTACTGCCTTGAGTTTCACCTTGTTACTTCCGGCAAGGGGTGATCTACACTATGTGGACTCCATAAAACATAGCTACGGAGTGCTTGCGTTCCATCTTATATAGACTGAAGTGGCCTTGCGTTCCACCAGCTTAGGATATGCGGATATGTCAGACCTATGTCAAAATTGAAGATTTACATGGATGAGGTGGAAACCAAGAACCGGGGGAGTGTTAATATATGGGGGTGTATAGAGGTGAAACGAGTGGGTTTAACCCTCGACACGATGCAGGTGCCTTAGTCTAAGTCGGGGTGTGTTAAGGTTACGTATCCAACTCATTGGGGACATCTAATCAATAATAATATATGTATGTACAGCAGGAATAAAAACTTAAAGTGCTATATATATGTGCAGAGTCGATAATCTATAAAGTGAGATCGCAGTCTCCATATGAAATATTAGTAATCGGTTATTTATTGACCAGATTAGTGTCATGTAGTGTATAAATAGTTAGTTTAGACATTTGGAAGGTGTAGGGATGGACCCTAAATCGGGTTCGGGTGGTTTAATACCGCCACTAATCTAAAGATGGTGATGTGCAGGGTGTGTAAGGCTAGGGCCTATGGTATTGATTTAGGGGCCTCAACCCAGATGGGATGTGGAGATGGGCCCTAGAACAGATCTGGGGTCCACCGTCTGTCGTAAGATAGTGGTGTGCCGGAAATGTGAGGCAAAGGCCTGGGGTGATTGCCCGGGGGCCACTACCTGAGTGTACAAAAATAGATAAATCCCTATAAGGTTCCATAGTATCTATGCGATCACCTGTATGGTCCTAATGGAGTGAATATCCTACACGTGCAAGCTTAATGGGACAGTGTTACTATATGTATCTAGTCATTTGGATTAGATGCAGTTGAAAGGTTTGTAGCTCATATTGGTCTTATATGTACAAAGGGGTCACAATTTTTACAATATCATTCATCAATGTGACCATCTTTTGGCAATATCCTACAAATATCATACAACGGTGTGACTATATCATTCTTTAGATAGAATACAAGGTAATGCCATAAATGGGTATATGAATGTTTTAGAGAAAAACCACCAGAGAAGTTTTTGTAGGATTACATGAAAACCCGACAATTACGTGATGGTAGAATATGAGTAAAGAATTTAGAAAAAATAAGGGAAAAAATGGAAATGGAATATGAGGTGAAAAAGTTAAAAAGAACACTTTGGAACTAATAGCCTCAAGGGGATCAACTGTTTTACAGGAATGATACTATATCCACGTTTTCGTTAAGTCCTTTGGGGGACAATGAATCTAAAGTGTATATCCAGAATGTCTCTCTTTTGGATAATGTCAGTTCTCTGTTTCCACCTCTTGGGTTAATTGGAATATGCTCCAGGGCTGTAAATGTAAAGTTGCTTTGATCAGGAGTAGAATTATGTTTCTCTGCAAAATGTTGTGGTATGTTGTGGGTCGTGAGTTTATTTTTAATATTTCTCAGATGTTCTTGAATTCTGAGTTTCAGTACCCTTTTAGTTTTGCCTACATAGTGGAGGCCACATCCGCACGTAATTCTATAGATGATGAAGTTTGAATTGCAGGTACAAGGTAAATTCAAAGCGTAAAGTTTGTTGTCGTGTGTCTTCCACTTAAAAGGCTTTTGTCTAGGTACTTGCAACAAATACATCTTGTACAGGGTGTGCATCTAATGATGGTATTCATGAAGTGTCTGTTCGATTCTGGTTTATCTTTTTTCGGATGGAATTGGCTGGGCGCTATCAAACTTTTCAAGTTGGGTGCTCTCCGAAACATGACATTGGGTCGTGGAGGTAGGTTTGGTCCCAGGATCGGGTATTTTAGTAGGATAGGCCAATGTTTGTCCAAAACTTTTTTAATGAAATGATTCTCTCTATTGTATTGAGTAATGAAAGGGCGTAGTTGTTGCTTGGACTCTTTCTTCTTCTTGATCTGTAATAACTCCTTTCGGTCAGTATTGGATGCTCTGATTCTGTCCTTCTCGATATTCAGTGGATCATAACCTCTTTCGATGAACCTGTTCTTCAAGGTTTCTGATTGTGACCAGAAAATTTCAAGTTCTGAACAGTTTTGCCTCAGTCTCAGGAACTGGGCGTATGGGACCCCGTCTTTCCATCTGGGGTGATGACAGCTGTTGTACGGTATAAAGCTGTTGGCATCAACTTCCTTAAAGAAAGTTTTGGTACCAATCAGTTTGCCGGGTGTCCCCTGTAATGTCAGATCTAAAAAATCGATCTTGTTTGCATCAATTTAAGAAGTGAATTTAAGATTAAAATCATTTCTCTGGAGATATTCATTGAATTCTGTGATACTCGGCAGGTCTCCTTCCCAGATGAATATGAGATCATCGATGTATCTATTGAAGAATCGAATATGTTGTTCGAAAGTGGATCCGTAAATATGCGTCTCCTCCCATATGCCCATTAGAAGGTTGGCATAGGAGGGTGCAAACTTTGTCCCCATAGCTGTTCCATTTTTTGGGAGGTAAAATTTACCATTAAACTCAAAGAAGTTATGTGTTAGAATGTAGTTAATACATAATAGAATAAAATCCACCTCTTTAGCAGATTTGTTGGGATCTCTAGATAGCACTTTTCTCACTGCTTGCATCCCTTTAAGGTGGGGAATATACGAATATAGAGCCTGTACGTCTACAGTAATCCAGTAGAAATTTTCTTGCCATTTCATAAGTTGTAGTTTCTGTAGAATACTTGTGGAATCCTTAAGATGGGATCTATTGAGCAATACATACGGTTGTAAGATTAGATCCACAAAATGTGAAAGGTTGGCACTTAAGGATTGGACTCCTGCCACTATAGGTCTTCCCGGGGGTGTGTTCTTATTCTTATGCACTTTGGGCAGATGGTAAAAAATGGGCATTATCGGATATCTAACGTACAAATATTCAAATTCACTTTTAGAGATTAGTTGGTCTTTGAGTGCATTTGTTAGGAGTACTCGTAGTTCTTCCTGAAAGCCGGTGGTGGGGTCTTCTTGGAGGGTGATATACGTGGTCGGATCGTTCAGGATATTAGCTGCTTCTTTTAGATATGCCTCAGTTGTTTGAAGGACCACAGCACCCCCTTTATCCGCCCCTTTAACTATTATTTCCTTGTCCTTTTTCAAAGTTTTTATGGCGCGTGTTTCTTGGGAGCTTATGTTTTTTATTAAACTTGTGGTTGATAACCTTAAGTTTTCTAAAGTCTTCGTCCACAGAGTTGTAGAATATGTCGATGTAGCTGCCTCTCGACTCTACAGGGTAGAATTTAGATGGAGGTGCTACTCTTGGTGGTGTTTTTAAGTCGCCATCTCGTTGTGTAGGAGGGTTCTTTAAAAAATGCCTTTGTAAGGTAAGATTTCTAGTAAATTTATTGAGATCTATGTACAAATCAAAATTTTGGACATGGGAATCCGATGCAAATTTGAGGCCCCTATTTAAAACGGGGGTCTGCGTTGGAGGTAGTTCCCTTGAAGTGAGGTTAATAACCCCCGTTTCTAATTTGTTAGGTTTAGCCCTGATTTATTTTTCTTGGGGCTTCTTTCTCCCCCCTCTGCAGCCTCGTCTTCTTCGTTCAGGTTTCTCTTGGTTCCTTGAGGGGAATCCATAGGGGTGAACAGTTCTTCTTCTCTCTGTAGGATTGGTCGGGAGCCATCTCCCTTTCTCCCTAAAAAATGATAATTGGATTTTTGGGTATTCGGAGATGGTGATTTGTAGTTTCTTTGATAGTTATGATCTGAAGGAATTCTGTTGCAAAAGTATTGTGGTCCTCTGGGGTCTAGGTGTTCTCCATAGTTTCTGGAGCCCGAATGGTCTCTAGGGTTCCTAGGGCCTGAATAATCGCGATGGTTATTGCGATATGAATGGTGGGGTTTATTATATTTTTGATAGACAGGTTGCTGCCATCTATTATGACGATCACTACTTTGGTGGTAGTGCTGTTTCGATCTGTCGTTTATGTAATTCCCCTCTTGTTATTGGTATGTCCGTCTGGGGCCTTCATTATAGTTCCTTCTTATAGGCCTATATAGGTATAGATTCTGTTCTGTTCTTCTTTCGAAATTTGACCAACTCCGTATTTTCCCATTTAAATAGTCATTTCTATCACGGGTAAATTTCCTTTGTTTTCTTTGTATAATGACGTCCTCTTCCTCATCAAGTTTTTGTTGTAAATCAACAACATCTCGTTTGAATTCTTCGCTTCCTTCGAATTTCTCTAGAAGTTTATCGAGTTTAATCAGTTCTTCAGTTTTGGCTATTTCTTTCTTTCTCTCGCTGACAATTAGAGCCATTAGCTTAGCCGAACAGTCGTCCAGTATCGAATTCCAATGGGTCATGAATTTTTCATTCACATTCCCAATAGTGGGTGTTTTACTGATCCTTAGTCCTCTTGGTATCCGACCTACTTCTAGATACTTTTCAAGGGTGGTAATATCGTACCAGTTTTTCAGTTCTCTCATGGCTAATTTCTCAACCAAGTTCAAATGGTTGTAATAGTCATCCTCATCTATTCCTATCATCTGTTCCTCTTCTGCAAAGATATTTCTTGCTTTAGTTGATCTTTTAGATCTATCATAAAACGGCATTTTTGACATAGCAGCAGATAAGGCCCACTTAACAGCTAGACGGATGTTTCAAGAAGAAAAGGGGTTGTGGCCCTGTCTGCGCTCTAAGGTTCGCTGCACCTCTAGATACCTCGCTGTTAATAGAGGTATGTGATAGACATAAAGACACAAGAAAAGTATAGAGGTGCGCTGATGGTTTCACAGAATGTGTGTGCATACAGATGTATAATGACAAATTTAAAAGATTTATTTCGTAAAATAACATAAAACATACTAAATTGTACACATGATCATAGTTTGATATATTCCATGTGTGACACACACTTTCCGACAGATTATTACTGTGATATACAGCCAAATTCTTTTTTCTCTAATGAAGAACCCTTTTCTGAAAGACCCTACGCGTTTCGTCCCAATGGGACTTCTTCAGGGGTGTTAGGGTATCTGAGGAGGTGAAACAATGCCGAAAAAAAGTTTCAAAATATCAGACTGTTTGATATATACGTAATAAAACTTCAATATGAAGGTTCCCTAGTATAGGGATCGAAAAATGAGGATAGCAGAGGATGAGTAGAATGAGGAGGAGGGTACTGCATAGCAGGTGATGGTGAATATGGGAAGAGGGTTGAAAAGGAGATGGGTATAGGTACCTTTACTCCCGAGCACCTGAGTGTTTGAATCGAGACATAATATATGGTTTACATACCAATCGACAGGTGTGTTCAATAAACCGGTTTGATAGACAGAAAGGGATCTATGCCCTGACTGGAGTAGATACTGTCAAGGTATCTGAAATAGTTCATGTGGTTTAAGCTAATGTAAGTCTACACTTCGTTACTTTACATAGTATAGCATAAAACTAATGCTCAGAAGAATGGATGGCTCTATGACCAGGACAATCAGATAGCATGCCTAACATTGATGTGATCGCTATGTGTATTGTAGCCATATTGAGCGATAGTGCTAGGACCTGCAGAAAGGTGGGGTCCCGTGAAGGGGGCTGCAGGCTTAAATGCATTGATCAATTCATGAACCAAATCTCCACTATTTATTATCAGTTAATTTAGTGTGTGCAGAGCCCCTACAATGTCTATATATAGAAGAAGCAGAACTCCAGGACTTGTATAAAGAAGAAGTCACTCTTTATTCATCAATCTACGTTTCGGTTTTGTGAAAAAAAAACGTCATACAGGAATGAATATATATATGTGTATATATATATATATATATATATATATATATATATATATATATATATATATATATATATATATATATATATATATATATATATACATACACACACACACACACACACACACACACACACACACACACACATAAAAAGGGCTTCTGGTGATCTTTCATTAAATAATAGACAGAGTAACATTGTTTCCGCACACTGTCGTTGTAAATGTGCTGCTATACTAGGAAGGTTATAAATTGCAATATGAAGTACATACTAACCTGAAAGAATATGGAGTGTATTCATTAATCTCCACAAAATATATACAAAAAGTGAATGGAATTTCTAGTCCTTTTATGGTGATTTATGGTCATTGAAGGGGTTAAAAAGCTGTTCTACCTGTTAAGGAACAGAAGATGCCTTTGTGTTACAGTAGAATAGACTGTATCTCAAGCAGGAATATTTATTAAACTGTAATTATCAAGTCGCCAGGTATCCTCTCAGAGACTCCCCAGGTCAGAACAGCTAATTAACCTTTTTTAACACAATCCAGAGATGCTGTAATCAGTAATCAGAGACTATAGACATAAAGACACCTTATGTATGTCACAAGGAATATAACTTAATATATTCTTTCTTGTTAATTAACAAGGTCACGACTCAATTCTATTTAATAATTGGTGCATTTGTACTCTGAAGATTCATTAGTCACTCTTCTCTAATATTCCCCTGGAATGCAGTGTGAGTGGTAGAGTATTCCACCACTTGGCAGCTTTTTCCTGTGTGTCTGTGTTACCTTATGCATTAGTGACAGGCCCCCTGAACACCTATTGTTTTAAGAACAAGAATTTAAAGAGCCCCTAAATTTAAAAAGCCTAAATTCAGCATTGGAAAAAAAAATATTTTACTCACTCCTAACCAGCTAATTTATTCCAGCATGGTAAAATGTCCTAATAGAATGTGATACAGCCCAAACATTATTGTTACTACAGTATGTCATGGTTTACCTTGTCTCTGTGTATGATTTAACCATTTTACCGAGGGAATGTCATTTATAAAGCACTGAGGAGCCCCTACAAAATATCTTAATTTATCACCCTTGCACATTAGTGGTCGGCACATTGCAACAGAGGTACAGTACATGCCTCCACCCCACTCAGCTACAGAATCCAACAACTAATGGGGTAACTCAGACCAGATTGCACACTGGATGAATCACGATACATGTGCGAGGCTGTCCTACGTGAAAACCTGCTACTTCTGTTCACAAACCATTTGCAAAGCGATTTACTGGAATTAGGCATTTGGGGTTGGAAAATAGGCTATTTTTTGGGAGTAATAAGATAATAGCAGGTGTGCCTAAACTCTGGGAGTGTCCGGGATAATGCTAGGTGTGCCCGAGAGGGTGTGTGAAGTCATCTCCAGACTGCATACCCTGTTTTTCTATCACACTGCGATGACTTGTGCCCAGTGTAAAAATCTGTAGATGGTGAGCCTGTTACGATGATTTCTTTTATTTCTTATTTGCTTGGCTGCGAATAGATTTGTATCCATACACATCCAATCGTACAGTGAGCACAATAATTCGCAAGGCAAGATTTCACTCTAACGGGGCGGTGGCTTAACTAAATGCTGGCCGTTGTGAATTTGCGGCCATGCGGTCGGGTCTGAATTACCCCATAAGTGTGTAAAAGCAAAAAAGTTATTTACAGTAAGTCAAATATAATTGATTACATTTTTCATATTTATTTATATGGTCTAAATTTATATATCCGCTAATGGTTAACCATTTGAATGCCAATTGAATTTGTCAAAATAGGTGTGAAAATTGCCAAGCAAACAGTTTTATTTATCATAATGACCTGTAATGTTTACCTGATTTAGTCCATATAATCTTTTTTTACACAGCATTTTTTATTTGAATTTATATAACAAATGTGAGCGGCGCTGGCATTTTTAGCCGGATATTTTGCACATCTGTCACAGAGATGTTGGCACTCAAAGGGTTAAACACTGTCACTCAGCCAACTGCTCAATGTTAAACACTGTCACTCAGCCATCGCACACAAAAACAAAGGTGTTAGATTTTAGGAAGGCTGATTTTGTAGAGATGGGAAACTCTGTAAGGGATTCTTTGGCAGAGTGGAAGAACTTGGAAGGAGTGCAGGATAAGTGGGAAAAGGTTAAAAGTGCAATTCTAAAAGCAACAGAACTTTGTGTCAAAAGAGTTAGGAAAAGCACAAGAAAAAGAAAGCCATTGTGGTTTGCAAAAGTAGTAGCAAGTATTGTGAAAGCAAAAAAAGTTGGCCTTTAAGAAATTTAAGCAGACGCAGAAGAAAGAGGACAAAGAGGTGTATCTTGTTAGACAGAAGGAGGCTAAGAAGGTAATCAGATGTGCAAAAGCACAGGCTGAAGAGAAAATGGCCCAGGCAGTGGGTAAAGGGGGGGGGGGGGGAACTTTTTTTAGATATATAAGTGAAAGGAGAAAAACAAAAAGTGGAATAATTAGACTGAAGACAGAGAGTGGAAGTTTTCTTGAGGGGGACAATGTAATAGCAGATAATATTAATAATTATTTCTGCTTAGTATTCACTGCTGAAAGAGAGGGGAAGGGGCCACAGTTAAGTTGCAAGTATAGTCAGAAAACTGAGGGAGAGACAAGTACATTTACAGAGGAGAAAGTCCTCACAGAACTCTCAAAACTGAAAGTGGATAAATCAATGGGGCCAGATGGGATACATCCAAGGATACTAAAAGAGCTTAAAGGGGAGCTGGTAAAACCAATAACAGAATTATTCAACCAGTCACTAGCTACTGGAGTAATCCCAGAGGACTGGAAAACAGCGAATGTAGTCCCACTGCACAAAAGTGGAAGCAAGGAAGAGGTAAGCAACTATCGACCAGTGAGAATTACATCAGTAGTAGGGAAATTGATGGAAACACTCTTAAAACAAAGAGCTGTAGAATATCTCAAAACCAGCAATTTACAGGATCCAAAACAGCATGGGTTTACTGGGGGAAGATCATGTCAAACAAATCTTATTGACTTTTTTGACTGGGTGACTAAAGTAATAGATCAAGGTGGGGCTGTAGATGTAGCTTATCTAGACTTTAGTAAAGCTTTTGACACTGTCCCACATCGCAGACTGTTAAATAAACTTGAAAGCTTGGGATTGGATTCTAAGATAGTTAAATGTATAAGAGCGTGGTTGCAGGACAGAAAACAGAGAGTTGTAGTAAACGGAGTACAGTCAAAGGAGGGAAAGGTTACAAGTGGATTACCCCAGGGATCTGTACTTGGACCGGTGCTTTTTAATATCTTTATTGGTGATATTGCAAATGGAATTGAGGGTAAAATGTGCCTTTTTGCAGATGACACAAAGGTATGCAACAGGGTAGACACACCAGGAGGGGTAAAACAAATGATTGAGGATCTAGGCAGATTAGAGAAATGGTCAAGAGAATGGCAACTACAGTTTAATGCCAAAAAATGCAAAATCATGCACTTGGGTCTCAGAAATCCCAAGACTCCCTATTATACAAATATAACACCCATCTAGATAACATTAATACATTTCCACACCTCAACTGGCACTTCTCTGTCCCAAGGAGGATCTGACTCAGGCTGGCTTGTAATTTTTAGCCTGGGGCGGCCCTGGCTTTTCTTTTTGTGCCCTGCAATAGAAAAATGGGCATCAGCCAAGCATACGCACATGCAGAGCATTTGAAGCACATCCCCATTCATGACTGAAGGGGCATAACTGGGCTTAATGTATATATAATGTATATATATGTGACAGTGAATTGTAGCAATAAGATGTCCATAAGCATAAATACAGATGGAGCCAGCTTTAACTTTGCCGGTGGCCGGCTACCGCCAGGGGCGCATGAGACGCTCGCGTGCCCCATGGCAAACAGAGCCTTCCGCTGGTCCCCCTCACCGCCCGACCCCCTGCCGAACTGGGCAGCGTCTCCCTGAAGCAGAGACGGGCAGGGACACACTGCCCAGCCACCGTGATACTGGGACGCGCGTGCATGTGAGACGCACACGTGTCCCAGTCTCTATCGCCGCCCCTCGCCAGCGCAAGGGATCTGGCGAGCGCCGGCCAAGGACGGCTGACGCTCCATCTGAACTCATATTTTCAGTTACATTCTGGGAGACCCAGGGAAAACGCAGGCGTGCCCAGGTGTTTGAAGGAACATCATGTGACGTCAGTTCCGGCACTGGTCATCTTGTTTCTATCGCAGCTGCTGAGTACTGTAAGTGCTGGGCTAGGCACGGACTGCACACAGTGGAAAAATCATTAGATGGTGAGGGTCTTGCTTATGGATGTGCTGCTATTCACCAATCTACATAATTTTCACAAGCCCTCTGCAAGCTGTGCACATTGATTCACATGCTTGCAGAGGGCAGGTTTTCACACTGGCTTGACGGTGATTACCTGATCGCAGGGCTCTGCAAATTAGCAGCCCAGTGATCAGGTGTGTATAACCCCATATGTTAGGTCTGAAATCAGGATGCATATACAGTACTTCACAGAAATATATTGATCTCTTTGGAACATAGAGGTGGACTGCTTGGGGTGCGAAGATAATTGGAACAGATCACATTTGCATTTGAAAAACTTGGTGTACAAGTAATTTGTACTCATATTTTGATCACACAGAAATATCAACTTTGCTATTGTTATGCTTTTTAGAAGATTTATGGATTTAATCTCTCTGAGCTCTGAACAGTTTGCAGACATGTCAAAGTCTTACATGTCATTCCAACGCTTTGTAGAGATCTTCGGGTGTTCATGGAACAAAATCAAAGGCCTCATAACTGAAAATGTGAGAGGATGTTGCTCTCTACTGGGTCTCGCAGCTTTCCTTTGTTTCTGATTTTCAATATTGTCTCACACAAACAGTATTAAATATTAAATCTTTTTTTCAAGGGCTGGATTTTAAGTTAAAGCAACGTTATTAACCTCATATCAATAGCACAGTCTGCTCTTTTCAGTATGATTCCTTGTTGAATGTTCGCTTACCGTGTGTGATGCAAACATCAAATGATCTTCAGGCCATTTCATTGGCTGCTTTGAATTTAAATTCCCATACCCATGTAAGGATTACACTGTAACATTTTCGGTTGTTGGGATTGGCTGATATTAGGTTATGCTTTAATCTAATGTAATTTCAATGAATTTCTTTTAGAATGGTTAAATGTTCCAAGCTACAGTACTAAAAGGGTGTTTCCAAAGGTTTTTGAGCAGGACTTTCATTGGGTCACAGGAACAATGAGACTTTAATCCAGTAAGTGTTGGCTCCAAAAATGTAATGCTGATACAGTAGTTGTAATATTGGTAGGCATTTTAGCCTTCCATTAATTTGTTGTTGCTGCTATTCTCTTACCTTCCATCATGTTTGGACAACACTGTTCTTTTCAGATGTTAAATAAGCAGCAGATCGAAAAACTGAATAGGGGAACATTGTTTTAGACTACTAAAAAAGTTCCTGCACTGATCCAATAATATTTAGTGAATCCAGCGGCGTAGCTACATTTTGGGCGCCCCCCCGCCGCCCATTCAAACCCCCCCAATCCCCTGCAGCCTTACCTTTCTCGCTGGTCCCGGCGGCTCCGTTCTTCTGCTAAGGACCACCACAAAATGGCCGCCCCCATACAGCAGACAGTTTCAGAGAACTGTGTGCTATATGGGGGCGGCCATTTTGTGGTGGTTCTCAGCAGAAGAACGGAGCCGCCGGGACCAGCGAAATAGGTAAGCTTGCGGGGGATTGGGGGGAGGTGTAACTATAGCACCGTAGCCCCCGGCACCCCCATATGCACAGCACCCCCCCCCCCCCCCCCCCGCGGTGGCGGGGGCTGCGGTGCTATAGTTACGCCACTGAGTGAATCCATGCAAACCTGTCTCAAGGAAGACACATTAATGGAATGACAAGGGAAGGGAGAAAATATCCATGCAAGGTTACATTAACATAGTGGTATTCAAAACATTCACCTACAGTATTTAACTTGTGTCTCTTTTGTTAAATATTGCTTTTGTATGAAGTTTAATAGAAATATACATTGTATAGTAAGGACTGCTTACTATAGTATTGCATTGTATTATTATTAGTGTTTGTTATAGCATAAGAATGAATTCGAAAAATTCAAAAACTTTACCAAAGAAAATACAATTATTGTATGCAAGAATTATGATAAAATATACACAGGTTAAAAGGCTACCTACAGTAGGAACATTATATAGAAACGACAATAAGATATCTCTATTATTAAATATTTCTTGCTGTTGGTATGTAATGAATGCTAGTACTAACTGTGTGCAGAAAATGCTATGGCCAAAGCCCCGTGTGTTCATACATTTCAGTAGAAATACATTTTAGAGCAGATGTAGGGTTGTTTGCAATTTGAGCATAATTGCATAAGCATGGCAACTATTGTATTTACTGTACATGCTACTGTATATACACACGCATTGTGCATATGTTCACTTTATCATGTGCAAATCCAAACCATGCAAAATATGCAAATTGATATAGTGCTCGC
This sequence comes from Crinia signifera, assembly GCF_055691185.1. NCBI lineage: Eukaryota > Metazoa > Chordata > Amphibia > Anura > Myobatrachidae > Crinia > Crinia signifera. The sequence continues at coordinate 112,346,270 of NC_139222.1, read as the reverse complement.
ATTGCGGTCCCTTATAATGTCCAGACAAGAACCAATGTTCAAGTTACTCATTCTGTTGCAGAACAATCTGAACTAGATAACAATAGGAAGGGATGTTCCATTTTATCCATGTTGAGTAAGTGCTTCAAATTTGGTCATTTACTCCTCTTATGACAGTATTACAAGTGATAGGATATTTTCTAAAATATCATTGAATATCTTTCCTTGTCATGCCTCAACAGGGGTCCATCATGAATGGGAAGTCACTCAGCAAACATTGCCAAGTAGGACCTTTGGATGTCCTTGGGTTTGTTTCTCTCATCAGTATGAAATTGGGTGAGTATGTTTTCTGTTGTTGTAATAATATGTAGATTATAAAGCAGTGCTTTTTGGATGTTTACTATACTCTGATGCTTTTTTGCAAATAGCGAGTGTGTGTTGTCTGCTGCATATTTTGTTATTCTTCAGCTTATAAAACAGTGATATTTCTCAATAAGGGAAACAAATGGTTATGCTTCTACACTGTATCATTACATATAGCGCTACTAAGATCTTGACCTGTTAGTACAGTCTGGGGTGTGCAGTAGGTTTACGGATGTGCAGTGAATATGTAGAGTAGACATAATCTGATTGTCTGGTTGTGAATCTATGACTAAAGTCATTGTAAAATAAAAAGGCACAGAACCATATAGTATATAAGCAGCACCACACACCAAAGTCAGCATGTCCGCTTTCTTCATAAACTCGAGAGCCATAAACTTCTATGAATACAAGAATGGTCTGTGACAGCAAGAGAGTTTTGACTGACAGCAAGCTCCTATTGTGAAGGAAGCTGCATCCCCTACCACTGTGTTTAAGTGGTTTGCAGAATTTCACCGCAGGTGTCAGTCCCTGGAATTCCAGGAGCTCTGAGGCCAACCTGTGCCCACCATTATTGATGACAGCATTGCTGCCATGTGGGCCATAGTTAAGGTGGACTCAGGATGACTGTGGCCCAGTTAGATGATGTGATAGATACTCCATGAATAATTGACCCGAGGAAGGTTTATGCACAGTTGGTGCCCCATCAGCTGCCACAAGAGCAGAAGGAATTGCAGGAGATTTGGTGCCACAGCATGCTGGCTAGGTTTCATGGTGGTCACTAACGGGTAAATTTACTAAGACTTTCTCTTGAAGAAGGGACATTGCCCATAGCAACCAATCAGATTATACAGTACTTCGTATACAGTATTTAGCACCTTCTATAATAGTATCTGATTGGTTGATATGGGCAACATCCATCTCTTATAGAACTCCCATCTTAGTAAATTTACCCATAAGACTCTGTCTAGGTGGTCAAGCCTGTGAGTGCATCCAGTGGCAAAATCTGAGTAAAACACACTTACATGTACAGATGGAGCCTTCTTCAGATAGCCTTCTCTGGACAGCTATGGGTCACCAAGGCCTATTGTTCTCAGCTGCAATACAATACATAGAACAATACAATACGGGATAAGCAGAGGATTAAGTCTGACAGCTCTGGCTCACTTTATCCTATTAAAGGGCTAGAAGAGGATGGCTTCATCTGTATTCATGTGGTTTCTATCCTATTTGGGAGAGCTAGTCCCTCTTCTCTCTTTTCACGAATGCTGCTCAGGGGGACTTCTATTTCTAAAGTGACTTTTGGCCTAAGTTAATACAATTCACTGGTATGTTTACAGATATGATTAGTACATTTTAAATTAACTGTTATTTCCTAAGGACTTCCGAGTTTGGCCAATTTTGTATTTGATAATATTTGTGATTTCACTGGTATTTTTGATTTTGATTCAATGCAACACTCCTGTGTTGTAGCTTTGGCAAATATCAGTCTTTGTAAAAATGCCCAAATACACCCTAGAATGTAAACTAGGGCAGGTATGGACCTTAATAAATGTATCCCTAAAATAATACAGTAGTGTCTTAACTGCATTATTAGTAATGTAATGGTAACATTTTGATTTAAAATATAGGGCTTTGTTTGTCAACAAATCATAAGCCCTTTACTACTCACTAAAGGGGTTATGCCCTACTTTCAGTATTTAACAAACAGAGGTAAACTAAGTTTAGCGCTGTTTGCCCCTATACCTCTCGCTACTGCCTTTCCAATTTCAGCAGTCTTCTAGGCCAGAAGCAGAACTACCATTGGTGCCGCAGGTACATTGCACTAGGGCCCCAGAGGACTAAGGGGCCCACTGCTTTGTGGCATATTGTGAACTTGGGCTGGAGTGGAGGAGGGGACCCAAAATATATTTTTGCTCCTGGGTCAACTACTCACAAGTTCCGCCGCTCTATCGGGTATTGCTGGGTGAGCGTTGGATGAAACTGTCATGTACATGCATAGACTGGACTTTGCACATGTGCAGTAATGGTACACGGAAGCCTGCCACCAGCTGCTTTAGGTTCCCAGAAGCAGAATGCAGCTAGGTAGAGAGACATTGCTGGAACTTGTCAGATATGCTGTATACAAACTACCTTAGTATCGCAGAATACTAAATGAAATATGCTGCTGGTATTGTAATCCATTGATATATGGGGCCCATAAAAGCCAGCAGGAATCTTCTTTGCTGTGGTTATTCACTTGCTACAGTTGCACATACATGCCCTAATTGGTGAAGTTATTTAGAAGCCCTGGTGAAGATGTCTCAATGGAGTTGTTAAAACCCTAACACCTCACAGCCAACAATGTTCCCGCTTGCACCCCATATAGGCGAGAGAGAAAATGTGTGATGTAGCCCATATAATAACTGTCAGATGAAAATGTTATTTCCCCCATTGTGTACTTACTGTACTTACTGTAGCTATGCTACTTACTGCCACTTCAGCTCACCTACACAAGTGTGATATGCTTCACTTCTCTACATGCAGACTCATTGAGCAGTAAGCATATGCGGTAAGAACAAATGAATATCTAAGCCTCAAAAATGTGTCTAATGTATTGTACATCACACTCATATATAAATGCTATACTGTATATACTGTGTATGAATAGAAAGAATACATTTTGGTTGGCAGTTTAGGGAATAAAATACCCCTGTTTGTGGGTACAGTAAAGTATAAGCAATTTTAATAATTAAAGTCTTTAAAATCCATTGATTTTTGGGTACTTATGTAATATCTGGGCTCCCGTTTTTCTTATGAGACCGCGTCCCCTCGCGGGGCTCGCTGCGCTCGCCACGCTTCGGGCACGGTGGCTCGCTGCGCTCGCCACACTATATAAAATCAACTCCATGCGTAGTTGGATAGTAGGGGTATGAAAAAATGGGGTGCATTTAACATGGTAGCCCAGATAATACATAAGTACCGATTTTTGTTCAAACGTTACATAGTGGAATTTCTTTTTTTAACGCTACAGCTCTTAAATACTGTAGAACATATAATAATTCCTGGTTTGTAGATGTAAGTGAAATAAATAACATGAATTATACTGCTTATTTTCCAAGAAAGGTTTCTATAAACTCCCCATGTCATTCACATTGTGCAAAACCACAGACAGCTCTTATTCCACACTGCCAAGCTGGTGTCCCATTATTCAGTCTTTGTACAGCAATACAAACACAGAGCACTGAGGTTAACAAGCCATAGCAGAAAAATTGTGTACTCAGCATTAAGCCCATATTGGTCCCACTCAATAGGAAGTGAGTCTTCTAATCATGGAAAAAGCTTTGTTCAAAATGAAATACTGCAAGCACCACATTTCCTGGTATTTCATTCTCTATCCCACAGAACAACTTGGGATTAAAGCCTCAGGAGTTTAGTGAAACCCCTTCGCTTTTTTGTAGGTAAGCTTTGAGATATTTCACAGCAGTGAACAGCACATTGGAATGTATCATAGTGAGAGCAGCTTACATTTTACTGTATATCTGAGGCTGATCACAAAGAGGTTAGACTGGTAAAGTTTTGGGGACGTAGGAGCTATGATCACAGCTGGCGGAGATCAAAGGAGGAATTATAAGAAGCACTCAACCGGTTCTCTCTCTGTACTCACTGAGGATTTCAAAGTGTTTTTAAAAGTGTCAAATATAGTAGGTGGCAACATTGTAATGATAACTCTGTATTCCCAGTGCAGCCCACAAATGTGAAATAATGTCTTCGTATGAAGAGAGATGTACAATCTAATCTGTGTAGGAGTGATGTGTGTAACGTCATCCAGTGAAACAGGAGTAAATGCCAGAACTGAATGAAAATCATCTTATTTTTATCCTATTATTTTTCCTCTGAATCAGAAGTTTTTACTGAGGCACTGCTTTTATGAAAGCCATGTTATTAAATCAGTAATTATTTATCCGGGATATACTGTACAGTTACAGTTGGCAAATGTCCATAATTTCCAGGCCCAGAACCAATAAATACTTTCCCATAGCTACAGCAGTGCTACACAATAGTTTTATGTCTTGTGTTCTATAAAGTCTAATTTTAATTCTATAAGGTTTTTATCTGTTAAACCTATTGGGCGAGATGTACTAAGCCTTGAAAAGTGCTAAAATGATGAGTGATAAACATTCATTTAATCATGTGACATGGCAGTTAGGAGCTGATTGGCTTGATTGGCTTGTTGTTTATCACTATTTAAGCTTAGTACATCTGGCTCATTATTAGAATGGCTGAACGTAAAAATACGAATGAGGTATTAAAATAAGAGTCTTACCATGTAGATGTGTCAGTCAGAGAGAAATATGAGATTGGGGAAGGGGTTTGGAAGTTGCGAAGTGGAAACATGACCATGTAAATTCTATGGCAGAAGCATGCAAGAGCAATGTAAACATTTGCTCTAATGCTAGATGCAAAATATCCACTTTATATGTTTACCTTGCAAAGCGGCTAATTGCCCTGATCTACATAAGGCACACAGTTCAGTGTCAGAGTTGGTGTTTGCATGGTGTTCTATGATCAGTCCTAAAGTAAGCATACAATGTCTCCTCTGCAGCATAAAAAAAAGTAAGAGCCTTACTGGAAAGTGTGAGCAATCAATGAGTTGCAACTACATGTCTCAGACATGAGAGAATGAAGAGTATTCTCAATGCGACTCATTTCAACAACATTTACAACCAAACCAAGAGGTGAAGACTATCTAGCCCTTAGACATAAACCTCTAGACAGCCAACCAAAATGGAGGCATTAATGGCAAACCTTGAAATCCCTGATGGGACACTGCCCATCTCAAACATCAGTGAGAAATTGAACCATTTGGGACTTTTGGTTCACTATGAGCACTTTGGCAGTTTCGATTTACAGAGGTTTACATTTTGATTGCAAAAAGTTTGGCATCAAGCTGAAATTCCATTATAGTAGCCTTTGCCACAATAAGAAAGTTCTCCTGTCACCAACTTTCTCTCACCCATTACTTTAAAATCATCTAAAGAAAGATGCCGAATCCAGAAGCACCATTTCTTAGACAACATCAGAAAATACAGCAGATCAATGCCATTAGTTTGTTTGCAGGTATTACAGGTCACACGCTGGTTAATAAACATTTTCCTACCACTGTGGATGTCTAAAACTGTTCCCAGTCCTAAAGCTTGACATGTGAGACAGTTAATGCACTTAAAACACCCTAGTTTAGGGTCCAAAAAAGTTGGAGATAGCCTGCTGGCTATACCAGTGATATCAGTACGCATCACCCCCCCCCCCCCCCCCCCCCCAACTAATCAGCATGCACCATCCTGTCGCACAAGTTACAACCTCTGGTACAGATGTAGCTCCACCCATTCAGTGCCAGAGCTCACCAGACCACCCCCGCTGGCGAATTCACCGCCAGCCCCTACAATGAAGAGAAGTGCTACATCTGTATAACAGGGCATAATCTTGGTTATTATAATTGAATTATTGATTATTATAAAGAAAAATGGATTCCCTGGGATTTCCGGGTCAAAAAAGTCCCTACTATAGGTATGACCTTATGCTGCTCATTATAGGCTGGGCAATTGCGGCCCTCCAGATGTTGAGGAACTACACATCCCAGCATGCCTTGCATCAGTTTCAGCATGGCCACATACAGTAGCAAAACGAATGCAAAACTAATGCCCAGCCCTGTTATAGAGGAATCAAGCCATGAATTAAAAGCAACACAAGAGAAACTGTCTGAGTTTGGAAAGGTTTAGCACGCAGCCTTTGAAGCAGATTCCACTACTAATTGGGAGGATAAACTGACCAAGCAAGTTGAAAGTTATAAACAAGATCTACTTCAATTCAGAAAGCAGAAATTAACTAAAGTTATTGCCGACTATGATCAGAATTTGGTGTATATGTGGGTCAGAAATGGACAAGCAGAGAATACTTCCTGACTCGTTGACATGGTCGACAGAATAATACTTCTGATCCTGACACCTCTAACTCTGACTTTAATGATGACCGCACATCAAGGTTATCAGTATCCCCTTTAGGAGTTTGTACCCATTTACAAAACCAACCCATAGAGGCCGCTACACCTGGAGGGGTGGTCAGAGCACCAGGACGTGGAAGAAAACAACAAAACTCCAACATCAAAGATGAAGCAATGATCATTTTGTCCTCTCATGCTTTGACCTCCACAAATTAGGTAGTTACGCCACTGGTGATACCACTTCTTTCTCAAATAAGTGACAAGTTTAAAACATTCCTTGCAATAGCTGGTTATGTAGTGTTGATATTAGAAGCTTGTACATGGTTATCCTGAATTCTGATGGTGTTGCAGCGGTGAGGAAGCTAATTTCTAACCATCCGCTATACCAGGGTCTCAGTATTGATTTGATCTGTGACCTTTTGCACATGTTACTTACTTCTAATTATTTTTTATTTGATGGAGCTTACTTTCTGCAGGTATCTGGCATTGTGATGCGGTCCTCAGTGGCCCCCATCGTATGCCAATGCCTACATAATACAATGTGAACATGACATTTTTTTCACTGATTACTATGTATCTAACAGGATTAAGGTCTATGCCAGATACATAGATGATATCTTCATGATCTGGACTGGATCTTGTGTGGAATTTGAGACACTTGTTAAGACTAATAATAGTACGATATGTCCGATTAAATTTACCCATACCATTGATGCTGAAAAAGTCAATATTTTGTATGTTGAAGTTTCCCCATTACAGGGAACTATCAGCACCTGCCTTTATCAAAAAACTTCTGATTGTAACACTACACTGCATGCTGAAAGTTTTCATCCATCTTCATCAAGATTAGGATTGCTTTTTTCACAGTTTATTAGAGCACGACGGATCTGCAGGGATCCACTAGTTGCTTCACAGCAGATTAACGTCATGCTCAATACATTTTTAGCCAGAGGCTATTGTTTAAAGCAGAGGTGGCCAAACCTGTCCTCAAGATCTATCAACAGTTCATGTTTTTTTCAGGTAACCTGTGGATCTATAGTAGGAATGACTGCAGAATGTTTGAAAAAGTGACAGTTAGTAATGACTACAACTGTGCACCAGCAAGGTGATTTGGAAAACATAGACCGTTGGTAGATCTCGAGGACCAGTTTGGCCACCCCTGATTTAAAGATCTTAAAAAAGCTAAGGATCGAGCCCTAGCTATACCTAGAACTAAGCTGTTGGCCTCTTCTGTTAAACAACAGAACTGTGACAAGATGCCATGGGTAAATCATTTCAATGCCCATAGTAATACTATTAATCATACTTGTAAAAAAATTATGGCCAGTGATGGGTACAGACCCAGACATAAATCTTGGTAACACCAAGATTATGCCCTGTTATACCAGAAGTTGCAACTTGCGTGACAGGGTGATGCGTACTGATATCACTGGTATAGCCAGCTGGCTATCGCCAACTTTTTTGGCCCCTAGGGTCTTTTCAGTGCCTTAACTGTCTCACATGTTGAGCTTTATTGACTGGGAATAGTTTTGGGCATCCCCACAGTGGTAGAAAAATGTTTATTAACCAGTGTGTGACTTGTACTACCAGCTATATAATTTATCTGATTACGTGCCCTTGTGGGCTTAGTTATGTACACCTTATGGAAGGCCACACATAGACATGCCATTAAAAATGCCATCTCTTGCCATCTGGTGACCAACCCGTGGCTCTGAATTTTTTAGAAGCCGGACATGGGTTGGCCACCCTGCGCTATATAATCATCAATCATATTCCACACTGTGATTGTTCTGCAAAATTACTAAAATATGAAGTATGGTGGATTAAGCAGCTAGGGACCCTAGCACCTCAAGGATTGAACAAACAACTGGGCTTAGGATTTTTTTCTTTGAATTTGAAGGGCCCTGCTACATGCTTGCTATGTTTATTGCCCATTACTGCCATTCTTTGCTTACTGTATCTTTATTGTATTTTTGTCATTGTATATTGAATATTGCCATCTTTGTTTTTAAGTGTTTTTAAATGTATTTAAGTGTTTTTAAATGTATTGTAATTTATGTATACAGTATACCGGTCTCAGTGGTAATGGGTTGACATTCAGTGATGTCCATAACGTGCGCCCTGACGCCGATTCCTGGCCTGACGCCGATTCCAGTAGTGGAAGAGCGCCAAATAACTCCTTTTTTGGAGAATAACCCATCTGGTTATATATATACACACAACGATTGATCCCACAGCAAGACCAGCACCACTCCAGTAAAGTAAACAATTATACGTTTATTGTCACGGAGGACACATGTTAGAACAATCATGAATTCATGTCAGCAAAAACACCCAACAGACTCTACTTAGCATTTGTAGGCTGCGTCCGTCAAGGAGACGCAGCATAAAAATGCTAAGTAGAGCCTGTTGGGTGTTTATGCTGACATGAATTCATGCTTGTTCTAATGTGTCCTCCGTGACAATAAACGTATTTTTTTTTACTTTACTGGACTGGTGCTGGTCTTCCCATTGCTGTGGGATCAATCATTGTATTTATTAATGACCTGAGCACGGTCATCTATTAACCCCTTCCCGACATTTGACGTATATATACGTCATGGCCGGGATGTGCTTCCCGACACATGACGTATATATACGTCATGACTTCTAACTGTCACCGCGTCTATAGACGCGGTGACAGTTTGGAGATGTCTGCTGTCCCTGACAGCAGACATCCCCCCTCGCCGCCCAGGGGGGGCAGGGGTGCCCCCCCCGGTCGGCGATCGCTGCGATTGGCTGTTCAAAAGTGAACAGCCAA